>NC_085138.1:360824843-361137683 GCF_035046485.1 Aedes albopictus | reverse complement strand
ACTAAGTATGTTGAAGGAATATTCAAAGGTTTTTTTGACATATTGGCCGCCATCCCGGATGTTCCGGGAACCTGGAACCACCTGGGGAAGTGGCCATTTTCCAAACAATTATGAAACATGGCTTGCGATATATCAATCTTCATGATTTTGCAAAACAAGTAAGTTAAAGTAGAATTCAGAGGTTGTTGAACATATTGGCCGCCTGGAGCCACTCGGGGAAGTGGCCATTTTCCAAATTGTTATGAAATATGGTTTGCGACATATAAATCTTCATAATTTTGCAATACAAGTATCTTAGACTAGAATTCAGAGGTTTTTGGACATATTGGCCACCATCCCGAATGATCCGGAAACCTGGAACCACCCGGGGATTGTTATGAAACATGACTTGCGACGTATCAATCTCCGGGATTTTGCAAATCAAGTATGTTAGAGTAGAATTCAGAGGGTTTTGGACATATTGGCAACCATCTTGAATATTCTGGTAACCGGGGACCACCCGGGGAAGTGACCATGCCGCAATAAATTATGCAACATGGCTTGAGACATTCATGATTTTGCACATAAGGTAGGTAAAAGGAGAATCCAGATGGTTGTAGACATATATCCGGATGATCTGGGAACTTGCAGCCATCCAAGGAAGTGGCAATTTTCCCGCAACATCCAGATATGGTTGCCATTATGTCCAAAAACCTCTGGATTCCACTCTTGGCAAAATCATGAAGATTGATACGTCGCAAGCCATGTTTCATAATTGTTATGGAAATGGCCACTTCCCCGGGTGGTTCCAGGCTCCCGGAACATCTGGAATTGCGGCCAATATGTCTAAAAATCTTCGGATTCTACTCTAATATAGAGGTGTGCGCCGCCGCCCCATGCCGATTTTCGGTTCACGCCGCCGCCAACGATTATTTTTCGGCGCGCCGCCGCTTACGCCGCCGAATTCCAATTTTCTACGCCGATCTCAAAAACGCATTGATAAATTTAATTATTTCTTGATTTTTTTTTTCATTACAATTTTTTAAGCAATGGAGTCTGCATACATAGCATTTGTAAGGTCGTTTCAGTGGTGGTCCATTTTTTAGGTCCAGATTTATAACATTTCTCGAATTAAAACGAGTTTACAAAGATACCGGGGGTTCCTGAAGGTAAGTAATGGCTGAAAAAAGAATCTAGAGATTCCGAAGATTGCAGAAAATGCTGGTGATTCTGAAAAAAAAATGTTGTTGTGTTCAGCTCCAGAAAAGATGTAATTTCTCCAGCAACTCTTTTGAGGAATCTTCCAGTAGTTTCGCCAAGCATTCCACTAAGAGTTCCTCCGGGAACTCTAGAAGGTCCTTCGGTCTCCCGAGATGAACTAGCCTAGGGTTAAAAATCTCGTTTATACAGATAAAAAAAGGTCCTTCGGGAAATCCGAGGGATTCCTCCGAGACATCCTCTAGGAGTTTCTTCGGGCATTGCTACAGAAGTTTCACTGAGACTTTTTGTAGTACTTCCTCTAGAAACTCCTCTAAGAGTTACTCCGGGTATTCTTTTAGGAGATCCTCCAGGAATACATATAGAAGTTTTGCATGGAAATTCCTTTGAGATCATCCGGCAATTCCTCTAGGACAGAGGGGCGAATGATCACTAGGTTAAAGTCCCTCTTCAAAACCAAATACACACACAATTCCTCTAGAAGCACCTCTGGGAAGTTCTTCAACGAGTTCTGTAGCAGTTCCTCTTGGAATTCTTCCAGGAGTTCGCCCGAAAATTCTACCAGAAGTTTCTTCGAACAATCCTCTAGAAGTTCTTCCGGGAATTTCTTGAAATTTTTTCTAGGAGTTCCATCGAGAGTTGCTCTAGAAATCCGACTGGTAATTCCTCAAGAAATTCTTCCGGGAAATCCATTAAGAGTTCATCCGAGAACTCATCTATAAATACCTCTGATAATTTCTCTACCTGTTCCTCCGAAAATTCCACCGAAAGTTCCTCTAGCAATTACTTTACTTGTTGCTCTAAAAATATTTCTGGGAGTTGCACATGGAATGCCCGGAATTTCCTCCGAGAATTCTTCTATGAGTTCCACCGGTAATTCCCCTAAGAATTCCTCCGTAAATTTCTCTAAGAGTTCCTCCAGCAATTTCTCTAAGAGTTCTTCTATGATTTGATTCCGGAATTCCTCCAGGAGTTTCCCCAAACGTACCTCTAAGAGTTCTTTTAGACGCTCTTTTGGAAATTCGTTTAAAAGTTCATCCGGGAATTCCTCTAGGTGTACTTAGAGGAATGCCTCTACGAGTTCCTTAGGGAGATCCTTAAAGAGTTTATTCGGACATTCCACCAGGAATTCCGTTCAGAAGGTCATTCTGGATAATTTTTTGAGCAGCTGATTCACCATAACAATTATTTCAATAAATTTTCAAAAAACATGTGATAATAAAAAAAATTAACTAAACCGTGACTATAAACATGTCGTTGCATCTTCAAAATGATGAGTTACTAAAAAATAAAACACTGATATTGATTAACGGAATTAACAAAAATTTAAAAATTATGACCACGCCGTTTCACGCCACCGCCGCCGGCCAAAGAAGTTCAAAACGCTGCCGCCGGCAGATTTCAAATCGGCGCACACCTCTAGTTACCATTCGATTTTTTTAAATTATTTTTCTGTAGAAGGCTGCCTTCTAGTCTCAAAAATTGCCAGATAGCCTAGAATAATCAAATGCTACTATTTTTTTTCAAGATTCTTTTTTTATTTTTCATCGATATTTAAAACAAGTAAAACGAAACATTTTTGATATTTTTGACACTGAATATAGCTTCTACGTACAAATTCCAATGAAAAAATATACATCTTTTTTCTACATTCAACCGTACTTAAATTACAGCCGGTTTAAATAAAAATAAAAAAAATAAGAGAAATGTATGCTAGCATATGAAATAATATTTAAGGTTTTTTTTAACTGTGCCACTGTTTTAGTAAAAAACAAATGATCAATAACTTTTTACACATGTGGTTTGCGGTTTTGCGTTTTTTTTTATTTTTTTTTTTGTTATTGGTATCAACAATGTCAATTTTCATTGTCTGTTATTGGTATCAAAAATACAAACTTCAATTGACAAAAAAAAAAAACTAGAAGCATGCAATTTTTTTTAGAAAATTAGTGATTACTTCCAAAAAAACATCTTATACGCATTAACGTGGATGTTTACAATAAACGACGAAAATGGTTTTTTTTAACATGTACGATATTGCTACAACAACCAACGCCTAAAATGTGTGATCTTCAAACCAAACACATATAGAAAAAGGTCACATAAAATTCAATACATACATAAGATGTGAAATTTGTTCTCTCATCATTCAATAACCCTTGAAACAAATGACGATAATTCATTACATCTTGTCTTAAGTTTTAAGACTTATTAATTTAAATCAAAATGGTTTTAATAAAATTGGTTCAGCAATTGCTATGAATTTTCTCTACAGTTATTTTATACATTCCTGTATCTGTTTCTTTGGGAATTCCTTTTGTATTGGCTTCATGAATTTCTTCGTCAATTTTTATTGGAATTCCTTCTATAATTCATGTGTATTTTAATCGTAAAATCGTAAAAGCAATTCTTATGGCGATTGATTTGACAATTTCTTTGATTTTTTTTCCTTTATTTTATTGGGATTTCCTTTGACAATTTATTTGAGAATTCTGAAGCTGTTCCGTTTGGTTTTTCTTTCAAATTTTATTGAAAAATTCGAGAAAACAAATTTTTGGCAGTTCCGCCGAAAATTCCTTGGGCCATTCTTTTGAAATTTAGGAAATCCTTCTCCATTTTTTTAAGCATATTCCTCGAAAGTTTCGTCGGCAATCGTTTTGGAAACTCCTCAGCTAATTTATCTAAAAATTCATGAATTCCCAGTTTGAATCGCTGAAGTTCCTCCTCTCTCCTCTTCTTGGCGTAACGTCCTCACTGGGACAAAGCCTGCTTCCCAGCTTAGTGTTCTATGAGCACTTCCACAGTTATTAACTGAGAGATTCCTCTGTCAATGACCATTTTGCATGTGTATATCGTGTGGCAGGCACGAAGATACTCTATGCCCAAGGAAGTCAAGGAAATTTCCTTTACGAAAAGATCCTGAACCGACCGGGAATCGAACCCGTCACCCTCAGCATGGTCATGCTGAATACCCGTGCGTTTACCGCCTCGGCTATATGGGCCCTCATCGCTGAAGTTATCTGTAATAAATTTACAGAAAGAATTGGTGCAGAAGTTTCCGAAGAAATTTCCAACAAGAAAAACTGCCGAAGAAATTTCAAATTTAATTCTCAGGAAAGGCATGTAAAATTCAAAGGAAGTTTCGAAAGGGTTTGCCGGGCAAATATCCAAAGAAGTTGAATAAATTTCGATTGAAACTACTGCAGGTATTGACAAAGTCATTTAGAAGGAATGCACCAAGAATATACTGAAGGAATAACAGAAGGAATTTTCAAATTTTCAAAAATTGCGTGAGAACTTTGTTAAGGAATTTTGGAAGAATTTTCCAAAACAATTTCCGAGCAAATAAAGCAATTGCCGCATTTGGAGTAAATAACCTTAAGTAAATCACAATGAAATTTAAAAAGGGAATTCTCAATGGATTAACAAAATAAATAATTGCGGAGGGATTTTCTAAAGCAATTTCTGAAGCAGCTTCCGGAACAATTACTGAAGATTTTTTCAAAAAATGCCCGAGGAATTCCTTATGCAATCAATCTCAAATTACCGAAATACCGAAGAAGTTTCCAAAAGACTTTCCAAGGAAATTTTCAAAGAAACTGTGAAAGGAATTAAATGAATGAGATGTTCTGAGAATTTTGAGAAAATGAATCGTCGCTCAGAAACAAGTTCCAAAGAAATTGCCTAATGTACTCTCAACAATAATACTTGAAAACACTTGAAGAAATTGTCTTCTGAATGTTTGTAGGAATATACAAAAGTATTACGGAAAGACTTTTCAAAGGACAATTCCTAAAAAAAATGCCGAAGAGATTCCCAATGGAGTTTATTAAAAACTAGGAGTGTGTAATGTCTGAGACATAACCGCAATGTTGACGTAGGACTAATTTTTAACGCATAATAAAGAATTTGGGGCTCACAGATGTAGTAAACGTGTATCTATTCAGCAAAAATAACGGCCAGAGTAAAATCACTGTATGCTAAAGACTCGAAATCTGGCGATTGTTGCTGGTAATGATGATTCCCGTATCATGACGATGATGCTGCCGAGCAATGCCTTTAAAGTTGAAGGATTCGTCATTGAAATAATCGTCATCATTGAAAATTCGAAAGCAGTTTTCTCGTACAAAGCTGAAATTTCCGCAGTGCAAATGTATTCACTGTATTGCGGCTGAAGATTGGAGTACAGTGAACTTATTTTCACTGCAGAAATTTCAGTTTAGAATGAGAAAACTGCTTTCGAACTTTCAATGATGACGATTATGTCAATGACGAATCCTTCAACCTTAAAGCGCATTTGACAGGTATCCTACTCGATTGGAATGACATTGACAGTAAATTTGGAATTTCAAATACCAAATATACAGCGGTGTATATTTAGTATAAAAATTAAACTTTATCGATAAACTAAACTATAAAAATTAGAATTAGTTGAATTTTTAGAAATAATTGAATAATGCTCCAAATAACTCTTTCGGAAGCTTTGGGGCCCTTAAAAGAACCATTTTGGTATAATTCATTGCCACCCATGCCGCCACCACCGATTGATCCGAAAAGAATCGAGGCTTCATTGGACAGAGGGCGGTGCCACCCGCTTGCTCATCCGTTGAAGCGGATCTTTTTTGGGATCTTGCTGCTGCTGCCGCCGACAATCCATGAAAGAATCGGGGCCCCGGCAAACGAAAAGTGACGCCAATCGAATTTTTTTTTGCCGAGGCGGATTTTTCTTTGGATGTTGCTTCCGCTGCTGCCTCCACTGCCGATGGATCCGAAAAGAATCGAGGCTTCATTGGACAGAGGGCGGTGCCACCCGCTTGCTCATCCGTTGAAGCGGATCTTTTTTGGGATCTTGCTGCCGCTCGGTGCTGTCCGTCCGCTGCTGTGTGTGCCGATGAAATGATCGAAATGAGTGTGTGCACCACTTATATAAGTTTCGTCGTGTCGCCTCACAGAACTATGCTTGATTGTGATTGGTTGGGTAAGACTGATCTCGAGCTTTTACTAATTTTCAGCTCCAGCCTCAGTCAAGGCACATCATTCAATTGAGCCCCAGCTAGGAAGCATAAATTTGTGGTGTTGTAGGTTTAAAGCTTTTACCATAGTTGATGACGTCAAACCCGACATCAACCTATCATTCACCTATTTTGATTTTAGCCACCAAACCTAACATAGACCCAATAGTTGATCGATGTTGGTCCAACAGTGGCCCAACATTCGATAAAAATTGACCCGACTTTAACCCGACATTCGACATTTTTTCAGTCTGGCGGAATCCAGAAAGAAATCAGAGGGAACAGCTTTTATACCCCTAGATTAGCAGATGCAGCTCCTCCCATTCGGCTGGCTTTCCAGAATATTTCATTTGCATGGCCCGCCCCGCCTGCTTCAGACGCTTCAAACGATTAATCAACCCAGAAATGGAAAAAAATTTCATTAAGCGTTAAAGTAAACAAAATATTGGATGATTTAGATTATTTTAATTCGAAAATTGTTAGAGTTAAACAATGTTTTACGGAAAATAGTTCTGATAGGGTAATGCGTTGCTGAATTCTGGGTGGAACCATTAGTGGCCGGAATTCAATCATTCATTTTTCGGGTGAACCACACTTTTCTCGATTGATGGAGTAAAATTATCTGATTTACAACTCTTGAAGAATCATTTTTTGGTGATCCTGATAAGGACCGTTTGATAAAGTAACGATTTCAGGAAGAAAATGGCATGAAACCGCCTTGCCACGCAATGCGTGTTGGTTTTCTCCGTGCTAATCCTGCAGGATGCCACCGAAAATTGGTAGGCCGCTTTCTGCCGTGGATAAGATTCATGACGCTATCAGCACGATAGCCGAGAGTCGCCGATGGGTAGTGCTCAGGTGTGGAGGTGACATCCACCCTGCTTGACTGATCCAACGAAAATGACGAAAGAAATCAGAGGGAGCAGCTTTTATGCCCTAGATTAGCAGATGAAGCTCCTCCCATTCGGCTGGCTTTTCAGTATATTTTATTTGCATGACCCGCCCCGCATGCACCAGACGCTTGAAACGGTTAATCAACCGAGAAATGAGAAAATTTCCATTTAACGAATAAAGTAATCAAAATATTGTAAGGTTAAGATCATTTTAACTCGAACAACGTTATAATTTATCGATGTTTCACGAAAAATGGTTCGGATAGGGTTGATAAATTCCGGATGGAACCATTAGTGGCCGGCATCATCATTCTTGCGGGGCCACCAAGCATTCAATCTTTCACTTTTCGGTTGCACCACACTTTTACCGATCCATGATGGAATGAAATAATTATCTGATTCACAACTCTTAATGAATAATTTTCTATGGTCCTGAAAAGAACCGATTGAATATTGAAAGATTTTAGACAAAAAATGACATGAATTTATCATGCCACGCAATGCGTGTTGGATTCCTCCGTGCTGAATGCTGAACGCCGTCGAAAATTGGCCCGCCGCTTGTTGCCCTGGATGTTCCTGATGCTATCATCAATGCGCCACCGCCAATCAATCGGCGAAAGGACCGAGCCCCGAGGACAGCGACGCAACTCGCAAATTCGTATGTCGCTGATCTTTCTGTGGATTTTGCTGCCTCTGCCACCACCGGCGAGCAATCGATGAAACGTATTCTTTCCTTCGTCTGCCGCTTTAGACGGTTAGAAGGCGAATGTGCAACAGCACCCTTGCCGACAACCACCGACGCCGAGCCAACACGGCCGTCAAAGAATAATGAGCGAAAACGCAAACGAAGAAAGTGGGCAGCTCTCGTTCGATGCGTTCACCTCGAGACGACAAAGGCAAATGAGGGAAGATGCGAAGAAGCAGTAGCTTTTATATTCGACGGGAGCATCCAAAATGTGCTCGATCGTGATTGGCTGGAATAAACATGGGTTCACTTTTCCCAATTTTTCAATAGTTTGTTATTGAAAAACAGCAAATATTATTATTGGACATAATTGGTGTAAAGATTTGCAATCGATTGGTGCCAAAATTTTGAAAATTCAACAAGAAATGGCTGAGCTATTAACGCTCAAAATCTCCACTTTAAACGTAACGCGGCTGATTTCTGAAAATTTAGAATGACACCCGGTATAGAAAAGAGAGACGTAGTCCTACGTCAAAAAATCCAAACGAATTACCGAAGAAATTCTCAAAAAAGCTTAAGCTATTGCAGTGAAAAGTAAAGTCTAATGGATTTTCCACAGGAAGTGCATGAGAAATTCCCAAATAAATTACCTTTATGTACCTATTCTGTTTAACACGAGTGATGCTTAGCCAACTGCTAAAGAAATGTGAATTTTAATAATTTATTTATTTATAATTTATATTTTTAATCATAAAGTTCCTGGGTTAAGTATGAAGTTCATTCCCGATAAATATGATCTTCTACAAAATTCTAGTGTTCTTTTTAATGTAGACAAAAACTAGGGTGGTCCATATTAGCAAAACAAAGGTGTTTTTAGCAGAAATACATGCATATAGATGCTATATGCATTCTTTCGTTTGAGTAACTTTGCTGAAGACAGTTTTATGTAGCTTTAGAACTGATCGCACTGGAGCTATTTTCGTGAATCAGCTTAGGGTAATTAAAAAACGGTTTTCTTGGCTGTAGTTTTTTCAATTATATTTTTTATCGTCAAAGTCGCCCAGGAAATAAATAAACATCATTTGAAAACGCATGATTTCATGCTCAGAAATTTTCGTTAGCACTTTTAGTTCAAGAGTTGTAAAGGTGTCCTTGAAAAAAAAATTTTTTTTTTAAATGGCGATATTACGGATTGGGAAAAACATGAAAAACATCTCTTACCGTTGAATGCTGGTAAGAAATATTGTTATAAAACATGTGAAAAATCAGAGTTTTGTTAGTTTTGTACCTCAGGAAAAACAAAAGTATAGACGTGCCTATTTTTTAGAGGTAATCATCAATATCTTTTAAACAGAATGACACAGCAACAATCTCAAATGGTTTATAAACATTTTTGACGAGAAATATGAAACAAAAAAAAAAGATTTAGCTTTAAAACGGTTTGTTCTTGCGCTATCCTATGAAAACTATGGGAAAATGGTCTTAACTTGGTCAAAATAGTTAAGTCGTTTTTTCTTTGAAATAAAATTTCGCATCGAAGTCGTCAAAAATCATTTTTAGAGCTTTCAAAACGCATATTTTCATGGAAAAAAAATGTTTTTAATGAACTCAACATATACACGAAAAGATGGATGAATTATTAGTGAAATTCCGAAAAAATCTACAGCTCCGGTGAGATTTTTTAAGAATTCCACTCATAATTTATCCATTTTTTCATGTATATGTTGGGGTCTCCAGTTAGCATAGTAGTTAAGGCTATGCAGTCAAAGAAATTTTTGATATGTCATTCCATTCAAAAGATATTGATGATTTTCTCTCAAAAATAGGCCTTTCTAAACTATGTTTTTCTTGAGGTACAAAAATAACACAACTCTGGTGTTTTTACATGTTTTATAAGAATATTTCTCCTTTTGAATGGTGGTAAGAGAAATTTTTCATGTTTTCCCCAAACTCCTGAAGCTTAGTTTCTAGCTCCCAAGTAGAGCGCTCAAGTAAAATTCCTCCTTTTCCGTAAGTAATTTTGACATTCGTTTAAATGACAGCATTTTAACGAAACGATGCTGTAAGAAGGATGTGAAAGAAAAGGGCACCAGGTTGTTTACGATTTGGACTTGAAGAAATTTCGTTCGTTTCCTCAGGAAATGTTATTGAAATTGAAATGTACTTTTTCACGCACGTGTGGGGAAAATGATTTAATTTATAACTTTTGGGTGGGCTGCTGGGGAAAATCCAGACTACGGATTCGCACTACGGTGGGAGGAATTCTGCTGGGTCTCTGACGGTTAGTTCATGGAGTTCTTGAAGAAATACTGGGACAAAGCGTCACAGGGAATTCAATGGAAATTTGATGAAGATCCACAAAGGATTCTTTGTGATGAATCTTCTGGCATTCCGTACGAAGGTTTTCCTTGAGATTTCACAGATAATTCTCTAGAAATTCTTTCAGGTGCTCCAGGATTTCAGATTTCTCCAATAATTCCTCCAAAGATTCCTTCAGAAATTTCTCTGGAGATTCCTGCAGGAACTCTTCCGGAGATTTTTTTGGAAATTCCTCGGGGAAAACCTTCCGGAGATTCCCCCAAAAGATCCTCCAGGAATTCCTCCGAGGATTCCTCCAGAAATTTCTCCTAGGATTCCTCCAGCAATTCCTCCGATGATTCCTCCAGGAATTCCTCCGAAAATTCCTGCTGGATTATCTCCGCCAATTTTTTCAGGAATTCTTCTGAGGATTCCTTCAGGAATTTCTTTGGGGATTCCTCCGGATTATCTTTGCTGATTTCTCCAGGAACTCTTCCGAAGTTTCCTCCAGGTACTCCTCCGAAGATTCCTTCGGAGATGCCTCCAAAAAACATTGCGGAGATTCCTCATTCAACTCCTCCGAAGATTCCTCCAGAAATACCTCCTTGAAATTTCTCCAACAATTCCTCTAAAGATTCCTTGAGAAATTCCTCCCAGAATTCCTCTCGGAATTCCTCCGGAGATTTCTCCAGAAATTCCTCCGGAGATTTCTCCAGAAATTCCTCCGGAGATTTCTCCAGGAATTTCCTACGGAGATTCGTCCAGGAATTCCCCCAAAGATTCGTGCAGTAATTTCTGGTGGAATCTCCTATTCCTGGAGGAATCTCCGGAGAAAATCCTGGAGGAATTCCCGGGGGAATTCCTGGAGGAATCTCCGGAGGAATTCTTGGAGGAATCTCTGTGCAATTCCTGGAGAAATCTCCGGAGGAATTATTGGAGGAATCTCCGGAGAAATTATTGGAAAAATCTTAGAAGGAATTTTTAGAGATTCGCTCCAGAAGATCCTCTGGTGATTGCTCAATAAATTGCTTCGGGGATTTCTCCGGTAAATTTCTCCAGGAATCCATCCGAAGATTCTCGGGGAAGTCCTGCAGGAATTCTGGAAGAATTGCACGAGAATTTCAGAGGAACTCTTGGAAAATTTTCCGAAGAAGTCATGGTGGAATTATTGGTGAACTTCTCGTGGAATTACCGAGGTAATTTTAGATGAGTTCCTGGGAAACTCCTGAGGGAATTTCCTGGAAACTCATTGGGGGATTCCAGGGGATTTTCTGCAAGAATTCTTGGCGAACTCCTACAAGAATTCACGGGGAACGCTTGCAGAAATTCTCGAAAATCCCCTTGATGAATTCCCGAAGAACTCCTGGAAGAATTTCTGGGGAACTCCTGGATATACTCCTTAAAGAAATAACGGGGAACTTCTGGAGGCATCCCGGGAACTCTCGGAAGTTTTATCGGGGATTTCCTAGAGGATTCACATGAGAATTTCTGGATGATTTCCTGGGAAATCCCTAGAGGAATTTTCGGAACACTCCTTGAGGAATTCTCGTGGAACTCCCTGGAGGAAAGCCCGGAGAACTCCTGGAGGAACTCCTGATATAACTCTTTTAGGAATTTTTGAGAACTAACCAGCTTGTTCCTGGAATTAAGAGCTATTTTCGTGAGGAACTCAAATACACTATCTTTCCGTAACTCCCAGAACTCCCGAAAATTCTATTGAAATCATTTGCTTCTCTTGGGCCCACAGCTTCTTCGAAGAACTTGAGGAGCATCGCCGAATTATTCGTTTTTTTTTAAAGTATTTCCCGCTTCCTGCAGAATCTCGGACAATACTCGGACTCCTATAAAATCATAACTTTCTTTTATGAGAATGGAATTCTTGGAATTTCCTTCCGTATTAACTTCTTTATATCTCATGGATTGACCAGGTTGTTCGTTCTTAAAATATTTGGATTTTTACTGCACTAATTTTCTCTCTATAACCCCAATATCGTTCCCAAGATCGTCCCACAATTACCAACGATAGAGTGAGACAGAGCAAAAGCAATGCTGCAGATTCTCACATAATTACTTTCTTCCAGGAAACAAACTTTTTCACCAAACTGAAGTTGTTTTGAAATTAACCGCAGGAAATCCATACTCATTGCGTTTTGCCGCAGAGGCAGAGTTGCGGATTTTTTTGAGTACATACCACAGTGCTTCCGCATTCCGTTGCACTTCAAACAGATGTTTTATCTTGAGTTCTTCGCTTGCCAAATCTTTCCTCCTGTGTACTATAGGCCTAAGGCCCCTGTGTACTAACAGCTTAATGCACACTGATGTCTTTGGTGCGAAAGAAGAAACAAAAACAAAGAGAAATGTCACTTTTACTCACGGAATAATACATCGACATATTATTCCGTACGGAAAATTAACAACATGACTGACAGCATCGCATGACAGTGCCATCTGTTGGCAAATCTTTTTGGCTGCGAATTACTTATCAACTGCGAACGCTAAAGTAATTTTGATTGCAAAAGTTTTACTTGACCATTACTTGTCCTATCCTTTTACACAGTACTTACCAGGTGGAAACTAGCCATGAACTAAAAAAGATAACGGGGCTACTTTAATGAGAAATAATAAATAAAAAACTACAGTCATAAAACCTTTTTTTTCTTGAAACACACTAAGCTAATTCAGAAAAAAATCTTTAGAGCAACCAATTTTAAAACTACATAAAAACTATCTTCTACAAAGTTGCTCAAAATTGATAGATCTGCAATTTTAGGAATATATATTATTACTCTTTAAAGTACTCCGGCATCCGCATGAACTTGCGCAGATGCAGGGTCTATATGGTCTGCCGTGGTCAAATGATTGCATTATTCTCCACATAGATCTGTAATCTAACTGTAGGTGACATTTTCGCTTAGAAATGGAAGATCATCACCGCAGATTTCTTTCCAATGACAAGTCTTGACGGACTTGGAGCCAGCCTCCCTCTAGCTACGCCAATGGCGGACTAGAAGATCCACAGTGCAACGTCATGACAACGAAACGGACGGATCACACTGCTAGATGGATCGCCGGATCTCATTGTATCGCTCGCAGCATGATGCTACACGTGTTCAATGCCGGGCTTGTGACGGCGCGAGACTACGACGAGAGCTGTCCCAAATTCGTGATCATGCGTCTGGGTGCACAGAATAGCTGTGGCCGGCCGGTGGTGGTGATTGTCTCGTATGACCGTTTATGGTCAACAATCTCAACTCAACAAATCTCCTCCGCGGCGCACGGGAGAGCGGAGAAAAAGGCCAACACAAAGACGTGCGGTTTTTGCGTGGTCTGTGTTGCTCTGGAGGAGAGCCATTTGGCATTCTGCACAAGCGGCCCCTTCGCTTCACGATCAGGGTTTTTTTCGGTGTCCGTCCATCCGTCGGACCATTTCGCGTTGCTCGCGGTGGAGCCGGTTTTGGGTCGCGGGGCGGTTGTCGTTGTCGCCGCAACAAGGTGATAATGTTGGACCCCAAAGAGCTCTGCTGGTGCGGCGTGCAGAGGTGGACGGTCGCGACCTTTTATTGCTGCAGCGCCGCCGCAGTCTCAACGTCTCAACAAGGGGTCCCTCTCGTCGTCGTCGTCCGTTGATGACGTTCGTTTTTTTATGCTCACTCGTTTGGGTTCGCGAGTCACCGCACCACGCAAACGAAAGTGAGTGCAGGCGATGACCTGAAAACGAATTTGCGCCGGGTCGGGTCGCGGGCCGTAAGAGTAACAACCTCCACGGCGGCGAAGAGAGTGCTTTACGGCAGACAAATATGGGTTGGGTACTCCAGCGTCCAGTCAGTCAGTGGAGAAAGAAAGGCACAACCGAACGCCAAAAACCATATGATTACGATTGGTGTCACGAGCTTGACACCGAAACCCACCGTGTTAACCCGCAAGATTGGGTTACTCTTCGCAGATGTATGGTCTACAGCTCCGGTTTCAGGGAGCAAGTAGATAGGGGACAGTAAAATGAAATACCTTAATCTGCCACTGGATTCGCAGTACCTTTTCGGAGCTATCCGTAAGGTTCAGCTCTTTTGATTGACATCCTCGCAGGTAATGATCGTCATATTTCTCGTATAATTTATTCCACTGATAAACCCCTCTCACCCTGACCTGAATACCCTAGATGTCCGTCCGTACCTTCACGCATCCATAATCTTCTGCAACGAAACAACCTTGATCCACTCAATTAGCCATCATCTCTCGAGCAGACTGACTGTTGCTACTTATAGCTGACTCATCGTTCCGACCCGGATTACAACTTCATTTTTCATGCTTACGCACAGAAAAAATGATTTCCCCTTTCCCGTTGTTGGATGTTTCTGAACGACGCAATGTAAACATTTCTAGCCTAGCGCAAGTACTGGGCCTGTTCAAGGTTTCACCTCTCTCTCTGTCCGCCACATGTATGCAAACAAGAAACAGGAAATGGCAACCCCTTGCATTCGGAGTCACACGGCGTTGCCAGATTTAAATGTCAAGTCATACCCATATGCACTTTTATTGGTGGCCCTAGTTTGCCCCTGACTCAATTACTGCAAGCATAGAGATATTATTGTAATTAAAACTTCATAGGCTGAATTCCAAAATGTGGCGCCGACCGGCATCAGCACTGTCGCTCTATCTCACTAATGTGTTGATTACAATTAATGATTTCCTCGGGGCGTCTTCCGGTGGTGTGCGTAATCAATATCAATTAGGACACGGTTTCGAAAGAAAATTGTCACGACGGAAGAAGAGTCGTCGTCGTCGTCGTGTTGGATGGATGTTTTCGTTCGGGAAATGAAATCCCTATTAATTGGGTCGTCGAATTACCATAATGAGACCTTGAACTATACACGTGGGCTAGGGATTCCGATGAAACATTGATTGTGGATGAGAGTTAGTACACGATACAATATTTAAAAATTAGGATTTTTAAACATTTTGACGCCTTGCAAAGAAAATAAACACTGGAAGCGGTGATGCCGGTGATCGCGGCTGTTCGAGCCCGTATGAAGTTGATCATCTATATTAACTTCTTTTCTCGATCAGCCTAGATAGCTGTGTAGTGTCGGTAGCGATTGTCTCAATTAGCTAAGAATAACACTACGGACCGCCTGTTCCGGTGGTAAGAATCCACTAACAGGTGACCCCTAATTCATGGTGTGATACGGCTTCATGCTTACCGTGCCTAGGAATGAATGGCTAAGGGGGTCTAATAAAAACCTAACCGCAAACGGAGCCTGTGGAGTACCAGGGCGCCCTCCACAGTATGTTGCCCTTACTGCGCTAACCGGAGCAATGGTGCAGTGGATCTGGTGTTTATCCGAGACAATCGGCTGTCTCACTTGAGGCTGAATAAGGGCGGGATTATGAAGATGTTGTTAATTAGTTTAAATTTTCACCTATATGGTTTCACATTATGCGATTTACACAGTGTATTCTGTGTATCCTCACCTTTGGCGTTTTCCAATCGATACCGATATGGTTTTATTGCTGCTGTTCTTTGTTATGCTGTTATTGCAAAGAGTTCAATCTTACCTAATTTGGGTAGTGGCTACGGTTAGGATAGCTCAGATCAATCTTCAGCATAAAAGAACAACAACAATCAATCTTTGCAGACTTAGGCAAAATGGTTCAGCCCAAGTGACCTTGGTCCAAGAACCTTACTTTCGTAAGGGGAATTTCTATCTAGGAAACCTTGTGAACCCGGTGTTTTTTACTTTCAGTAAACATGAAATGACAAACTCGCGTGTCATGCCTCGAGCATGTGTGCTTGTCAACAACGCAATAGTTGCAACACTCATCTCTGAACCAAGGTTGCAACCATTCATTTGCAAAGATTTACATTCATTTGCTATTTTCTCAGTTCAGAAGCATGGTATCGAAAAACAATGTATGGAAGAATTTAACCTTGTAGTTTTATCTGAAAGTTTGCCGAATAACATTGCGGTCGCACACGCATTCCAAAGTCGTGAGCGAGCTGTGAAGGCAACTTTCCACAGCGTGAATGAAATTTACATTCACCGCGTGGAGAGTTGCCTTCACAGCTCGCTCACGACTTTGGTATACGTTTGCGACCCCAATGTTATTCGGCAAACTTTCAGATGAAACTACAGGGTTAAATTCATCCATACATTGTTTTTCGATAGCATGCTTCTGAACTGAGATAATAGCAAATGAATGTAAATCTTTGCAAATGAATGGTCGCAACCTTGCTCTGAACTAACCACCTGAGATGTATGTGCTATCACAATTGATGTATCTGTTGGAAACCTCAACAGGAAATACGTCAATTGTTCGGTTTATTTACCGCATGATGAACCATCCCCCACGGATGCTTTCAAACAAGTCATCGCATACTGTACTTCAAGATACTCACCATATATCATATATTCAAGATACTCACCATATAATCTGAGGCAGCTCAGACATTAACTTGAGAGGCTCCAGTTTGATGGAGTACTTAAGTAGTACAGATCTTGCATTACTTAACATAGGCAACCGCCCAACCTTCATGGTATCTGCTAGAGAGGAAGTGTTAGATATAACGCTTTGCTCTAGCAGAATTAGTCACGAGCTGACCAATTGACATGTGTCAGATGAAGAATCTTTATCTGACCATCGCAACATCTTTTTTGAACATTTAAATGTTACTTCGCAAACATTGCGTTTCAGGAATCCCCGGTCAACCAACTGGGATCTTCCTACTGATTTTGTTGCTGCCAAATTTCATGGATACTCACCATCCATCGACACTCCAAGTGATTTAGATGATGCCGTTGATACTACAACGACCTTCATCATGGAAGCTTTTGAAGAAGCATGCCCTCTACGGTCTGTGAAGATCACAGGAGGAACCCCTTGGTGGAACTCTTATCTGGCGAAACTCAGGAAATAATGTAGAAAGAGTTGGGACAGACGACATTCGGCTGGTTCGGAAGCTTTCAGGTCGGCTCGCAAGGCCTACAGGTCTGCTGAACGATCCGACTGTAAAACCTTTGTACAAATGTTCCCAGTTTGAGTGAAGTCAGTCGGTTAAATAAAATCCTTGCGAAATCTAAAGATTTCCGAGTGAACGATCTTCGTTTGCCAAATGGCGATCTGACTTCCTCTGATGAGGAAGTTCTGGAATGCTTATTCAGCACACACTTCCCTGGATATGTGGATATTACATCTTCGGATGAACATGATGTCTTTTCTTGTAGTTACGATTCCCTGGCTTCGGCTCGAAGTATCGTTACTATAGAATCGATTGAGTGGGCACTTAATAGCTTTGCTCCTTTCAAATCTCCTGGGGCAGATGGGATTTATCCTATTTTGCTTCAGAAGGGATTTGATTATTTCAAACATGTTTTGAAAAAACTACTTGTTTGCAGTTTTGCTACAGGGTATATTCCCAAATCCTGGAGGGATATTACTGTAAAGTTTATTCCGAAAGTGGGTCGTGCGTCGTATGAAGAAGCAAAGAGTTTCAGACCTATCAGTTTGACCTCTTTTCTTCTGAAATGCTTAGAACGCATTGTGGATCATCACATCCGTGATGTTCATCTGGCCAACGTGCCTCTTCATGTGAACCAACATGCCTACCAATCTGGTAAGTCCACTGTGACTCTTTTACACAAGGTTGTTTACGATATCGAGAAAGCATTCGCTCAAAAGAAATCTTATTTGGGTGTTTTCTTAGATATCGAGGGTGCCTTTGACAATGTACCAGGTAGTTGAGGGTTGGTGTCGCCAATATGGCCTTCCGATTAATCCGAGTAAAATATATATTGTTCTTTTTACGGAAAGGCGAAACCGTAATGGCGTTCGACCTTTGCGTCTCTTTGATTCTGAAATCGATGTGACTGAACAGGTAAAGTACGTTGGAGTCATTCTTGATTCCAAGCTTTCCTGGACACCTCACATTGAGAAAGCTTGTATGGCCTTCGGGCAATGCCGGCGTACCTTTGGTACAACTTGGGGTCTAAAACCCAAGTATATCAAATGGAACTACACAACTGTTGTTCGGCCAATATTGGATGTCTTGAGTGGTGGCAAAAGGGCGAAATGAGAACGATCCAATCAAAGTTGGGCGATGTCTGGAGCGTTCTCTTCAACTCCCACGGCAGCGCTCGAACTTCTCTTCGACGTTGTCCCACTACACATTAATCTCAAACAAGAAGTACTTTCTTGCTCTTACCGTCTACGGGTACTCGGTACACTAGAGGACACTCCTGTGAACCACACATCAACACACACCTCGTTGTTTCCACTTTTGGTGAATTGGGACAAAATTGTCCTTGCTCCAAGTGATCTTACAATTGGTTGTAATTTCCCATATAGGACATTTTCCACGAAATTCCCTTCCCGGGAAGAGTGGACATCTGGATATCTGGAAAGAAGTATTTCAGACGGCATCGTATGTTACACTGATGGCTCCCTTCTCGAAGGTCGAGCTGGTGCTGGTGTTTATTCTTGTGAGCTAAGGCTGTATCAGTCTTACTCACTTGGTAGACACTGCACCGTTTTTCAGGCCGAAATCTTTGCTCTTATGTGCGGAGTGCAATCAGCACTTCAGCAGCACGTAATGGGCAAAGTAATATACTTCTGTCCAGATAGCCAGGCTGCTATTAAAGCACTTGTTTCGGCCAGCTCCAGGTCGAAGATAGTAATCGCTTGTCGAACTCAAATCGAGGAGCTGAATTCAGCAAACGCTGTTCACCTTGTATGGGTACCTGGCCATTCTTCCATCGCTGGAAATGAATTGGCTGATGAGTTAGCTCGCACTGGAGCACTGGAGCATCACATGACTTCATTGGCCCTGAGCCAGCTATTCCGATATCGAAGTGTTGGGTAAAGCTTCAGATTCACACCTGGGCTGCCACTCAGCACAGATGATACTGGAATAGTTTGGAGTCATGTAAATCTTAAGTACCCCGACTGTTCTGAACACAATCAAATTCCATTTAGGTAGCATTACCTAAATGGAGGAACCTAATTAGATTTTACCTAAAACACAGAGAACAGACGTCTATCTTCGCTTTTTGCCTTGTGTAAAACTTTGCAGCGGCCGTATCAGAGTATGTGGTGACGCTCCCGTTGCGCGGCTCAACCGTCCCATCACTTACATAGAGGCTTGCATCAAAAACATAACCTCATCGAAATCTCATACGATTTGTAAACATTGCCCTCAAATTTTTTTTTGAGGGCAAGGACGGCTTTATGGACCGACGCCGAAGGAACGAAAGAGAAGGAGACAATGATAACGTCAGCGTGCAAGCTCCCATTGTTGTGTTGTCAAATTTGTTTCCAGTGCTCGCCGTTTTTGGCCGTTTGGCGCTCATGTCGCTTTGTGGGCTAGTGTATTTTAACGATGAACACTGCCATCGTGGGGTCAAATCGACATTATATGTGGGGCAGTCTCCGTTGGTGGCGTAGAGGTACACTTAAATCCTTTACACACGATTTCGACGTATTTTTGTTCGAGCTTAAATGTCTGTTCTCTGTGCCTAAAAGAACTCAAAATAAATGGAGGTTTTAGAGTAAACATTTTATTGGTGAAACGTCTGGAGGAATATCACAGAGAACAGACGTCTATCTTCGCTTTCTGCCTTGTGTAAAACTTTGCAACGGCCGTATCAGAGTATGTGGTTACGCTCCCGTTGCGCGGCTCAACCGTCCCATCACTTACATTGTTGTGTTGACAAATTTGTTTCCAATGCTCGCTGTTTTCGGCCGTTTGGCGCTCGTATCGTTTTGTGGGCTAGTGTATTTTAACGATGAACACTGCCATCGTGGGGTCAAATCGACTTTTTATGTGGGGCAGTCTCCGTTGGTGGCGTTTTTTTTTTACCTCCCCTGTTGGGGAAATTAAGCCACTGCGTCCAATAGGCGTTGAGGTACACTTAAATCCTTTACACACGATTCTGACGTATTTTTGTTCGAGCTTAAATGTCTGTTCTCTGTGGCAATATTCCAGCGAAAGAAGACATGCAGACTTAGAAATGAAAAACCTGCAACGATCAGGGATTTCCATGTACCGACTTCAGTAGTTCTCTGCAACGATCGTACTTTACTGACCAAATTATAGCATCGAGGCAAATTATTAAACTGTAGAAATTAAAACTTGTACGATTAGTATGTTAAAAAATATGAATCTTATTTGACAAAATTCTTGAACAAAATTTGGAGTTTATGTTGCAGATCTTCGAACGAAGAACGAAACGACGGTAACCAGTTAATCTTGAGAATTTCCGAAGAAATTTCTCAATAGTTTTGAGACAAATAATTGGATTCTGGGAAAATTTCTCTAAGGTATTTTTAGCTCTTCTGTCAGGAAAGCATTGGGAAAATACTGACTGTTTTCAGTGTAATTCCTACAAATGCTTCCTGTAAGCTAGAAGCATTTACAGTAAATTTGCTGACATTATTTCTAATCCTTTTTTATACACTGGTCAAGCAGTTTCTGGAATTTGAATTTCCTAGGTATGTTTCTTGAAAATAATTTAAAAAATCTTCAAAAGTTTCTTTAGAATTTCACCATGAACTCTGACACAAAATTTCTTGATATTAAAACATTTTATTTTTATTTTTATTATTTATTTTTAGACAGTATTCATCGATTGGATCTTGATTAAAGCTCCTAAGTTGCGCGGATGATTGCCTTTTAACATACATCGAAATCTCAAAGATTTTTCCGCGTTCCAGTGAATTTCCGTTAACTATTAAAGTATCACTAACTAAACTTGATAATCGTTCAAGGATTATCCAAGAGATTCCTTCCCAAGTAGCAATCTTGATTCTATTTGGTTTTATTTATTTTTATGATAGTTTTGTCAAAGCATTGTATAATCAAATTGATCTTATAATAGTTTCTGCTGAGCACAACTATTCTTCATCAATCAGTGATTTTAAGAACATCTCCAAGAATACTTGAGATTGAGTGCATAAAACCACAAACACAACAAGAGCTATTGAACTTGAGGCACAGAGAACAGATGTCTATCTTCGCTTTCTGCCTTGTGTAAAACTTTGTAACGGTCATATCGGAGTATGTGGTTATGCTCCTGTTGCGCGGCGCTAGCGTCCCATCACTTACATTGTTGTGTTGTCATATTTGTTTCCAGTGCTCGCCGTTTTTGGCCGTTTGGCGCTCGTGTCGCTTTGTGGTCAAGTGTATTTTAACGATGAACACTGCCATCATGGGGTCAAATCGACTTTATATGTGGAGCAGTCTCCGTTGGTGGCGTTGAGGTACACTCAAATCCTTTACACACGATTTCGACGTATTTTTGTTCGAGCTTAATTGTCTGTTCTCTGTGCTTGAGGTCAGTTTTAAAACGCTCTTGTAGTTATCTTCCATATTCATCATTCTTGAGCAAGAGTAACTGTTCTCGAGTGAGAACAGTTTGGTAAATGAAAAATAAAAAAAATTTCTAGCATCAGATTTTACCTTTCACCGTTCCATTCCCGCTGCCAATCCGAACACCCGTCTCAAAAACCAATCTTGGCGCGGTGCAACGCCAAACGCCTACGGTTTCAGCATCCGAAAAGATGTTGGTTTGGTCACCCAGGACGTCGATTCTCGTGCAATCGACGATCAATTCATCGCACTGCCGACAATGAGAAGCATTGTGAAAACCAACATCTAAACCTACCTGTTGGGAACGCTGACCGGAGTAAAATGGCATTGCGCCCCATCAAGGATGATTCTTGGGACAGGTGCTCCTGGTTGGCAGCGGTACCGGGCTGCTCATGGGGTTTGCCGGACAAGGAAATCCAGTTTCAATTGCCGGCTCACAACCACAGTGCGATATTTTTTTTGGTTTGTTTACAATTTGTTACCCAATATTTATGACATTCTCGGCGGAGTTTGCATAAATCCGCATCAAGAACGTCATAAATCGAAGTACACTTGAGGTGACTTGAGTAAGACTTCTTACCTTTGCATAAGTTTAAATAAATTTAAGACGGTTTTTTGGCGTTTTTGGTCAAGAACTGTATAAAACTGAGTACTCTTGGTACTCGCTTTTAACTCTTACATGAGTTGAAAATAATTTAAGACTATCTTATGGTGGTATTGATTAAAACCACCGGTAATCAATGACACCTTCGTGTAATTTAGCGGAAGCCATGTTGAGAAAACTAATGGATAATGCTCTCGCGACCTGAAATAATATTTTTTAATATTCCATTATTGCTTTATTATCGAAGCGCGTTGCAATTTTTAGAAGTATCTTGTAGCACATATACGATAAATTTTGCTTGGCAAATGACAACCTTGTTATCCTTTAGAAATATTCCCAATTTATGTTGGGAATTAATTCCGATTATAATATTATATCACGATGAAATTTTTTCCGATTCAAATCTCCAACACAAAAGCAGCAGTAGCAGCAGCAGCAACAGAAACTGACAATTTTATTATCGTTTTATCATACACTTAAAGGGCTCTACAAGGAGGGATCAATTCGCCTATAGAACTTCTTGTGAAGTACAACAAGTTTTAAGAGAATCTTAAAATTCGCTCTTCAAGATCGTCTTAGGATGGGCCTCTTTAGTCTTATGGCGGGATTATGATTGGTTTAACGTTGTTATACAGAGCAAATTGATTTATGCTTGGTTTTAATGAACAGGTGTTGAAGAATTCTTCAAAAGCATCATAAAATTAATTTTGTTACTTGGGTTAGGAAGTTCTTCCAGAGGCTCCCGACTTTCAGGGGCTCTCAGAGAGTCTTCCTAGAATAAGTTCACGAATTTCTTCAGAAATTTTTCCAGGATCTACTAATATAATATTTCGAAAAAAAAAATCGAAGAACTCCTTTCAAAAGCTCCACTAGGATTTTCTCCACAAATTTCACTGCTCTTGAAGTCAAGATTTCTTAAAAGAATAAAAAAACAGCCATATTATTGAACAAATGCAATCAAAAAGATTCATATTCAAAAAACTAAAAATAAATCTATAAAAAGCTTCATTGTATCGTAATTTGTAAATTTGGTGGTAATCAAACAGAATTAAAAAGTAAATAACCAATCACCAAAAAACAAGACAATTCCAATGATTCACAAAATTTGCCACTTGCATCTACCATCGACCGGCATTATAACGGTACCGGTAGTTACTCATAATATGCAGTCGAACAAGGACGGCGGCGCCGTCATGCAGCAAATTGAAACCGGAATTGCAGTCAGTCTCAATCTCATCTCAGCATTGAGAGAAGGCCATCAATTACCACTCAAATATGCACGCGTTATGACTTGTTAATTTTTGTGCCACTTTGCACGCCATAATCTTCAAATTAGCAAACTGCATTCGGCGGACATCATCGATGGAAAAAGCGGGGATACGGGAAGTCCACCCGAAAATTCATCTGGTTCGAGATTGATGAAAAATGGGTTGTTTGTGATTCTGTGAAGAAATTCAGACTGATTCATCTACGATCTGTGAAGATATTTCTTTTTTATTTGAGAATCTAATGAAGAAAGAGAATAAAGAAAAACGATAGAAGCTTGAAGAAAGAAAATAGAAGATAAAAATCTATGAAAAAATAGACAGTTGTTAGTGGAGATAAATCATTGTGGGTATATTGACCAGAATATGATTCAAGGCTGTTTTAAAACCTTGTTAGAACCAGTCATATGACTTAATATCGTAGATAAGATAGAAAAGCTATACTATAGAAAGTAGTAGATATAAGATAGGAAATAGACTCGTCTGTAAATTTAATTGTAATCGTTTACCCGTAATATTGTCAAATGCTGTTTTAAAACCCGAATAAAACCAAATAAGTGATATGGATATGCTCTGGATTGATTCACTAGAAACATTTCATTAAAAAGAATATGTCTAATTTCAGAATAATGTTTTCTGGTTGAAAACACCACCTTTCACGAACAGGACCCAAATCCTACTTAAATCTGTTTGAAACAGGGAGGGTGCAGGCACGTCAAACTCGAACAAACTACGCCTACCTAACATGCATCGAGCGGGCCTTCCCAAACAACACAATGCGATTTCGCGGGCCACCCCCATCGACAAAACAAACCGATTTCCAAGCAGGATTCGACTAGGCTTCTGATCGCATTGCCAGTCACACTAACACACTCGTAAAAGATGAGCAGTAGGCCTACCTTGCCGCATGCGGGTCCCCTGGTTTGAAATTCATCGATTCAGTCAAGTCACCTCAAGCAAACGATTCGAGAAGAGCAAATATCGTGGTACCGTTATGGTCCACTGCACGAATTTATTCTGGCCTGCTTACTCTCACACGAAATTTGACGTTTGAGCGGTGTCGGCACCTCTCAAACGTCAAATTTCGTGTGAGAGTAAGCAGGCCAGAATAAATTCGTGCAGTGGACCATGGCTCGGTAGTGTCAACAAACAAGCAAATTTGTCCATTGATTAATGGGGGGTTTTCTTCCAGCGGCAAAGAAGCACATACTGAACGAAATCGACACGTATATTTTGTAATATTTTTCGTTGTTTACACCCAGTGATTTTTTTTTAAATTTAGATTTAATTTACAATGAAGAATCAATTTGAAGAGTTGTAAAATCTATGGAAACTATGAACAGTGAACAAAAACGCTAACATAAAAACTCTGTTAATACAATCCAATTAATCTCATGAATTATTACACCTCAATCGATCACACATCTACTATCATGGGAGAAGATTAATCGTTCCACAGACCGGTTACGAATCTCATGCGAAGATTCCGGAGTCTTTCCGAAGGCTACGATGAAGGAAAATTAACAACTCTAGGCATTAACTGGCTCCCATGTACCTTGTCCGACAACTTGTCGGACTAGTAGAAGTACTGCAAACTCACGATTTTTACAACGTCATCAATCACCGCTCAGAACTGAACGAACAGATGGTCCACATATGATGAAACGTATCGATCCGGCCGACGATCGATCGTTCGATGACGACGACGAACGATTGGATTAGTAACAATTTGCGGCAAACTAATTATTCGGTTCACTACTGGCTGGAAGGGTGACAGGGACGGACGAAGGCGGACAGAGCGACGACCGACAAGTGTTTAATCGTAGATTTGCCGCGCCGTGCGCGTCATCTGTTCAAACAACTAGAACACACTAGTGGCGCGGCCAGTGCAGCGCCTGTATAGTTCGACGGGCACGAAGTTCAACTATCAGCTCTATCCGCGATGGGTTACACCGCGCGTTAACCGTGAGGCGGGGAATGGTGACTCATCGTCATAACCGAGCCGCAGCCGGGAAGCTACGCTTGAACGCCAGGTGGTTGGGTTACACGAGCGCCTAAGTCTACACAGAAACAACAGTACGCGCAGAAATTGCTGTGGACTGGAACTAATCACAGCAATTTCAGCCGCAGAGAGAATAGCTGAAAGCGAAGACTATAGCCAAGGTCAGGATTTAATGCCGGGAGATAAATCATGGAAATTGCGCTGGAAAAGGCTGATACCTTGCTTGACACTATAAAGAATGACAGAGGATTAAAATTTGGTCAAAAACTTGGATAAACACTATCTATATACTTCGCAGCCATCTTAAGACCATCTCAAGATCATCTTAGAACCATAATTAAACAGGATCTTCAATTGTAGTTACTTTGAAGTTATAACCTCGTACAAAGACTTGTTAAGGTTTTATTAGACCCTTCCATTCAACAATTTGCAACTTTTGCATGGAAACTTGGCTTAACAAGCACTTAGTTTAGCCCTTAGGTCTTATTAGAGTTTTATAGTTAGCTTCGTTACCACAGGTGTTGCTACAGTGTCCATAAAATGATCAAAACTAAGTTTAGGATAAAATCAAATAGCTGACGACGAGCTTATCCATGTTCTACGCGCACTCGAATGAGGTTTTGTAACAGACTTAATACACTCAACCAACCAAGCTTACCCTCACTCACCGGAGCAAGCTGATTGGCATACACTAATTCAAAGCATCAAAACCAGTAGCACCGCTTAAGTAGCAAGGCGTTCGTAAATAGCTACGCAAAGTGTATGCAAATTTTCGGTCCACCTTCGTGTCGATAGCCAACTCTTGTCGCCATATCGATTCTACGCAATTGGACGTGACAGGACTTAATACTGGCAGCTTGCCTTTACCTACGGTAATTTCAGCGTAATAAAGCACACGTGTGCCTCTTGAATTTGCTTCCTTCCGAACCCCACGGAGAAAACCGAGGGAGAGAGAGGAAGACTGATGACATTCCAAGGTCTTTGCCTCTGTGTTTTGTAAACATTTCTCCGATTACCATTTTTCATTCAACTTTGGTCCCTATTTCAAAAGGGAAGGGAAAGTCCTTGAGAGTACGACATTCGCGGAAGGGTAGGGTTGAACCTTTCTCCCCTTTGTTGTTGTTGTTGCTGTGATTCATTGGTCGTACGGTAAGTACCGTTTCCTGTTGAAATGTAGGTAATGAAGATTTCTATTGTGGGCCCCGAAATCGTGAACCGCGTCGCCGTTCTGATATGGGTCAAATCGAGGAACATGAAGCGACCTCGGACGATGCAGCATATGATTCCTAATTTTAATTTTACGAAGGGGAAGAAAATTGCGTTTTTAAACAGTAGCTAAATGGAATCCTGTCGGCTCAGTAATGCATTACACCGCTTGAGCCTATTTATGTTTATTTCATTTGCTATGTTTGTTTCATTTATCAATAAGTACAATGAATTGAATTACTTTGTATCTTGGTTTTTATATTATATTCAGTATTTTTTTATGTCCTATTTTCAACTTTCTTTTAACTTTTGTACATCATCAATATTCTATTTACTATCTTTTATATTTAATTTTTTTTCCCTATCTTCTCTTTCCTTTCTATTCTTTTCTACCTTCTTTATCCTCTCTATCTTCTCTATCTTCGCTATTTTCTCCATCTTCTCTCTTTTCTTTATCTTTCATATCTTACTTATCTTCTCTATAATCTCTGTCTACTTTTATTTCTTTATCTTTTCTATCTTCCCTAGCTTCTCTACCGTATCCATCTGCTCTATCTTTTCCGTCCTCTCCATCTGCTCTACTCTATCTTCTCCATCTTCTCTGTCTTCTCTATCTTTAATTTCTTCTCCGTCTTCTCTGTTTACTATGTCTTCTCTGTCTTATCTGTCCTCTCTGTATTCACTGTCATCTCTATCTTCTCTGTCTGTTCTGTCTCTTCTGTGCTCTCTTTCCTCTCCATCTTCTCGGTCTTCTCGGTCTTCTCTGTCTGCTCTGTCTTCTCTGTCTTCTCTGTCTTTTCTTTCTTCTCTGTCCTCTCTATCTTCTTTGTCTTCTCTATCTGATCTGTCTTCTCTAATTTCTATGTCCTCGCTATTATCTCTTTCTATTTTCTCTGACTTCTCTGTCTTCTCTGCCTTCTCTGTCTTCTCTGTCTTCTCTGTCTCCTCTGTCTTCTCTGTCTTCTCTGTCTTCTCTATCTTCTCTGTCTTCTCTGTCTTCTCTGTCTTCTCTGTATTCTCTGTCTTCTCTGTCTTCTCTGTCTTCTCTGTCTTCTCTGTCTCCTCTGTCTTCTCTGTCTTATCTGTCTTCTCTGTCTTATCTGTCTTATCTGTCTTATCTGTCTTCTCTGTCTTCTCTGTCTCCTCTGTCTTCTCTGTCTTCTCTGTCTTCTCTGTCTTGTCTGTCTTCTCTGTATCCTCTGCCTTCTCTGTCTTATCTGTCTTCTCTGTCTTATCTGTCTTATCTGTCTTCTCTGTCTCCTCTGTCTTCTCTGTCTTCTCTGTCTTCTCTGTCTTCTCTGTCTTCTCTGTCTTCTCTGTCTTCTCTGTCTTCTCTGTCTTCTCTGTCTCCTCTGTCTCCTCTGTCTCCTCTGTCTCTCTGTCTTCTCTGTCTTCTCTGTCTCCTCTGTCTTCTCTGTCTTCTCTGTCTTCTCTGTCTTCTCTGTCTTCTCTGTCTTCTCTGTCTTCTCTGTCTTCTCTGTCTTCTCTGTCTTCTCTGTCTTCTCTGTCTTCTCTGTCTTCTCTGTCTTCTCTGTCTTCTCTGTCTTCTCTGTCTTCTCTGTCTTCTCTGTCTTCTCTGTCTTCTCTGTCTTCTCTGTCTTCTCTGTCTTCTCTGTCTTCTCTGTCTTCTCTGTCTTCTCTGTCTTTTCTGTCTTTTCTGTCTTTTCTGTCTTCTCTGTCTTCTCTGTCTTCTCTGTCTTCTCTGTCTTCTCTGTCTTCTCTGTCTTCTCTGTCTTCTCTGTCTTCTCTGTCTTCTCTGTCTTCTCTGTCTTCTCTGTCTTCTCTGTCTTCTCTGTCTTCTCTGTCTTCTCTGTCTTCTCTGTCTTCTCTGTCTTCTCTGTCTTCTCTGTCTTCTCTGTCTTCTCTGTCTTCTCTGTCTTCTCTGTCTTCTCTGTCTTCTCTGTCTTCTCTGTCTTCTCTGTCTTCTCTGTCTTCTCTGTCTTCTCTGTCTTCTCTGTCTTCTCTGTCTTCTCTGTCTTCTCTGTCTTCTCTGTCTTCTCTGTCTTCTCTGTCTTCTCTGTCTTCTCTGTCTTCTCTGTCTTCTCTGTCTTCTCTGTCTTCTCTGTCTTCTCTGTCTTCTCTGTCTTCTCTGTCTTCTCTGTCTTCTCTGTCTTCTCTGTCTTCTCTGTCTTCTCTGTCTTCTCTGTCTTCTCTGTCTTCTCTGTCTTCTCTGTCTTCTCTGTCTTCTCTGTCTTCTCTGTCTTCTCTGTCTTCTCTGTCTTCTCTGTCTTCTCTGTCTTCTCTGTCTTCTCTGTCTTCTCTGTCTTCTCTGTCTTCTCTGTCTTCTCTGTCTTCTCTGTCTTCTCTGTCTTCTCTGTCTTCTCTGTCTTCTCTGTCTTCTCTGTCTTCTCTGTCTTCTCTGTCTTCTCTGTCTTCTCTGTCTTCTCTGTCTTCTCTGTCTTCTCTGTCTTCTCTGTCTTCTCTGTCTTCTCTGTCTTCTCTGTCTTCTCTGTCTTCTCTGTCTTCTCTGTCTTCTCTGTCTTCTCTGTCTTCTCTGTCTTCTCTGTCTTCTCTGTCTTCTCTGTCTTCTCTGTCTTCTCTGTCTTCTCTGTCTTCTCTGTCTTCTCTGTCTTCTCTGTCTTCTCTGTCTTCTCTGTCTTCTCTGTCTTCTCTGTCTTCTCTGTCTTCTCTGTCTTCTCTGTCTTCTCTGTCTTCTCTGTCTTCTCTGTCTTCTCTGTCTTCTCTGTCTTCTCTGTCTTCTCTGTCTTCTCTGTCTTCTCTGTCTTCTCTGTCTTCTCTGTCTTCTCTGTCTTCTCTGTCTTCTCTGTCTTCTCTGTCTTCTCTGTCTTCTCTGTCTTCTCTGTCTTCTCTGTCTTCTCTGTCTTCTCTGTCTTCTCTGTCTTCTCTGTCTTCTCTGTCTTCTCTGTCTTCTCTGTCTTCTCTGTCTTCTCTGTCTTCTCTGTCTTCTCTGTCTTCTCTGTCTTCTCTGTCTTCTCTGTCTTCTCTGTCTTCTCTGTCTTCTCTGTCTTCTCTGTCTTCTCTGTCTTCTCTGTCTTCTCTGTCTTCTCTGTCTTCTCTGTCTTCTCTGTCTTCTCTGTCTTCTCTGTCTTCTCTGTCTTCTCTGTCTTCTCTGTCTTCTCTGTCTTCTCTGTCTTCTCTGTCTTCTCTGTCTTCTCTGTCTTCTCTGTCTTCTCTGTCTTCTCTGTCTTCTCTGTCTTCTCTGTCTTCTCTGTCTTCTCTGTCTTCTCTGTCTTCTATCTTCTATCTTCTATCTTCTATCCTCTATCTTCTATCTTCTATCTTCTATCTTCTATCTTCTATCTTCTATCTTCTATCTTACATCTTCTATCTTCTATCTTCTATCTTCTATCTTCTATCTTCTATCCTCTATCTTCTATCTTCTATCTTCTATCTTCTATCTTCTATCTTCTATCTTCTATCTTCTATCTTCTATCTTCTATCTTCTATCTTCTATCTTCTATCTTCGATCTTCTATCTTCGATCTTCGATCTTCTATCTTCTATCTTCTATCTTCTATCTTCTATCTTCTATCTTCTATCTTCTATCTTCTATCTTTTATCTTCTATCTTCTATCTTCTATCTTCTATCTTCTATCTTCTATCTTCTATCTTCTATCTTCTATCTTCTATCTTCTATCTTCTATCTTCTATCTTCTATCTTCTATCTTCTATCTTCTATCTTCTATCTTCTATCTTCTATCTTCTATCTTCTATCTTCTATCTTCTATCTTCTATCTTCTATCTTCTATCTTCTATCTTCTATCTTCTATCTTCTATCTTCTATCTTCTATCTTCTATCTTCTATCTTCTATCTTCTATCTTCTATCTTCTATCTTCTATCTTCTATCTTCTATCTTCTATCTTCTATCTTCTATCTTCTATCTTCTATCTTCTATCTTCTATCTTCTATCTTCTATCTTCTATCTTCTATCTTCTATCTTCTATCTTCTATCTTCTATCTTCTATCTTCTATCTTCTATCTTCTACCTTCTATCTTCTATCTTCTATCTTCTATCTTCTATCTTCTATCTTCTATCTTCTATCTTCTATCTTCTATCTTCTATCTTCTATCTTCTATCTTCTATCTTCTATCTTCTATCTTCTATCTTCTATCTTCTATCTTCTATCTTCTATCTTCTATCTTCTATCTTCTATCTTCTATCTTCTATCTTCTATCTTCTATCTTCTATCTTCTATCTTCTATCTTCTATCTTCTATCTTCTATCTTCTATCTTCTATCTTCTATCTTCTATCTTCTATCTTCTATCTTCTATCTTCTATCTTCTATCTTCTATCTTCTATCTTCTATCTTCTATCTTCTATCTTCTATCTTCTATCTTCTATCTTCTATCTTCTATCTTCTATCTTCTATCTTCTATCTTCTATCTTCTATCTTCTATCTTCTATCTTCTATCTTCTATCTTCTATCTTCTATCTTCTATCTTCTATCTTCTATCTTCTATCTTCTATCTTCTATCTTCTATCTTCTATCTTCTATCTTCTATCTTCTATCTTTTAGCTTCTTTTGTTCTAACTTCTATGTTTTATCTTCCATCGCCTTGTTTCAAATTTTTGTCTTCTGATGACTAACTTCAACCAAAAAAAAACCTCCGATTCTACTTCCAAACCGGTTACCCACATGCCGTGGGCTATTTTCAATCCCAATGCAAATTCCACAACCTTCATCAGAGAATCGCACCAGATCTGCAATCAACTTGTCCCACTGCATATTCTAGAGTGTCTAAAGCCAGTGCATTCATTCCTGCTACTTGTTTTTCGCCATCCCAAAGTCTAAACTTGGCATCCATCTTCTGCCTGATGCGCAACGCAACTCCTCTCAATCGATCCTCGACCGTCGCATCGGTCGATCATCGAATGGCTGTTGACTCGATCAACTTAAGATGATCGGGCAGCAGCAGGGAAGATTCTTCTAGTTCATCTTTCGATTTTTTTTTGTCGGAGAAGAACTCTTCACATCACGCGTTGCTGAAATTAGCCGCAAAACAAAAGAAACGCCACGGAAAAGCCAACCAAGAAACCGGCCAAATTGGGCTTAGGAATTGGATGGGAAAAGGAAGAATTTTTGGCGAGCTGAAGAAACACAAAAGAATTTGTAATTTTTGTGTTGCGATGAGGGGGGAATGTGGTGTGAAATGTGAAAAAAATTCAAGAATAATTTTGGGAAGTATGATTCTTAAAACTATAGAAATTCACAAAAATAGGAAACTTCGAATTTTTCTTACAACATTTTTAAATTTCTTTGTTAATTTCTTCGGCAATTTTGTTAATAGTTCCTTTGGCATTTTTTGTGAATATTTTTAGTAGTTGCCACGGAATTTGTTCCTCTATTCCTTTCAGAACTTCTTCGGAAATGTATTTATATTTGGTAAATTTCTAAGGTATTTCACAAGTCATTCCACAAGGAATTCCACAAAGAATTCCACAAGGAATTCCACAAGGAATTGCACAAGGAATTGCACAAGGAATTGCACAAGGAATTGCACAAGGAATTGCACAAGGAATTGCACAAGGAATTGCACAAGGAATTGCACAAGGAATTCCACAAGGTATTCCACAAGGAATTCCACAAGGAATTCCACAAGTAATTTCACAAGGAATTCCACAAGTAATTCCACAAGGAATTCCACAAGGAATGCCACAAGGAATTCCACAAGGAATTCCTCAAGGATTCCCACAAGGAATTCCTCAAGGATTCCCACAAGGAATTCCTCAAGGAATTCCACAAGGAATTCCACAAGAAATTCCTCAAGGAATTCAACAAGGAATTCCTCAAGGAATTCTACAAGGAATTCCTCGAGGAATTCCACAAGGTATTCCTCAAGGAATTCCACAAGGAATTCCTCAAGGAATTCCACAAGGAATTCCACAAGGAGTTCCACAAGGAATTCCTCAAGGAATTCCACAAGGAATTCCTCAAGGAATTCCACAAAGAATTCCTCAAGGAATTTTACTAGGAATTCCACAAGGAATTCCACAAGGAATTCCTCAAGGAATTCCACAAGGAATTCCTCAAGGAATTCCACAAGGAATTCCTCAAGGAATTCCACAAGGAATTCCTCAAGGAATTCCACAAGGAATTCCTCAAGGAATTCCACAAGGAACTCCTCAAGGAATTCCACAATGAATTCCTCAAGGAATTCCACAAGGAATTCCTCGAGGAATTCCACAAGGAATTCCTCAAGGAATTCCACAAGGAATTCCACAAGGAATTCCACAAGGAATTCCTCAAGGAATTCCACAAGGATTTCCTCAAGGAATTCCACAAGGAATTCCTCAAGGAATTCCACAAGGAATTCGTCAAGGAATTCCACAAGGAATTCCTCAAGGAATTCCACAAGGAATTCCTCAAGGAATTCCACAAGGAATTCCTCAAGGAATTCCACAAGGAATTCCTCAAGGAATTCCACAAGGAATTCCTCAAGGAATTCCACAAGGAATTCCTCAAGGAATTCCACAAGGAATTCCTCAAGGAATTCCACAAGGAATTCCTCAAGGAATTCCACAAGGAATTCCTCAATGAATTCCACAAGGAATTCCTCAAGGAATTCCACAAGGAATTCCTCAAGGAATTCCACAAGGAATTCCTCAAGGAATTCCACAAGGAATTCCTCAAGGAATTCCACAAGGAATTCCTCAAGGAATTCCACAAGGAATTCCTCAAGGAATTCCACAAGGAATTCCTCAAGGAATTCCACAAGGAATTCCTCAAGGAATTCCACAAGGAATTCCTCAAGGAATTCCACAAGGAATTCCTCAAGGAATTCCACAAGGAACTCCACAAGGAATTCCACAAGGAATTCCACAAGGAAATCCACAAGGAATTCCACAAGGAATTCCACAAGGAATTCCACAAGGAATTCCACAAGGAATTCCACAAGGAATTCCACAAGGAATTCCACAAGGAATTCCACAAGGAATTCTACAAGAAATTCCACAAGAAATTTCATAAGGAAATCCACAGGAAATCCACAAGGAATTTTACCAGAAACTAGCTTGAGGAACTTTCGTATCAAGACGGAAATTCTGGTGCAGTCCAAAGCTTGAAGTTTCTAAGTCGCATTTTACTCCTCTCTCCCCATAAAGTGAGCTCCCCGCGGTTGCCAGTTGATTCACTGAAGCGATTGAAAAACACCGGAGTCCGGAGGAGAAAAAAAACAGCCACCAAGAAGCAACATGACGCGATCGCATACAATCATCGGAAGCCACTTGTTGTGCTCGTTTTTTGCTTTTCCGCTACTGAAAGCAAATGCTGTTGGTTGCCTACCTATAAGAAGACTGTCGGTGGTGTTGCTGGATGGTGGAGCTAAGACGACTACCACGAAGAAGTTCTCTCTAGGTAACCATGCGAATGTCTTCTTCTTCTTACAGTAGCTTCTTCCCACTTGGCGAGTTGTTTTCGTTTGCCAAAATGCGAAACCTATCGATCGAAATGGAAAGCGATCGGTTTGGCGGTCAATAAGTGATTCGCAGTGATCCATCTAGCAGTGATGCGGTCCCAGTTGAAGGAAAGATGAGAGGCGTTGAGCTGGAGTAATTTCAATAGTTTTGCTATAACCAATCTTATTTTGTCTACCTTAGAAGTGGAAGTTTTATTGGTTTGGAATAGAATCGAAATTTGTAGAAAAATACAAATTATGTTAAATTTGAATTATGAATAACATGAAACGAGCTCACCAATAATGCCATTCTAATAAAAATATGAAACATCGATTACCTTCGTGAAATAAAAAAAAAACAAAAAGAAACACCATCGCGTTCCTTGAGTGAGTTTGTTGTTTTCATGGTTCTTCAATCGATTTGATCCTTAAGAGTGAGAGTATTCTTAGTGGTGAGTTCGTTCCACATTGTTTAAGTTCAAATTTATTCGATATGCTTGTGATTTCAGTTTAGTTGTATCAACCATCCAAAAGTGATTTGCGACAGGATTCTAACGCCTTGCAGAACAACTTGCACCAAAAAGAAACAAAAAAAATATGATCCTATCGCTTGCAGATGATCTATCGATTCCGGGAAAAGGGTTTCCACATTCTTCCCTGCCCTGTTTGGTCAAAAACATTCGTGAGCCGCCGGCCGGGTGGTGGTGCGATTAGGAAGCTCCAATTTTCCCGGTCCCTAAACTTCACATCCGAAAAAAATGCTGAGCCCCAAATTCTCCCTAGGGGGAAAACAGGTGCCTCGCACATTGCATTGCATTCGGGTGGTGCGAGAGGGTATTTATCGGTCGTAAATCAGGTGCGATGCCATAATTGTTTTCCCAAATTGTGGATAATGATTACAAATCTCTCGATGATCTACCATCTGCGCGCATCGCCGCATCGCCGACGTTGTTTGTTGAGGCGGAGTACGTCAATTTTGTTCTGACGGGGAAAAGTGAATAATAATTGGCGTTGTTCACCAATTAGTATCGGAGCGAGGAAGTTGCAGCTTTCCAGTGTTTTTCGGGTGCTTGTTTTCCGACGCGGAAATTGATTGTTGGAAAAGTGCGATCGCAAATCAGGTTGAAACTACCATACACCCAAAACATATAAAAACATGTCTAATCGAGACTTTTATTGAGTCATTGAAAAAAGATGAATCTACTTCAAATACTCAGGAGTCACTCAACAGATCCGAATACTGATGAATTGGTGAGCTAGTTTCATACAACTTTTATTCGTTATTTACTTCACTGAAAATATATTTTGTTTCATTGTACGAAATCGCTCGTCATGTTTACAAATGCTATTCGTTGTTTTCTGCAACGAAAAGCTTCGTAATGTGCATGAGTTCGTTTCGTACAAAATTGCTCCGACACATTTTTCTGTCTCTTTTTTTTTTGTCGGAATGGCATTAAACATGCTTAAAAAATACCACACGTTCGGCCACTTAGATATCACAGGCTTCGAATCACGTATCTTCTGATTGATACCTACCAGTGCTAACCACCCATCTGTGGGCGATTGTTGATATCATCCGAAAACAACCAGAACGCTTTCCACTTGGTTCTGTTTATAAATAACTTTTACTTCCAACCGAGAGCATGTTTCCTTTCCTCTTCTCGCACACGCACCGTCATATGCTCTGAAAACAGGTTGCTTTGGTTTCTCTGCGATCCAATCAATCGTCAGTGATGACTGCAAAACTCTTGTCGAATTCGTTTTTGAACCTGGGTTAGAACTGGATTGGCGGAAAATGTGTAAACAAACAAACGTCAAACAAACTCAAACAAACTTTAGTACAAGCGAAACCGAAGTCGGGTTGGGGTTGAAACTGTGATCTCATCCAGTTCCAACCCAGGTTGGAACTGAATCAAAAACGAATTCGACATTTGTTGCATTCTACGAAGCAAAATTTTTTTTTACGCATGGTTAGTAAAAAACGTTTGACAGGTATATGTTTTGTTTTATTCTACACAGCTGGAGCTAAAATCTACGAATGAGCAAGTTGACCGTGTGTCGGATTCGTGATTTCGTACATGATACTACTCCATTTGTATTGTTTCAGCATAGTGGTACGAATGGACCGTACATTATACACAAATTGATTTCAATTTACGAAAACTAGTTCTACGAAACATATTCGTTGAGGTTTAACGAAAGAATATTCTGAGTGTTCAACATCGCCATTTACCGATCAAAGGTAATTGTCATTCCCACTTACAAATAATCCTCTAGCATCGGCCTCTGTAGTACTAACAATCATCACATCCTAACATTCCTTTCGATCAATATTTTCGGATTTTTGTTATTCAAACATTTACTTGACAACTTTAAGAGAAAAAAAATCAGTGGACGTCATCAAGTAAAAATCGAAGAAACATTGTCGGGATATTTGGTGCGAAATTGGATGAACGTCCTCATTATTTGAATATTGATTTTTTTTTTTGTAAAATGTAGTCCAACAATTCAAAAGTAGTTCTTATCACATGATAGTCTAGATATTTTCTAGAAAATTCTGAAAAAAAAACAGAAAAATCTTAGCTCTCTTCTGGAGGAATTTCTAATGATAATTATACTTTTTTGCTTGCGTTTCTTGAAAAGTTTTGACGGTAAACACTAGATTTAAGACGTAATTCCTCTGGATAAATCAAGGCGATTCAATATGAGTTTCAAAAGAAATGAATGGGGAAAAAATGTATAAATTTCAGGAAAAATGTTATTTTTTTTTATTTCTATTGAAAAAAAACGTTGATAAGTTTTGGCAGCATATTTCAAATAATTACACTAGTTTACAAAAAAAAAGTCATGCACTTCTATCAACAATCAAAATTTTTGATGCATAATTATGTGCTGATATGAAAATCATGCTTAAAAAAATTAAGTGGAACAGTTATTGAGTTTTTCCTGAAAATCGAGCTCTACAGTTTTCAAAAATATAGAATTTACTAAAATTCAAATATCTTGCGTTGCAGTCAACGAATTTTCAATCTTTTTGAATAAATAGAAAGCTGAATATAATATGTTTTGATCATCGGAAAATAATTTTTGCATCGAATTAGGCTGAAACAAACTTATTTTTGACTTTTTGTTCTCCCCCCCCCCCCTTCTTCAAAAATGTTTGACTGGATTTCGCATTTTGAGGGGGCAGATGAAAAATATTTATCAAAATATCAGGTCTTGCTGGAAATTCTTGAACAAATCCGATGAGTTTTTAATATTTTTCAGAATAAATGCTTTATTATTTTTATCCCCCCCCCTCGACCAGCCAAAGAGTGGTGGGACAAAAAGTGAAATAAATATTTGTAACGGCCTTAGTGGGATTCGAGATACTGGTGATTATATAGGCCAAATTCCTTAAGTTTAAGCAAAATTTCTAAAAAAATAATGGAGATCTGTATTTTTTTTTCAGTAAGAAAATTCATCAATTAAAAATCTTTCTCAACGTACATTTGAAACATTAGATGTTGACCAGTTACAGTAAAAATGTCAGCTCAAGCATTGATTACAGAAATGGAGATGTATGAAGGGAGCAATTTTGTTTAAAAATACAACAAAAATCGATTTCAAATCGCCAGCCTTGTATGGAAATTCGAAAAAAAAATCCGCTCTACTGTAATTTTTTTCCATGACGTTTTCGAACTCAGGGCATGATGATTCTACACTAAAAATGATCATAAGCTTACCGAGTTCAAAAATGCTGTAAATTAGTGTTAGTGGTCAAAATACAAGAGAAATTCTGCCGGCAAATTAAAAAAAAACTTGTTATATATTTTCAGGAATTTCTGCAATAAATCCTGTCAAACATTTTACAAAAATTCCTGAAGCATTTGAGTACTGCAAAATTTTTGCCAGTCAAATTTCTAGAGATTAAATACAAATCATTCAAGAATTATTCTGAAAAATATTTCAAAAACTCCATAACAAACTGTTTTAGATACATCTGAGTAACTTATAGTTATAATTCGTGCTGGCTGCTCTGTGTGATAACTAACTTTGTGTAATGAAATGTAAATGAAAAGAAATACCCACACAAAAATAATGCAAAACTGTATTATCCTAATAACGCCCAAGGTGTGTTACAATTGAACTTTATAAATCAATGTGTCAAGTTCTGATGAAATAACCATAATTTCATGAAAAATTGGAAGTCTATTTAGCAGTCCCAAAAACAATTCTCCAATCCATGAGAAAATCTAGAGAATAGTTGAAGAATCCCTTAAAGAATCTTGAAAAGAGTCGCTGAAGGAATCCTGGTGGAATCCCTAAAGGAATCATGGAGAATTCATTGGAGAAATCCCAAGACGAATCGTGGAAGAAACTTTTTAGAAATTCGGGAGAAATCCCTATTATAATTCCAGGAGAAATCTGTAAAACAGTGACCACCAAAAATATCTGTATCTACAATTTCAAGACAATTCTGGATTTTATTTAATTTGATAAATGCTGGCGATTTTCATTTCGCCCCCCCCCCCCACGTCAACATTGCGGAAGAAATTCCTTGTGAACGATATTATTTTTCGTAGAGCGCTATCGACTGAAAACTCTGTATAACCAGGGAAGTTTTTCGGCTTCGCAGTCATCAAACGCAATCAAACGACTAAATATCGTTCTTCATCCGACGTTTCGGTGTTTATTACACCTTCTTCAGGGAATTCTACAATTAAAACGAGACATCATTATTATTTTTTTGAAAAGATTCTAAATACCTATAAGTGTGTAAGGAATTTTTCTTTCATATTAAAAATTCTTCTAAAATTTATACCTAAAATTTCTTCAAGTTGTTGCCAGAGGATTCATTCAAAAATTCAGGGATTCGACAAGACGATCTTTGAAGGGAATCCCCTCGACACTCCCATGTCTTTTCCGTTTTTAAAATAGGTTTCTCAAAATTTAGCCAGAAATATCTCTACGAAATCAGTTTGAAATTAAACCTGCCACTAGTACGAGGAACCCGTTTGAATTTTCTCTGGACTATCTATCTCTTTAATTTTTTGTTTTCTAAAACTATATGAAAAAGACAGTTCTTATCATTCGGTTCAGAATCCTCCGAATGTTTTCTTAATTTCTAAAGAATTCTCTATAAATCTGTTTTTTTTTTGTTAATTTTCTGATTGATCCTAGAATTCCCTGGCATTTACAGGATTTCTCTAGGTGAAATGGCAACTCTTGTTAATTATACATTTACCAGGCTTTTTTAAAGTAGCAGATACTTAATTTTAGGATCTTGTTAAAATCTTGTTAAACATGGTATGGAATCAAACAGCTGGATTTTTTTAATATTTAAAAAATTTAAAATAATCAATTTTGGCCCGCAGGAATCCATGGAGAAATTTCGGAAGGATCCTCGAGAGAAATCTCTGAAGGGATCGCTGTGAAGAAGCAGCCTAAGTTAAAATTCACGAATAAAAATAAATTAAAAAAAAAACTTGGAATCAATGAAGGAGTACCAGGAAAAATCCCTTGAAGAAAATTCTGGGAATAATCTATGTATAAATTGCAGAAGGAACATCAGGAGTGATTTCGAAAAAATAATCCCGGAAGAAATTCCTCGAAGTATCCCTGAAGGAATCCAGGAAAAAAAATCCAGAAAGAAATTTCATAAAGCATCGCCAGGATACCAATTAAGGAATTTTCATAGGAACCTCTATTTGAATCCTATGGAGGAATCCCTGAAGGAAACTCAGAGTGAAGTTTTAAAGAAATTCCGGAAGAAATCTCTAACAAAATCTCGGGTGAAATCAATGAAGGAATCCCGGGAGGAATCTCTTGAAATTATAGAAGAAAGAAGAGTTCTTGTAAGAATTACAAGGGAAAATCTCATTACAAATATCTATCGGTGAGCATCAGGGGAGAAACCCTGGTAGAAATCTTTGAAGGAATCCTGAGATGGCAGGAGTAATCTCTGGCGAAGATCCAGGAAAAAATTTAAAAAAAAAACTTAGCGAAATTCCTTGAGGAATTTTTTCAGTGAAAAAATGTCTGGAAGAATTCCTGAAACAATTGGGAACGTATTGTGGGAAAAAATATAAAGCAATCTTAGGATGAATCTCTGAAAGAATTATGAACGGATTCCAAAAGAAATTCCTGGAAGAATTCCGAGAAAAATCAACGAAGGGATCCCGGTAGATCTCAAAGAGTCCCTGAAAGAATTCAGTTTGGCAAATCCCAGAAAAAAAATACATTAAAAAGACCCGGAAACAATCAGTGAAGGAATATCAAAAAGGAATCCCGAGATTAATCTCTGAAACAATATCAGGAAAAAATCCAGAAGTAATCCCTAAAACAATCCTTGGGGTCACCAATGATATAATCCCAGAAAACATCACTGAAAGAGTCCTGGGTGGAACTCCTGATGGAAACGCAGGGGAAACTTGTGTAGAAATTCCGAGAGCATCCCCTAAAGAAATTCAGGGATAATCAATAAAGAAATTCCGGTAGAAATTTAAGGAGGATTTTCTTTGCGAATACCGTGACGAATTTTCGAAAGAATCCCGCAAGGAATTGCTGTAGATTTCCCCAAAAAAAATACTTGAATGAATCTCAGGATTTTCAGATGAGTTCGTGTCAGAATATTTGGAAAAATCGAAGAAGGGAATTTCTGCGAATTTTCAAAGATAAATCCCAGCTGGAGGCCTTGTCTGTGGATCAAATTGTTTGAGCCAGTGTCGGCAATTGTCAAATTACGGTCGTCTGCACCAACGCTCAGTGGTGCCAACCTCTTTGATTTATTTTTGATTGGATAGTCGTGTTGACAACCCGAGCGGCATTCTCAAAAATGGGGATGCTAACATAAGGCTGAATTTCAAAAGGCTGAATGCACAAAAGGCTGAAATTCTTTTGACTCGCTGTCTGCTGAACTTCAACCACCTACTGATATTCAAAGTCAGTATCTTCAATTTCAACTGATTCGTTTTTATTAAGCACGATGTGGAAGCAAAAACATGCAATTGTTTTGCATAACTCACCAAAAGTAACTATAATGCATTGAATTAAGGTAACATATCGGTATTTGCATGCCTAAAACCATAATAAGTCAATTTTTCAAAGTGAAATATTCATATTCGAAATCATCGTGCTGAAGTTCAGCTGAACCACAGTTCAGCTACAGTGGATGACATCAAAAGACGCCGCTTTCATTGCCTCGTCTCTTCTTTGTCATGTTAATTCTCGGCCGCGTGTTTATGGGTAACTGTGTTCGTTTGTTTGTGTTCGTTTTCGCACTACCTAACTGAACATCATTGTGTTGATTTTTTTCGAAACTAGTTTGAACTTTGAACTGAAGGCTTGTTTTGGTATTTGGACTAAAAATTGGATATGGCACGAAGAGTCAGATTCTTTAAAATGTGAATTGCTCCAATATCCACCCGGATAAAAACTAACCATATGAGGTTTGGTGAAAACCATTCCTGCACCATACAGTGTACCAGCTACAATGAAATGTATTGTAATGGAATGGTTCACAAAAGCTTTGCACATTATAACAACTATACATTTACATCAGATCTTTATGTAACAATATATTATACTGTTTTTCTTACGTTCGAACCATTTGCTTTTCCAACACATTTTTTGCCGTGCATTTTTAGCTAGTTTTCAATTTAAGAATTTTGTAGTGCTTCATTTTGTTGTTGCTCGTGACTTTTTGAAACGAAAAAGCAAGATAAAAAATGAGGGGTTGAAAATGGACTTTTTTAGCGTAACGTGTTTCAAGCCTAACTTTACCAAACACCGTATGTAACATATGTAAACAAAAAAGAGATTTTCACATGAGGCCCCTTTGGGGATGGTTTGTGGAAAAAATACCCGAAATGTTCAATGTATGAGTTGCTATGGAAACAGCGAACTTCCCCTTCGATTCGGTGTTTGGTAAAGTTAGGCTTGATTTTATGGACGACCTCTGATTAAATCTGGAATACAAGGATTATATTTGAACCGAACTTGACAGTTTTCTCACGAGTTAATCCGAGAATTAGTCTCTGAGTGAAGTACCATATAATTCAACATTAAAGTTTGTCATGTATTCTGCACGGTATATTTAAACCTACGTATTGGTTTTTAGAACAACTTATCTACAATAATATATATATGGGAAAATTTTGTTTTTTTGTATTGTTACGATACTTAACAACCTATACAATCCATTGTAAAATCTCATTTACAGTTCACTGGATGGTTGATCACGTTACATCATATTGTGTTTGTATTTTTATGTTTACAATGGTGTCTATTGTTAAAATATGGTTCTAAGTAGTACTGTTACAATAAAATGTTCGTTTTTTCTATTATACTTTTTATTCGGGCGGCACCTTTAACGTTAAATCAGATAGTCAATTACACGAAAAGACATATTCGTGAACACTCGGCGACGGAAAGTTCACGGGATGTACATTGGAGCTCGTCAGTCGCAAGATGTGAGCAGCAATTTAAACACGATCCGCATTTACGGTTTCACAGCTTGCTTTTAGTGCTGTTAGACGTGTTATGTCATCCTGGACAAGTTCATCGCCGATTAAATCTAGCTGCATTCACTGATTCGATTACCAGCGTTGAATTATCACAATGAACGCGAAAATACGTTCAAAACCAAATGCTTTCTTAAATAAATCAGAATGTAAACAATCGTTCATTACTGCTTCGTTTGTTTTCGGTACTCAGGTTCAACCATGATTCATTAAAAAAATTGTCGTGGAGCGAACCTGGTGTGGTGGCTAGAACACAAGACTATCACGCCGAGGACCTGGGATCGAATCCCACTCCCGACATACTCCCAAAATGTGGGTTCTTCCTTCGGAAGGGAAGTAAAGCGTGGGTCCCGAGATGAACTAGCCTAGGGTTAAAAATCTCGTTAATACAGACAAAAAAAATTGTCGTTCCTTGCCCCACATGTAGTTGAAGTGAAAAAAAAAAAAAGCTTGCTTGAAGTGGTGTGGTGAAAATTCGCATCTAATTGACATGAGTGAGATAAGCACCATTATTGACTGAGTGTTTCCCATTCTTGCATTTCCTGTTCCGCATAAAGCAAGGTTTTCATTAATAAAAAAAGATGGCCATACTTAATGCTTCCAGTGAGCTATTCGCTCTTTTTAGGAAGCACGACAACGGACAAGCTTGCAACACCAAAAACTTTTCCTGACTGCTGCAGCGGGGATTGAACCCGCGCTTCTCAGCACGATGCGCTAATTGCTTAGTGACACTAGTACGACAACGAAGCCACATTTTTATTTGACAAAATTGTAAAAAAATAGAGGATATGAAGTGTAAAGTTTGCAACATTTCAGCGGTTTTATGAAAAACATTAAATCAGACGTTCTGTCAGACGCACATTTGTATTGGATTGAAAAATTTTGATAACTTCAGCCAGCGTAGCTTCCGGGTCCAAATGTATCATGCGCAAGCCGCAAATGCACTTGAACACCTTCAACAAGCCTATTCAATTCACCTTTTCCATTTGCACCAAACCACACCAGAACCTCTGCTGTAGCAACAGCAGCTAGAGCAGTCCTACGTTGTTCAGCCCCAGCAAACCGAGACCTCCGGACTGGACACTTTTACTACCCCCTGGTGGTGATTGATAGATCCCGATAACGCTGACGGTTGTTGTCAGATCCGATCCCCCCTTCCCATCGGATTCGCCTGTTGCACTTTTACGAAGGGAGAGCATAAACATTCCTAAATAACCTTCACCACCACCGACGACCGCATGGCGATGGCATTTGTGCGCATTGTGGCATCGACCGGCATCTCTACCTGTTCGATCTTTATTGCTCTTGGACCTCTGAGCTGCCATGAGGAGAAGGCTTTCATTAGCCTTTCGGTTCTAGAAGGTTTCGCACTCACCTGAAACAGGGGAAGAGAGGAAAAAAAGAGAAAAAATCAGTAATCGCGTTTCGCAGTGCAATAAATTTAAAACTCGTAGCGAAATGAATTTTTAATTAAATAAATAAATTCCTCACGGACGGGTAGTTGAGTTTGCTGTATTACTGCGCAGGCAGGGAATAACGCTCACGAGGGAGGAAGTATGTATACTACTTTTCATGTTCGAAGAATCACTTATCATTGCAGCCTTCAACTTGAAACGAGCTCACCTAGTCATTCCATCCACAGACCACAAATAAAATTACTTTTGTCATAAAAGATCCACTTTCTCAGTCACAACGACGTGAAAAGCAGTATCCCTCCACCTAAGAATAATGAAACTTTTGACGTGACCTAAGCTCGTAGGATCAAAACTGGTCTGGAAAACAAGTATTGAAGGAGTTCCAGTGAGACTTGATAGTTTGCCCTATTCTCTGCTCCAGCCACGACCTACAACGGGCTGCAGCGAGCCAAGTTGAAGTCAAGGGCACCCCTTAAGGCACCTTAATACCTCTGATACCACCGCCGTAGAGTTTTAATTGGATGGTTGAGGAAATTTGTTTTATTGCGCGTCGTTGAAAGGAATGCGCCGAAGCCGATCGACACTCTATACTCTGACGGGTAATAAAGGCGCGTGCACACTTTCGCACCAGAATGTGCGAGCGCGCACGGGTTCGTTATAAAAAAGGGAGTGTCAATCAAATCTCCGTTGGTGCTGTCGATTAAAATGATGATTAGAATTGGCAAATGTGCATAACCGAGTGCCTGATTGGCTCTTATTGTTGGTCTTGGCAGCCTGAACCGCTGCGCTGGTGGATTAGCATGCGTTTTGCATTCTAGTGTCGTGACAACAACGGGAGATGACTTGAGTGAGATCGAAAGGAGAGTTTACATAACGCGACGCGTTTGTACAAAACTGTCAATGAAAATGTCACGCGAGATAGGGGCTTGACAGGGCTCGCTGTGTGAATGGAATTCACAATCTTGGGTAACGAATTAAATGCCCCTAAGAGTTATTTCTTTTATCGTAGATTTAATCTTTTCCATTGCTCAAATCATGGAGCTCAGCTTAGATACAATGATACAGTTATGCGGGGTAACATTAGGCTTGGGAAATGACAGTGCGTCAGCTTTTTACAACCAACATGAAACAGTAAACTATCATTGACATTTAGAACTAAATAAATATGTTCGAGTTAAGCATTCATCCATAACACATTTGTTTTGTAACATCTATTCCATTAATGGCACATAGGCCCAATGAAATTTCTTTGTTTGCTATTTGACAAATGAAAAGTTGAATTTGTGAAAGACACGCGTTTCTGGTGGGATTTGAACTCACAACTTCGAATTCGCTAGACCGGCGCTTTAACAAACTAAGCCACAGAACAGGTAACGGAATAGAAAGCCAAACTTACTCCGAGCCCACACCAAAAACAGTTCCTTTTTTCACACATTCATCTCTTTTTTTGAACGTGATCACAAGTTTATTTATTTGGACAGGCGAATCTGTTACAAAGTATCTTCATATATTTAGATTAAACTGTATTATTATATTAATTCACGATTACCGTCTTGCTCCGTTGGGCACGATTCACGTATGAGGCTATCTTTTGCAAAAAAACCAGTTCCAATCTAAATTTCGCTCCTTTCATACTTTGTTAACATTTCATTGCAAGAAATGTACAATTGAATTTTCTAGTTTTTAAAAGTTTTTTTTTACGATTTTGGAAAATCTAGTTAAAAGGCATCGCCCAGAATCAAAATCGTTAATTTGTTTATATGTTTTGAAATCCTATAAAGATTGCTCTAAAAATGGCTCAAAATTTCAAGAATCTTGTGCTTAAACAGATTACTAGATAACTTTCATAGAAAGCGGCATTTTAATGTCGAACTTCAGGAGGTCCGCCTTATTCCGTTTTCTCCTATAGTTTGTCGAATAGTCATATCAACGTTGCTGATATGAGTACTGATTTATCTAAGCATAACGACTCACTAATTCACAGATAGATGGAGAAATTATACAAAGCTGATACAGGGGGTGGTCAAAATATATGGGATTTTCTCTCTCAAAAAAGTTCAACAAGCTATAACTTTTCCTAAAGGGCATAAAAATTTCTCTAATTTTGACTGTTTATCAACCTCTTATATGTGCATCAGAGGCTAACATTTGTGCTTGATTTCAATGTTTAAATAGTGCCTAGTTTGTTAAAGACTTTTGAAGCATCAATATATTTTTCAGAAATGGTCGAAGTTTCAATCAATTCGGTTCACTAGATTCCAAGTCATGACAGTTCAAAAATGTCGAATGATACTTGCTGATTGTTGAACGGTAATTAAAATGTTTATTTATCTGTTAATATATGCCAGTTTTTCATTTTTAAATTTCATGGGAGTTGCAGAGGAGTTTCGGAGGGGTTCTCGAGAGTTCCAAGGAGCTTCCAAGGAATATTTGAGGTATGCTTCAGAGGCACATAAATGCTTTCCATAAGATTTCAGATGTGTACCAAAGAGGTTTCCGTTTGATTCTGGGGACGCCTCTGAAATCGCCTGAAATATCCTGGAACACGTTCATGCAATCCCCCGAGACCCCTAGAACATCTTTGGAACGTTAAAACCTCCCTGAACCCCCGACACCGCCCAGGGTATTTTTAGAAAACGTTTGAAGCTCTTTAGAACATCCTTCCTTAACTCTTATGTGGCCGACAGCGCCCATTTGAAAAGCACGGTGTAGAAAAAAGCAAAAAAATTGTCGGAAACATAACGGTCAACTTTTCTTAAACCCCTGACACCCCTTGAAAACCTATGATAAGCTCCTGAAACCATTTGGAACACCTTTGAAACCCTTTGGGACACGCGTAAAGCCCCTGAAATTAGCTAGAATGCCCCCTGAACCAATCGGAACCTCCTGGAACGCCCCTGAAGCCTCCGTAATGGAATCCTGTGGAACGCTTTTTAATACTAAAATAACTTGAAAATCTCTGGAATGCCTATGAAAATCCCTGGTACGCCCTTGAATGCCCCCGGAACCTCTTAAATACTCCTAAGCCCCGTGGAATGCCCCCGAAACCCTCTGGCGAACTTCTGATGCCCCGTAAACACCAGGGGCGATTTTATCAGCTGGAACGCCCATAAAATCCCTTGAAAACCCTTGGAACGCCCCTGAAACCTCTTAAAATCCTGTGGAATGCTCCTGAAACTTCTTGAAAACACTTTTATTGCATTTGAGGTTGAACGATTTCCAGCTGACATAAACATTAATTGTATAAAGAATTCCGGTGGAGCGGACCTGGTGTGATGGTTAGAACACTTGACTATCACGCCGAGGACCTGGGATCGAATCCCACTCCCGACAAACTCGCAAAATGTGAGTTCTTCCTTCGGAAGGGAAGTAAAGCGTGGGTCCCGAGATGAACTAGCCTAGGGCTAAAAATCTCGTTAATACAGATGAAAAAAAAAAAAAAAAATCCTTTTGTTATTTATCCTGCAGATCGTGCAGCTATTTCTCTAGAATTTCATACTAGAAACTCTTCTGGAATTCGTGCTATACGTAATTGCTCATGCCATTTCTGCTTCGGTTCATCCAGGAATTGCTTCAAATATTCTAGCAGATCGGATCTAACAGAACAGATCACACGTGAAATCTTTATCGCAGTCTTTATGTTAGTCATGTGTCCAACGAACTGTCAGCAATCCTTTTTTAGGGTTCAATGAAGGGTTCATTACCCAAAACCAATTACCTCGACAAAAATGTTTATTGAGTCTTCTGTGGACAAATTTCAACCAGAACGACGAACCGCAGCTCATTAATTCTACGCAATCAGCTCAAAAACTGTGCGTGTGCGCATACAATACCATGTATGAAAAAGAAAGGATATGCACTTTTTCACTCGCAGAAGCAACGAAAAATGCATCCTAAGATATCCGAACCGCGCAAGTATGGTAATTACGTAACACGATGTCTCTCTAAATGCACCTAATTGGCAGTTGGTTAAATTGGTCTTTGGCGAAAAATAACAATATGCAGATGCTGCATTCGCTCTATAAGATCGTGAGAAAATGTGCGAGCAGTGATAAGCGCATCTTTACAAAGAGGTTGAACAGAAAAAAGAATATAAGGCTTTGCCAATTCTGTTTCTGAAGTCCATCACAAAATACGAATTGTCGCTACCCCTGCTCCTCCTCACAAATAGGTATTTATTTACCTGTTCTTAGATCTAGCAGGAATTAAATTTCCAACTATAACAAAAAATTATATATGATTATACAAAATTTTCAACTAAATTGACGGAGAAATTATTTTAAAAAAACCTGGAAAAATCAAATATTTTTCAAGGATATTTCCAACAATTTTGCCGCAAAATATCTCAAAATAATTTCCAAATAAATTGTCAAGGTTAGTTTCAACTGAGTTTCTAACGAAATTTCCGAAATAGTTACTACAGCATTCACTGAAAAAAGAACTAGAAACTCCAGAAGGAATTACCAAATAATTTGTGAAATAGATATTCCAGAAAAAGGCAAAGCCAATTGCCAGATTTTCTGGGAAATTTCCGAGAAACTCTCAAATAATTTGCCGAAGAATATCCTAAAGGAATTTCCAAACACATTGCAGAAGTCAGTTTCAACAGAATTTCAAACTAAATCGTCGAAGTGATTACCAAAAGAATTATAAAAAATGTCAGAAGTTTCCGATGAAATTCGTAATTGAGGGGGCCAGATGCAAAGGGGTGTAAGTGACCATTTTGTCTATTTTTAGCTGAGCCTATCAAAAAGTTCTTCAGATGTCAAGCTTTAAAGACCTTTTAGAGCTCGTCTTTGCTGAAACACACTCAGCGAGGTGACGAAACTGAGGCCATGAAGGTATCCCTTTTACGATAAAGATTGTTTTTACGATGATTAGCAAAATTACAATAAATCTAAGAAAGTTGGGTCGATTGTGAAAGTCTATACATTTTGTATGGGATGAAAAATTGACGAAAAAAAAAATGTAAACCTCATTTACTCGAAAGTGCTTTTTTGTCACTCACCCCCTTTGCTTCTAACCCCCTTAATTAATTTGCTGAAAGAAAATTCAAAATAATTTTCCACATGAAATGCATGAAATTGCATAAACGGAGAAGAATAACAAAATATATCAAAAATAATTTGATGATTTTGTGGCTATATCGGTCTCTTTCTACTCATAAGTATAAGGGAGTAGAAAGAGACCGATATAGCCACAAAATCATCAAGTTATTAATAGAATACGGTCGATAAATCAGCATATTATATCAAAAATAATTCGCCAAAGAAAGTATCGAAAAAAATCAAAAATAAATTGCTGGAGTCAATTTTAAATGAATTTCCAACGGAATTGCCTATGAAATTTCCAACATAATAACCAAAAACGAAATCCCTAAAAAAAAATTGGGAGAATTAATTGCGTCAATGTAATTGCAGAACGAATTATCAAAAGAATTACCATTATTATTAAGGCCATTTCAATTAAGCTCTAAATGGAATTGCCGAAAAAGTTACTAACACAGAATTTAACGAAAAAAAAAAATCTTAGGAAAATCCCTATGAACTGGATCCTTCACAATATAGCCGAAGGAATGACCAAAATGCTTAACAATTTGGTTATATTCTAAAACAATTTGTCAGATATTTCCGAAAGCATTCCTAAATATTTTGCCGAAAGAAAATCTTAAAGAAATTTCCAAATAAATGGCTGAAGACATTTTGAACGAAATTCCAAACGAAACTGCCCTATATATTAGCGGCAAATATTTTTCTTTTAATTTTAGGAGTAATTTCCAAATAATTTGGTGAAGGAATTCTTAAAGGAATTTTCAAATAATTTGCAGAGGTGAAGTTACAACTGAACGGCTAACAAACTAAGTTATTGAAAAATTCCGAAAAAAATGCGACTGATGCATCCATTAGGAAATTGCTTGAATGCATTTACAAAATTATTTCTTAAATAGTTGCCAAAGAAAAAATCCAAAAAATCCCTAAGAAAATTATCAATAGAACTGCTGAAGAAATTCTCAAAAATATTAGCAAAGTATTTGCCGAAGAAATACCCAAAGAAATCTCCGAAAGCATTCCTTACGATTCACCAAAACATTTTTCAAAACAATTGTGAAGTGCTCCGTTAAAGATCTAACGTCTATTTAACAAACCCCGAAACAGGTGGTCCTTAATGCTATTCTAAGCCGGCAGATATATAGGCAAATTTCCAAACAATTTGTTAAAGAATTTCCAAAATATTTTTTTAAGATAAATTCTAAGAATAATTATCAGAAATATTTCCGAAGCAATTCTTAATAAGCAATTAATAATAGTAAAAAAATAATAATAAAAAAGTCGGGACCCGTGGCGCAGTGGTCCACACGTTCGCTTCATGAGCGGATGGTCATGGGTTCGAACCCAGCCCCGGCACTTGCAATTTTTCGTCAGTTGCTCTTCCCCCCGAGAGCAGCTGACACCTGTCCCTCTTCGGAGCATATAGCTCTAACTTACCCGGAATTTGGATATCGGCGAACCGCAAGTCATAATGGACGACCCCCAATTGGACTGGAAAAGGAACAGCAGCCACGCATCAGCATCATCGTGCTCATCATTCTACCATGGACAGGGTAGAAAAGTGAAAGAAGCACCAAAGCAACCAGTTCAATATAGTAGAAAAGAATAGAATACATTTAGGCGCTGTACAAAGTGGAAGTGCAGCGTCCAATAAGTATTGCTCACGTAGTACCCTAGTGAACAAAAGAGCTGTAAATTAGGTTAAGTGATTAAGAATTAAAAAAAACTTGAAAGTTTCCAAAGAATTACTTCATGAATTTCTTATAGTCAAAAAATGCTTATGAATACTGACACGAAATTTCCAACAGCATATCTACGGAAAAACCCCGATCAGGACAAAGAAGAAATCTTCCAAGTATTTATCCATGTCTAAAGGGATACCATCCCAGTCAATGTATTTCTTTGAAAATTTCTCTAAAGATTCCTCCAGAAATTTTGCTTGGGTCTTCCTGAGGAGTTTTTCAAGAAATTTCTAAAAAGATGCCTGTTGAAATTTGTCCGCGGCTTTGTACCTTCTGGGATTCCTTCAGGGATTCTTTGGGAAATGCCTAAAGAAGTTTGTGCATATATGTCTTCAAGTATTTCTTAAGTATTTATGCAGGAGTATTACAAGAATTTCCCTAGGATTTTCTCTAGCGTTTCTTTTGGGATTCCTTCAATGATTTCTAAAAAAAAATTATATTCCAAGAATTTGTTCTACAAAGAGTCGGAAATACTTGCAGAAATTATTTCAGAAATTCCTAGAGTTTTCCTTCTAAACTGCAAACATTTTTTTCTGCAACTCTTTAAGAAATTATTTTCTCCAGAGGTTCCTTCAGGAATTACTCCATATATTCAGGGGTTCTCACAGGTATTTTTTTGGCTATTCCTCTAAAACATTTCCAAGAGATTCTGATGGAAGTTCCTGCAGGGATTTCTTATGATTTATTCAGACCTTTGTGCAGGGGTTTTATCAGAAAATTTAACTGGTCTATTCTTTGAGATGCTTTGAAATTTTTTAAGAAATTCTTCTATGAATACAAATGATTTGCAGTTCTTCCAGGTATTCAAAAATACTTTTTCATATATTTTTTCAGAGGTTCTCAAAAGAATTGCATTACGTGATTTTGTTGTTTCTGCAAGATTTCCTTCCGAAGATGATAGTACTTTAGAGTTTCTTGCTTTCTAAGTATTCCTCCAGAGGTTTCTCCAGGAGATCTTCCATGGATTCCTTCAGAAAATTCTCGAGGGATCACTCAGAAATATAAAGAGAAATTTCTACGAGAATTCTCCCTAGGACCTTTGTCTGCAGTATCTGCAGGGATTTCCACAGACACTTTCCAGGGGATTCGTTCAGAAATTCTTCTACGGATATCTCCAGGAGTTCCTCCAGAAAATTCTCAATCGCTTTTTCCTTGGAATTTCCTTGTTTTACCAGGTATTCTCTCAAGCATTCATTCAGGCATTGCTCCACAGATAATATCAGCAAACTTTTATGATAAATTCCTCAAAAAAAAAAAAAAAAATCAAGAATTTCTTCTAGAAATCTACAAAAGCATCACCAGGAGTTTTCCAAGGAAAACGTTCTGATAAACCTCCAGGAATTTTTTTAGAAATTCCTCCCGGGATTCTTTCAGAGGTTCTTCCAGAATTTTTGTATTATTTCTGCAAAAACTTCTGAAAAAATCCGGTCAAAATAGCTACAGTACATCTGAAGGAATCCCAGGAGATATTTCTAACGGAACCGCAGTAGCAATTTCTAAAAGGGATCCTTGTAGAAATTTCTGCAGGAATCCCTGAAGGAATTTCTCAATAAACTACTCGGGGAGCTCTTAGAAGAATTTCGGAAGGAATGTGTAGGATTTTTAAAGAAAGTTTTCAGCGAAATTTCTGAAAAATTTCATGCAAGAACTTTTGAGGAAATCTCTTGCTGATACTCCTGACGAAATTCCTAAAATTTTTAGAAAGTATCTGGAAACATTTTGAAGGATATCCTGATGAAATCTTCTGCAGCATCGCTGTGGAAATCTCTGGAAGTACTATTGAATAAATCTCTAAAGGAATATCTGAAGAAATCTGGAGGAAATTCTTGTAGAAATATAATGAGGAATTTATGTAAAACCTTCAAGGAGAAACTCCTTAGGGGAGCCTTGGTGGAATTCCTAGAAGAGTTTATTGACGATTTTTTTTTTGGAGAATTCTTGCAGTATTTACTAAAAGTATTCTGCAATCTGAGGATGTATCTCTGAATAGAAATACCTGAAGAGATGCCTTGTAGTAGATCCATAAAAATACTTTTGAGGTATTTCAAAACAAATTTTTGAATAAATTCCTTGAAGAATCCATGAAGAAATTCCTAGAGTAATACCTAGAGGAAATGCCGGATATATTTGTGGAGATTTCTCCACAGGAAATGGAAGACTATTGGGAAGAAATACTGAGGAAATCTCTGTATAAACTTCTGCAGGAATCTCTGGAAGAACTCCTGCCTGGATCAATGAAACCAATGATTCAAGAATCTCTAGAGGTGATTTTCCGGATGAATCTCTGAAGAAATTCCTGAAAATATTCCTGTGAGAATTTTCGAATGGAATTCCTAGAGCAACTCTTGAAGAAATCTTTAGTGAACTTCTTGAAGAAATACCTGTACGAATCTCTGAAGAAATCTCTGTAAGGTTTTCTAACGAAACTACTGGAAGAATTGATGAAACAATTTCTGAGGGGAACCCCAGTTGAAAATTCTAAAGTAATCAATGGAAAAATTTCCTAATGATTTTTCAAATGAATCCCTTGATTATTTAATAATTTAATAATAATTTAATAATTTAATGATTCCTGACAGAGTTTTATCATGAATCCATGTGAATATGCTTTAAAGAATTCTTGAAAAAGTTTCGGAATGAAAATTGAATAAAAAAAATTTCGAAGAAACCGTCGGAGGAGTTTCCGAAGGAGTCCTTGGTAGATTTTAATACCGAATTCTAGAAGTAATTTCCAATAAAGCAATATATGAAAAAATACATAGAAACCCTTGCCCAAATTTGTGAAGGAATTTCATAAAGAATTTCTGAAGAAATTATCCAAGAGATATTAAATGGAATTCCTAGATGATTTTCTGAAGGAAATTTTGAAATGATTTCTAAATGATTGGATGATTTTCTAAAGAAATACTCTCAGAAATGAAGTACATAATCATGAATTCTTGATTTTTTGAAGGAATCATTCGAAACATTACTGAAGTTACCCGTGGATGATTTCCTGAAAGAATTCTCACACGGATTTCTGATAGAATCCTTGGAGGAACTTCTGAGGAAACCCATGGCAGCTTAAAGAAATTTCTAGACGATGCTCAGGAAGATGCTCTAAAAGAACTTTCAAAATAATTGGAGGATTTTTACAACAATCCATCGAAAAGTTTCTGAAGATATCCATGAATGGTTTTCCAATGAATCCTTCGATATTATGTCTGGAGGATTCTCTTAAGGAATTTTTAAAGAAATGCCGAGGTATAGGCAGAGAAACATTTGAATTAATCCTTGTAAGAAACTGACCGAATCCCTGGAGTAAAGTATTTGTATAAATTGTTGAATGATTATTGAAAAAGCCCACAGCGGGATTTCTTGTGGAATTTGTGGAGTAAATTTTGAATAAGTTTTTTATGAAATTCCGGGGTAAATTTTCTTAAGAATCCCTGAAATATTATTTGGAGATTCCTAAAAATATCCCTTGCAGAATTTCCAATATAACTGTGTTTTTTTGCACGTGTAAGGTCACAAAAAATAGAAAGCTCTCAAAATATAATACGTATGTAGGCACAAAAATGCTATATTTAAATAATAATACTAATACTTGGTAGAGCCGAAGAAAAATATCCAATATCACAGTAATTTTTATAAATCTACAAAAAATTTAAAAATTGAAAAAATAAAAACACAAGGTCACTTATGCTGGGCGTCATTTTATATTATTTTTTTTTTCTCAAGAGCTGGATACTAGATGAGTTACTTGGAGCCACCTCGATGACATAATTGCCGAGTGTCCGTTAGAACGTAGAGAAAGAATGTGGAAAAAGTTAACATCCTTGATCTTTGGAGATAATATAATGGAACTTTACTGGAAAGCTATTCTGATCTCAGAAACTCTTACATGAGCCAAAGCCATTCCATTTAAATTTTGTATCGTAAACCTAACTTGTGCAAAAATATGTGGCGAACTTATTACGCATGAACGTAAGGTGATCAAAAGATAGAGGTAGGACTTTGAAGAACACCTGCTTTTATTTTTTTTTTTGCTTAAAATCTGTGCTTTGATTAAATAATGAAAATTTACAGATGCTCCTGTCTGCATATTCTTTAGCCTGACTTTTTTTTTTTGTTTAATGCCATTTTACAAAAATCATGTTCAAGATCATGATCGACATTAAGCGATCTTTCTCTCAACCTTTCTATCAATAATATTATAGATCAAAATAAATAGTCTAATGTATTGTATCAGTTATGTATCGGAATGCTCATTGTATCAGTATCACTGGGAGAAATAAATTTTACCAAATTAGGATGATAGTGTGTAACTATACACTAGTTTAAGTGTCGATGACTGTAATTGATTGAAATACCAATAGAGAATATAAAAAATAATAATAAAATAGAAAATAAACCTTACTTTATATCTGACAGTAGTTCACAAAAGCCAAAAAAAGCAAAACTTCAGAAGTTGGCATAAATTACATCAATGCACCAATAACTGCTCCAATAAAGTTTATTATTCACTTTATCATTTGCATCGCGGCAGCCTTGTTCACGGTAATCAATTCTATAAATAAAGAACGCCCCAAAAAATCCTCTGCCCCGACCAACAGTCACCCAAAAGCAGTAGTAATGATAAACAGGAAGACTGACAGCTGCAGCACCCTCCATTTCATTCCTATACCTACGAAACGAGGTCTGAGAGAAGGAATCCACCGAGCGCTTGGGGTGTGAAGAGCCCGGAAGAAAATAACAGTCGAAGGAAAATAGCGAAAATTGATGCGCTGCTGCTGTGTAGTCGGTGTCGGCAGCGTCGGTCGATGATTATCCTCTCTACGCCACCATCGAATATTCAAAAAGCATCATAACAACAACGAACCCGGGCCGGGCGGGCAATCGGAGGGTTTGCAAAAGCAGCAGGAAACGAAAGGAGCTGGTGGGTCTGGTGGGTGGTGGCTCCGGGAGGAGGCAAGTAAGTGTGGCGACCGGCGAACGAGGATGGGGGCCAGATAGAATAATAATAACATGTATAAACAGCAGCAGCAACAGCAACAGAAACAGCAGTCAGAGAAGTAAATGCCGCCCAGGGTTTCTACTTTTCAGAGGGAATGCAGGGGGAGGTTCACACGAGCGAGCAGAGCGAGGAGGAACCGAAACCACGCAAAAGAGTGCGATAGGCGAAAAAATGAATTTCAAGTTCAAGATCATCGTTTGTGTATCGTCGTCGTCGTAGTCGTCGTCGTTGTGGTTGGTTGGCTTGCCGGCTGTCGCATATGGTCCAATTCTTCACACAAAATAACGCACCGTACAGTATGTGCGCGCGTGTATGTGTGCGCACACGCGAAGAAGCGGGTGGAACTTTGGGTGGGGGGAAGGGGGTTTGTTATTTTCTGGTCACCTATCCTGACCCTCTTTCAGCAGTTTTTTTTTCGGTTCTTTCACTGACTGCCTGCCTTATGGTGAAGAAGAAATGGGAGTGTGCGTAAATTTTGCACACTACTGGAAGTGGGTTGTTTTGATGCGAAACACGCACTATAGAATTTGTGGAAGTCACAAGGGGGACTGACTTGAGAAGGGAAGAGTGGATCGAAGATAAGGCTTCTCCCCAATCAACTTGTTTTGGTACACGACCGTGCAGCGCTACTGTTGCACACATTCTGAGAAGTTGGTTCAGATTGTTTGAATGGGAGGACAAATTGTATGGTACAAGCCCACGTTTTAATTTGAAATTATAATTATAACCGTTTCGTATTTCGGTTCCTGGATTTTTTAAATGTGTCTTGAATGTATTAATTTCTCTGTAATCAGTCAATCAGCGCAAATCTTAAATGAATATAATAAAAATAGATAAAGTTAACAGCAAATCAGTATCAAAACAGAACACGGACAATGAACATCATTGAGCAGATTATTTTTGTCACTACTACTAACGTAGATTCTGTAGACCTTGAAAGTCCTGAGCTCTAGGACATTTTGCATGCATACAATATCGTACAACCTCAGAAAGATTTACTAGTAACATTTCGGAGCACCATGGATAACTATGACCGATAATCGCTAACGTTGAATGCATGATGTTTGCGGTAGATTCTGTAGACCTAGAAAGTCCTGAACTTCAGGACATTTTGCATACCTTACAATATCGTACAACCTCAGAAAGATTTACTCTTAACATTTCAGAGTACCATGGACAAAAATGACCGATAACCACTGCGGTAGATTCTGTAGACCTTGAAAGACTTGAACTCCAGGACATTTTGCATCCCTTCCATTATCGTAAAACCTAAGAAAGATTTACTCGTAACATTTCGGAGTACCATGGATAACAATGAGCTATAACCGCTAACGTAGATTGCATGGTGATTGCGGTAGAATCTGTAGACCTTAAAATCTTGAACTCCAGGACCATGGATAACTATGACCGATAATCGCTAACGTTGATTGCATGATGTTTGCGGTAGATTCTGTAGACCTAGAAAGTCCTGAACTTCAGGACATTTTGCATACCTCACAATATCGTACAACCTCAGAAAGATTTACTCTTAACATTTCAGAGTACCATGGACAAAAATGACCGATAACCACTAACGTAGATTACATGGTGTTTGCGGTAGATTCTGTAGACCTTGAATGTCCTGAACTCCAGGACATTTAGCATACCTTACAATATCGTACAACCTCAGAAAGATTTACTCGAAACATTTCGGAGTACATTGAATACTAATGACCGATAACCGCAAACGTAGATTGCATGGTGATTGCGGTAAATTCTGTAGACCTTGAATGTCCGGAACTGCAGGACATTTTTCATACCTTACAATATCGTACAACCTCAGAAATATTTACTCTTAACATTTCGGAGTACCATGGATAACAATGACCGATAACCGCTAACGTAGATTGCATGGTGATTGCAGTAAATTATGTAGACCTTGAATGTCCGGAACTCCAGGACATTTTTCATACCTTACAATATCGTACAACCTCAGAAATATTTACTATTAACATTTCGGAGTACCATGGATAACAATGACCGATAACCGCTAACGTAGATTGCATGGTGCTTGCGGTAGATTATGTAGACCTTGAAAGTCCTGAACTCCAGAACATTTAGCATACCTTCCTATATCGTACAACCTACAACGTACAATGACCGAAAACCGCAAACGTAGATTGCATGGTACTTGCGGTAGATTCTGTAGACCTTGGAAGTCCTGAACTCCAGAACATTTTGCATGTATACAACATCGTACAACCTCAGAAAGATTCACTCGTAATATTTCGGAGTACCATGGACAAAAATGACCGATAACTGCTAACGTAGATTGCATGGTGCTTGCGGTAGATTCTGTAGACATTGAAAGTCCTGAACTTCAGGACATTTAGCATACCTTACAATATCGCACAACCTCAAAAAGATTTACTCTTAACATTTCGGAGTACCACGGATAACAATGACCGATAACCGCTAACGTAGATTACATTTTGTTTGCGGTAGATTCTGTAGACCTTGAAAGTCCTGAACTGCAGGACATTTTGCATACCTTACAATATCGCACAACCTCAGAAAGATTTACTCTTAACATTTCGGAGTACCATGGATAACAACGACCGATAACCGCAAACGTAGATTGCATGGTGATTGCGGTAGATTCTGTAGACCTTGAAAGTCCTGAACTGTAGGACATTTTGCATATCTTACAATATCGTACATCATCAAAAAGATTTTTTTGTAACATTTTGGAGTACCATGGATAACAATGAGATAACCGCTAACGTAGACTGCATGGTGATTGCGGTAGATTCCGTAGACCTTGAAAGTTCTGAACTGCAGGACATTTTGCATATCTTACAATATCGTACAACCTCAGAAAGATTTACTCGTAACATTTCGGAGTAGCATGAATAACAATCACCGATAACCGCAAACGTAGATTACATGGTGATTGCGGTAGATTCTGTAGACCTTGAAAGTCCTGAACTCCAGAACATTTTGCATACATGCAACATCGTACATCCACAGAAAGATTTACTAGTAACATTTCGGAGTACCATGGATAACCATGACCAATAATCACTAACGTAGATTGCATGATGTTTGCGGTAGATTCTGTAGACCTTGAAAGTCCTGAACTCTAGGACATTTTGCATACTTCACAATATCATACAACCTCAGAAAGATTTACTCGTACCATTTTGGAGTACCATGGACAAAAATGATCGATAGCCGCTAACATAGATTGCATGGTGATTGCGGTAAATTCTGTAGACCTTGAAAGACCTGAACTCCAGGACATTTTTCATACCTTACAATATCGTACAACCTCAGAAAGATTTACTCGTAACATTTCAGAGTACCATGGATAACCATGACCGCTCATCCCTAACGTAGATTGCATGATGTTTGGGGTAGATTCTGTAGACCTTAAAAGTCCGGAACTCCAGGACATTTTTCATACCTTACAATATCGTACAACCTCAGAAAGATTTACTCGTAACATTTCGGAGTACTATGGATAAGAATGAGCGATAACCGCTAACGTAGATTGCATGATGATTGCGGTAGATTCTGTAGACCTTGAAAGTCCTGAACTCCAGGACATTTTGCATACCTTACAATATCCTCTGAACCAACCTCAGAAAGATGTTCTCGTAACATTTCGTAGTATCATGGATAACAATGACCGATAACGGTAGATTCAATGGCGATTGTGGTAGATTTGGTAGAACCTGAAAGTCATGAACTTCAGGACATTTTGCAAACCTTGTAATGTCCCGAAACAGTAAAAAAAACTTCTCGTTCAACTACAAATCAACTCGGAACAAACCTGTCCAAAGCTGCAAAGTTATATTGAATTGGAGCTGCGGTAGATCCTGTTGACCATGTAAGTCTTGACTCCAGGATAGTTTGGGTATCCTAGAACATCCAAACAAACCGAATACACCTGTCTGCTTATGTCATGTGACTCTATAGAGTATTCTTCATAATTGTTCCATGAATTTATTGCATTGATTAGATTCAGGCGCTAACAGAGCATATGGATTAAATTCCATAACGTATTGGAGGCCTTGAGGTGATCTAGGTTTATTGACGTGATCACCGAAGTGAATCGAGTATTAAGGATTTCCGAAACCTATTTTTCAATGACAAATATCATGAATGTAAACAAAAGGGGGGGGGGGTGCCGAGGGAATTCCCTTAGAGGCATCTTATAGTGCAACTATTCCCCTTGGTGTATACAAAATTTCAGCTTAAGGACAGACTTGTTTGAATCCCAATTCCCTCTTCGTAAACAAAACCAGCGCACCTGAGCTTCTTATTTTAAGCTTATTACAAGTGAGCAAGAACAGAATAATAAAATGCATTGTTGTTTGAAGCTTGCTTCTTGAGATTAGTGCGTCTGAAGTTTTGATGCACTGTTGAACCGGGATTTCAAGACGTTTGTCCTTAAAAGCATGAAAAATCACTGAGATCTCGATTTTTGAAAAATGTTGGACCGTCCTGCCATTTTAAGGGTTAAGGTATTTTTGCATCTTTTCTCCTTTCAAGTCTGATTCAAGCAACAAACATCAAGAACAGAATGCACAGAAGAGATGCGTTGTCAATCCAATTAGTTACACCGATGATCATAAAAACTCATTTTCAGACAAATTGGTGAGTTCGTTCCTTACTACTAATTATTCCAAGATTAATTCTGTAACAATTTTTGTGGTTGCAGCGTCCAACAAAGTTGTGGTATCATCAACTAATCAGAAAGACGCTATACAGTTTGCTATCCCGATAAGGCCTCCTCTTGAACCCACTTCAACACACACGAGACATCCATGTGATTTAGTAGAAAGCTGTCCTTCATCCATTGCATTGGTCGTCTGTTCGATGTACAGACAAATCCTCTAAGCCTAGGCTAATTGCTACCTGATTAGATCGAAGCTCAGCTCGCCCACTTGAGCAAACAACAACGGTTCTATACCGAGGGAGAACCACATTTACAAGTCCAAGAGGAGGAGGACTTGTGCACTTATCCCAAGCAGCCAGCTAAAACGTCGACGGCTGCTCCACAAGTTGTTTGACCTTGTGCATTCCTGAACGAGTCTCTATATCCCTCCAACCTTTACCTGCACGCGATCTTGTTCTTTCCAGAAAGCAGCATTGCTGCTTGCCTAACGGGTTAACAAGTTCCACTCAAGCTCCCGCAGCTCCACCACCGCCGTCCAAGTTCTGAAGGCTAACACCGAGTCAACCCGCAAATCTCGCCGCTAGCCCGGTTGATATTTAAATTATCATATAGGTTAAGAAGGGAAACTAGAACTCCACCGCGCGCGGGAGATAGGAGCCGTCTAACGAGTTTTGTGGTGTGCCTTGCACTTCATCTCAGGGCTGCTAATAACTCCCCCAGAACCGAGCTCTGTTTACTTAGCCGGGGCCTAAGTGGTCCGAGGGGTTCAATCAAAGCTCAGCTCCCAAATACCTGTAATTACGGTTGAATCTACTTTTGCTCTCCGTTGAGGATTAGCTGTGGCAGACGAACGACGTGAACTTGAAGCCGGCCAGTCAGCCAACCAGCCAGTCAGAAGAAGGAAACAAATGGTCGAAATTACCCACGAACTACCATCATGGCATGGAAGTCTTTAGGCTTGGAGAAGGGATGCAACTTCCCCACCGATGGCGATCGATTCGCATGGGTTCGACTCGAACCGATTCTGATTGATGGTACCAGTTTTAGCAGCATTGTGTCAGCTCCCAAAACAGGGTGAGTTGAACAAAAAAGTATCACTTGAGTGCAAAGTTTCGGCATACCAATCCGTGTGATCAATTATGATTTTTATTTCAACTCAACATACCTGTGTATACCAATCGATAAGTTATTGGCGAAATTATGAAAAAAAAAATCATAGCTCAGATGAGATTTTAACTCACGACAAGTGTTTTATCAACTATGCTACCAATCTCATCAATGACACGACATTTTTGTTGTGGGATAAGTTTGCGATTGCCCGGAGAAAAAAGGAAACCCTCAAGATATTCCTGGAAGATTTCCTGTAGGCATTCTTGGATAAATCTACAGGCAATTTACTTAAGAAATCCTGGAAAATGCAGGAATTTACAAAAGGGAATTTTTGAAAGGAGCCCTGGGGAATTTCGTTTAGGAATCCCTGGAGCAGGGATGCCATATATACAGATTTATCTGTATTATACAGATTTTTGAACATCCATACAGATTTCATTTTATATGCAATAAAGATTTTTGAGCTAGAGGGGCTATTTTATTTTTGTATGGGATACAGATTTTTCACCCAAATTTTATATGGAATACAGACTTTTGGAAATACCGATACAGATTTTTCAAAAAATCATCTGGCATACCTGCCCTGGAGTAACTCCTGAGTATTTGGAAAAAAGGCCTAAAACAATTACTGGATAAATCCCTCAAAGCATCCTTGGAAAAATCTGGGGAAATTTCGGGAATTTCTGAAGGAATCTAGGAAGAAATTCCTAGAAAAACTACTGGAGTAATCCCTGGAGGAATTCCTGAAGAAATTCTTAGATGAATCTCTATAGGAATTTCTGAAAGGATTGCTGAAGGTATTCAAGAAAGAGCTTCTAGAAGAATATTTGAAGGAGTTGCTCGCAGGAACTCCTGATGGAATTTATGGACGTATGATTAAGCAATTTCTTAAAAGAATCCATGATGTTATCTATGAAGAAATTCCCAAAAAAAAAAATCAGAACTAATCTTTGGATGATTTCTTAAGACATCCCAAAAAGAATTTCGGAAGAAATCGCAGGATGAATTCGGTAGGCCAGGAAATGGAAAGTTCACCACCAGGTGACGAACGAAACAGCGTACGACTAAGTGATTTCACCACCTCCAAGAAATGGCCACCGTTTCCCAACACAGCCTCCCTTATCGCTACACCTGGTGATCACCACAGCAGACGGAATTGCAAATCAATCACATTCTTATTGATGGACGCCACTTCTCCACGACATCAGGACCTATCGCGCTGGCATCGACTACGACCACTTCCTCTTGATGATCAAACTGCGCCCAAAACCTTCCATCATCGACAATATACGGTACCGGCGGCGGCCGCCACGGTACAACCTAGTATAACTGAAGCAATCGGATGATGCCTAAGTATACGCGTGATGATGGCGAGCACACCATCGGGTACGTGGAATGGAGTCATCGAGTGCAAAGCGATTTTGATGGAGACGAACGCAGGTCGGGCGGCAATGCTGCAGCAGGAGACCCGGTAGAACGTTACAAACTGAAGCGAAAACAACAGGCCCGTCTGTTTCGGGAGAAAAAAACACCGCCAGGAAGAAGCAGAGTGTGAGGAAATGGAATTGCCGTGCCGTTCTCAAAAATCAGTGAAGCTCTACCAGAAACCGCAACGGCTTCGTACCACGAGCCAAAATCTGCAGGAATAAAGATAGGAGCCTTCTGATGGTGAATGAGTTGGTGGGAAGTTCTCAAGCCGGCTTCATCGGAAATGGAAAATCCTCCAGGAATTCTCCAGAAATGCCGTGAATATTAGGTCCCAATGCATTCCTGTTCATTTACGACAGCATCGACAGTATGGTTTCGGGTTAACTATCCAGTTCATTCGGATCTCGCCGGAGCCTGCGACAAGGTGTCAGGCTCTCATGGCTACTGCAAAACCTAGCAAATTCGACAACGTTTGTTGTCAAATTACCAGCGTAAACTTTTGATTCGACAAACTGGTCATCCAACCCAACATCACCTTGTTGATTACAATTGGGCAACTCTATTTATGTTTTTGTTTAGATTGTCGGATTTGTTATTGAACACAAATCCAACAGATATTGTGGTGGTGCAAGTTGAAAATACATGCTTTCTACGATTGTTGCGTCACGGAGTTCATTCTGGTTGATATCCAAGCGGTTCTGGTATGGATAGCACCAACTCTGAACTTGTAGAAGCAGTGGCTGCAAGAGGAGCTGCTGCGGGTGATAGTACATATAAGCAGTTTTCAAGCTAACAATGAGCCTTGACGGAGCTTGAGTACAAAGTTCCAGCAAGGCCATTGTAGAGCCTCTTAATCAGCCAGAAAGTTCCATTTGGAACTCTACCTGAATTACGCAGAACTTTATAGTGCATTTTACCATGGGAAGCGGATTTTTTGGTTACTTAGGTATGGCCACGGTGGCCAAGGGGCGTTTATAGGGGGAGGGTGCCTTAGAAGTTTTTCAGGGGGCTTCAGGGGGCCTTCGAGGCTCTTCACGGGCGTTTCTAGAGGCCCCATGGGTTTTCCAGGGAGCATCAGGGAGCTTCAAAGGGTTTCAGGGGCGTTGCAGAGGTCTCAAGGGTGTATTAGGGTGCCCAATGGGGCTTTTGGGAGATGTCTGGACGTCTCAGAGCATTTGAGAATGTCCAAGGGGATTTGGGGAGGGGGGTTCACGGGTGTTCCAGGGGCGTTTTAGTGAATCACAGAGGGTTACAGGTGGCCCGAAAGAGTTTCAGGGGGTTGCAGGGAGTCCCAGTGGGTCTCAGGAGTTGCAGGGCCTGGGGACAAAACGCCGAATGTCAAAACGTCGAAAACGCATCATCTAAGCCAATAGTGATTTTTTTTATACTTTTAAAAGAAGCTCACTCTATTACTTTTGTTTTATTTTATATTTTGTCTCTTTGACGTTTTGTCTTTCCGACGTTTTAGCATTCGACGTTTTGTCTTCCGACGTTTTGTCACCCATCCGATTCCAGGGGGGCTCAGGGAAAGGCTGGGAAACTCTCAGTGAATAACTGTGAAATAGCTCATAGAACACTATGCTTAGAAGCACGCTTTGTCCCAGTGAGAACGTCTCACCCAACGAAGAAGAAGAAGATGAAGAAACGGGCCTCAACGATGATGAAGGGGTCAGGCGCATTTTAGGAGGTCTCAGGGGAACTCAGGGGGTCCTAGGGTGTTTTAAAAAGCTCCAGGGGCGGGTTTTCAGAGGCGTTTCAGGGGGTATCAGGGGCGTTGCAGGGGGCTCGAAAGAGTTCAAGAGGGTCTCAGGGGCTTTCCACGAGGTCTTTAGGGCGTATTATCGGGCATCAAGGGGTTTCACCGGGGTTCCAGGGGGTTTCGGGGGCACTTCAAGGGATCTCATGGGCATTCAAAGTCATCTTAAAAGGTGTCATGGGGTACCTGGACCTCTCAGGGGCGTTTCAGAGAGTACAGAAGGTCTCAAGAGCGTTTCAGGATGTCTCAGTGGGTTTCATGTGTCATTACTATTAAAACGCTCTAGGGCGCTTCACACTATTGAAACGCTCCTGAAATCCCCGTATTCCCTTTGAAGTACCCCTGAACGCCCCTAACCTTCCTATTGCATCTCGTTGGGAACAGCTCTCTGGTGTAATGTACGGTTTGGGTCAAGAATGACCCTAATGCAAAAGGAGGGTTAAACTCTTGAGGCCCTCCAGAAAAAAAAACTCTTGAAACTACATGAATCGTCTCTGAAATGCATTGAAACGCCCCTGAAACATCCATGCCACCATTGGTACGCCCTTGAACTCCACATAATCTATTTTAAATGCCCCAGAAATGGAATTGAAATACCTTTGAAAGGCTTCAGAAACCCCGCTAACCGACCATGAAAAACCCTTCAAGCGCTTCTGAAATGCATTGAAACACCCTTGAAACGCTCTTTAAAGGCTCAATAAATCCCCCTGAATCACTCTTAAAGCCCTTGAAACGTTTGAGAAACCCCCATAATACATTGAAACGTTCCTGAAATCCCAAAATTCACCCGGCAGATTCATGATTTCCGGTGGAATTTCACAGATGGAAAATCGGATTTCGGATCTGGCACTCTAGAAATAAGCCTGTCTAGGGAAAGTATTATTTATATAACTACTATTACCTAGCCGTTCAACACCAGGACGTTAGGCAAAAAGATCGTCGATGTGATTGTGTTGTTCAACAATGACCCTCTGTTAATTTCATTTTCTGTTCAATTTCTCTTATCGCTCTCTTGCATATCTATCCACTGTATTCTTTCATTACTTTCCTTACTCCCTCTTACTTCGAGTTATATTCATATCACAGAAAAATAGCCAATTAAAATTAATTATGACTCTAGAAATAACTTTATTCGCATGGAACTTAGATGAGGCAAACTTTTTAAGGTAGTTTATTTCTTGGGAGTTAAACTCAGACAAAATTTATTTTATATTTTATATTTATCTAATGAATCCAAACAGCCTACTACTACTTACAACTATTTAATTCATGCTATTTATTTCTAGCCAGTGCTTGGAAAATGAGCAATATTTGCTCCTCTTTGACCGGCGCTTTTCAACCCAGAGTGCTATTGGCTAACAAGCTTCAGAAGCAAGTGGGAGCATGAGAAATCTAATCTTTCTCTTCGCCGGCATATACGGCAATGAATATATTTGTGTTTTATCCTGTTATTACAGTGCAAATGACATAAACTCAAATCAAATCGATTATAATACCCAAGTAACAATTTAAGTTTTGTTCTGCACTATAAGAGATCTTCATGACCAATTTTATAAAACTTGCAATAAAACTGATTTATGCATCAAAAGCTCTTGATAACCTCTTTAAGAGCATCTTCCGGCTAAGTGGACCACTCTTGGAGTGGTTTTCCAAACCACAATAAGAGTAGCAATAAAACTGTTTTAAAACCTATGAGGTTATGATGATTGTGTTGTTTTTTTTTTCAACAAAAGCTATGACAGCTCAAGATGCAGAGAAGCTTCTTCGATGGCACGTAAAGTTCAGGAGGACACATAATTCGTAAGTAGAAAGCGATCATTTCAAATAATATTTTAGTAGTTATTGTGGTGCTAGGCTTATGCGCATTCAATTTTACCGTAAATATTGGGGTTGCAAAAACATACATACATAATAATGAACATAATCATCTTCGAAAGAAATAAATCAATTTTTTATTTACTAAAACTATCTTGAATCACAAGAGAACCCAGCTGAGAGAGTTTGTTTACGTAAGTATGTTATAGAAATGGCGGCAAACCATCAATTCATTGCTTATTTGAGCAAAATTAACTATTTCCGTTTCACGTCAGCTAATTCTTCAATATGACGACGACCAGAATTAGCGAAAATTAAAACGAAAGCAAGTTTACTTTCATGATGACCGCAATAAACCTAGCAGTGTCGTAGTTTCTGCTTTTCCACCAACAGGTGTCGTTACATATCAAACGGATCACCATCTGTTGAGAGTTTAAACAGTTTTATTGTGGTATTAATTATTTGCCAAAAGGTTTACATATCGGAGAGTTTTGTTTGCTCTCAAAATCTGGCTTTATGGATATCTTCAAGTATACTATAAAACATTTTATCAATGGTTTCCATAAAAGTAGTCATGAAACTGTGAGTTTTAATTATTATTGTAATAAATCCCTAATAAAAATCAAACAAAACCGATCAGCAATGAAATTGTTACTTGGGTAGTCACGTACAACATTCCCATACCAACAAAATAATTGTTTTTTACAAGTTTTGACCAACAAAAAATTCAACTGAATCATTTCCGCATCAGTAGCGGTCGTAGTTGGTTCAATTTTTCTTCGTTGCTTTTGCGTGTTCCTTCGTAGTGATTGCTGGGGCTGATAACTGGTCGTATTTGTCATATTCACTCAGATTCAAGCATTGTTTCTAGCATTACTACTACCATTTAGCACTCAATTCCAGTACTAGAGCAAGGTGGATTTGGCGCGAATCTATACAGAACTTATTGAGAACTAGTTGAGAGTTAACAATCATTTAAATTGCTCTGGACTGGAAGATGTTAAGTAACGTGTCAATCTCTCTCAACAACCGAGGTACGATTTGTGTACTCTGCGGACGACAGAGCATTTTGGAACGGTGGCGGGGCTGTACACCCGCTTGAAAAGAGTTAGGTAGTAAATTCCGGAGTGCAAACTTTGGACCGAGTTTTGTTTCCGATAGAGCCCAATTTGGACGAGAGCTCTGTAACTATTGGTAAAAATCATTTTTCAAAAGTTAACGGTTTTGAAGAAATTGTGAAAAAAAAATAATCCAACAAATAAACATTTCCAGAGTCCCTGAAGAGGGTATCAAACGGACCGAAACGTCGGACAAAATAAAAAAAAAACAGCGTTTCGATTTTGTCAAAACTGAGAAGCCACAAAACATCAGTTAAAAAAGGAGCAGCAAAATTCGAACTAATGGTTAATGCGTTAAAAATAAAGTAGGGTATATCGCCAATTGTTGCACGGCAAAAAATCGTCTATTGTTGCACACTCCATACTTATCTTATGAGCTCTGCAACAACTGGCGACGCCGGAGCCAGTAGCGTAGTGGCTACACGTTCACTTTATAAGTGGATGGTCATGACCCATTGGTCATGGGTTCGATCCCAGCCCCGGCACTTGCAATTTTTCGTCAGTTGCTCTTTTCCCTCAGAGAGTGGCTGGCACCAAACCAGATATCGGCTAACGGCAACTCATAATGGACCCCCAATCGGACTGGAAAAGAAACAAGAGCCACACATCAACATCCTCGTGCTCATCATTCTACCATGGACAGGGTAGAAAATTGACAGCAGCGCAAAGGCAACCACTAATAATAAGAATAGAATGCATTCAGGCGCTGTACAAAGTGTTAGTGCCATTTGGAATCGCTCACGCAGTAGTGCCCTAGTGAACAAAAGAGATGTAAATTAGGTTGTGATTGAAGAATAAAAGAAAACAAATGGCGAGATTTGAGCCGTGCAACAATTGGCGATTACATGCTGGTAGGAGGAAGAGGAAGTCAGCACGACTGGATTTGTCTAGTTAGTAAGCAATGTCACGATAGACAAGATTACTTTTGCTAAAGTGGACGAATTCGTCTACCTCGAATCCTAACAACAATGCAATGTGAGTCGTGAATACGGAGGGCCATCATCAGTGGAAGTCATGCTTACTACGGGTCCCAGAAGAAATTGCGGACAGAAAAGATGATAAAAAAACGGCGATCCTCTACGGATACGAAACATGGATGATGCTTAAGGAGGACCAGAAAGCACTCGAACTTTGTGAAGGGTGAACTACGAGCTTGCTGCACTCTACGACTAACTCAGCAATCAGAAGGTGACCAAAGCCAGAGGAATTCGATGGGCAGGGCATGTTGCAAGAATGTCAGAAAATAACCCTGCTATGTTGGTGTTGGTCACAGATCGGATTGGTACAAGGAGGCGACAATTTAGCGCTGTGGGCAACATGGACGAGTCAAATATACCTATGGAACGTGAGACACGACAGAGTAGCGTGCGTGTTCGAGGATGGAATTAAGTGTTGTGGTGTAATACTGCTGGCTATGTTTTATCTTGAATTTGATGTTACAATAAACATATTGTAGGTACGGCGATGGCACAAATGTCCCAAATGGAGGATAACGTGCACCTGAAGCCGGCCTTCTGATACCTGATACGATGGATGAGCCAGGTATGTCTACGTGATCTAGAAGAGTAGCGTGCGTGTTAATGGATGGAACCAAGTATTGTGGTGTAATACTGCTGGCTATGTATTATCTTGAATTTGATGTTTTTGCAAATAAACTTATTGTGGGTAGGTATGTAAAGTACAATAGACTTCTTTTGACAATGCGAAAATGATCGAATCCATCGCCAATTTTCTCACTGCACCGTGTACTTAATGAACCGAATCTGCGAAAATTGATCGAACGGAAATCGAAAAGCGAGGGCGCCCTTGCTGAATCACGCTGCTGGCTGCTGCTGCTGCTGGAGAACCTGGTGAGAGGATACTTAATTAAATTTGACATTAGCGGCAAGACCAACCAGTACCAGAAGCAGCAGTTTGGAAGAGATGGTCGATCAGCAGCAGTCTGTCTGTTCCATTGTGCACGATTTGCGCGCATGGACCGGCGCGGCCAGCCGGTAGACATCCGAAGGTCTCTCACGTACAGAAGCAGCAGCTTCTCCTACACTCTTGCTTATGGACTCTTGGTTGGACTTGAGCGCAATTTTCGAGAACTTGAAATTTGCGTGCCTCCGCCAGTTTGCCATTGACCGTTTATAAAGAGCCGCGCCGGCAGGATGACGATCATCCGTCGTTCGTTGTAATATGTTTGCTGGCCGGATGGTGGCGGTTGGCCAGTTTGGGCTTTTTTTTTGCTTCTGTGTTTCGTTAATTAAACATTCATGGCAGGTTCGGTTGATGCGTGAGCAAGTGTGAAATTGGCTAGCAAATGTGTCATTTCATGGCCTGGGCGAGGTGATTTTCGAGCGGTTTGGGGGGGAGCAGAGGGAACTGCTGTAGTTTGGATATGCGTTTCGCATGGAAATGACGATTTTGCGAGGCGGTTTTCGAATGAAATTGAACGACGCAGAACATCAGAGTTGAGCAACGTAATTTCAACGCTAAATGTTTCAGCCTAAACTCTCTTTCATTAAACATAAAAGTAATTTGTTCGTATGATGGTTTTCGTCAAATTTCAAATCTACTGTTGTTGTTGTTTACTGACTCCTAAAATCCCCTCTGTCTAGCAATAACTCTCAAGACAACAATTACGTTCAATCAGATCTCCCCTCTCCATTATCGTCGCCAGTCCGCCAGTCGCGATGCACGTAAAAGTGCATTTCCTTAATCAAATTTCTGCTGCATCAAGATGCACTTCTGCCGTTCGCTGCAGTAGTCTGCAGTTCCCATTCATCTCATCCCCTGTGTCCATAGAAACAAAAGAGGAACCTGATTCCACACTACCATTGAACCCATTTTCTACTACCGCGAAAAGGATTAAAAGTCTCACCAATGGACGACCGTTGCGCATCTGTGTGCTGCACTCTCGTGCAGTGCAATATCGTGGGATTTTCTTCGAAAAGGATATAATTTACCGCCACAACAGCAGGAGCAGCAGCAGCGGCAGTCGAGTCGAATCGTAGTCGCTAACGACGACGACGACGTCCCAGTAACCGCCATATGTGATCCTTCCTCAGTAGACCGGACAATTCCACGCTGCTCTCCGCTCCTTAGATGCGGTCGATGCGATTTTTCGCATTATAATTTCATCGGACGAACAACAGATTGCATAAGAGATGCACATAGGATGCAGAAGACGACCGCGTCGCCGCCGCCGCCTGGCGAAGGGGAAAAAAGTTCAGGAGCCGCGGTGGCCAAGAAGCGGAGCGTCAGCAGTCAGGTCAGCGAGTCCCACAGAACACAGGACGCGGGACGGCAGCTTGTTAGATGCAATTTAGCTCCCGTCCCGCTGCGCTGCGTCGTCGTCGCCAGGCCGTGCAACTGCAGTCGATGCAGCCCCGAGAACAAAGGCGATTGCAAATCGAACCGGATGAGAAAAGAAACCGAAAACTGCAACTGGGCTGTGCTTGCGTGTGCTTTTCTTCTGTTTTTTTTTCTTTTTCTTTTCTAAGCCCGCTTTGCATCGAATGTCGAAAATTAACTTATGGTGCATTTTGGGGTTCTATTCTTTGGGAAAGAGCCCATGCATGGGGGATTATTTGCTTCTGTGTTCAAAATTGACTGAGAAACTAAAACTGAGTTATACTTGCATGGCGTATCACAACTTGTAGAGGAACATCAAGCTAAATTACATATTCAAGTTTGAATACAGACTCAGTCAATATATTTCTAATCTGGATTCATCGAACAAGTTTCTACCAGAATCTTCAACAAGATTTGATTGAAATTTTCAGACTATTCCACTTCAATTGTACTTGTTGTTGGATTCAACCTTTTCAAGACTTTGTAGGAATACTCCACAGAACTCTGCTTAAACCCTTCACAGGATTTTGTTGAAATCCATCAGAGGATTCTGCGGAAATCACCCGCAAGAAGCTGCAGAAATCCTTCACAGAGTTCTGGTGGAATGCTTCACATGATGCTAGAATTTTACCCAGGATTCTGAAACTCTCTGCAATATTATTCTGGAACTTGCGCAGGATTCTTCTGGATTCATTCGCAGGAGTCCGCTGAAATCATCCACACGATTCTTCTGAAATCCTCTACAGAACTCTGATGGAATTCCCCACAGAATTATGCCGTAGACCCCGCGGAGGACTGCAAAAGAAAACAACATTCCAAAAGAATCCAGCGGAGAATTCTAAAACAATTCTGCTGAGGATTTCAGAAGAATCCTGCAGGAAGTTTCCAGGAGAATCCTATGGAGGATTCCTGAAGAATCCTGTGGAGGATTCCTGAAGAATCGTGCAGAGGATTCCAACAGAATCCTGTGGAGGATCCCACAAGAATCCTGCTGAAGAATCCAGAATAATCCTACGGAGGATTCCAGAAGAATTCTGCGGAGGATTCCAGGAGAATCCTGCGGAGGATACCTGAAGAATCGCGCGGAGGATTCCAGAAGCATCCTGCGAAGGCTTCCTGAAGAATCCTGCGGAGGATTCCTGAAAAAATCTTGTGGAGGATTCCAGAAGAATCTTTCGGCGGATTCCAGAAGAATCTTTCGAAAAATTCCAGGAGAATCATGCAGAAGATTCCAGAAGAATCCTGCGAAGCTACCAGAAGCATCCTGCGGAGGCTTCCAAAAGAATTCTGCGGAGAATTCCGAAAGAATCTTGCGGAGGGTTCCACAAGAATCCTTCAGAGGATTCCAGAAGAATCTTTCGGAGGATTTCGGAAGAATCTTTCGGTGGATTTCAGAAGAATCCTTCGGAGGATTCCAGAAGAATCCTTCGGAGGATTCCAGGAGAGTAATGTAGAAGATTCCAGAAGAATCCTTCGGAGGATTCCAGAAGAATCCTTCGGAGGATTCCAGAAGAATCCTTCGGAGGATTCCAGAAGAATCCTTCGGAGGATTCCAGAAGAATCCTTCGGAGGATTCCAGAAGAATCCTTCGGAGGATTCCAGAAGAATCCTTCGGAGGATTCCAGAAGAATCCTTCGGAGGATTCCAGAAGAATCCTTCGGAGGATTCCAGAAGAATCCTTCGGAGGAGTCCAGAAGAATCCTTCGGAGGATTCCAGAAGAGTCCTTCGGAGGATTCCAGAAGAGTCCTTCGGAGGATTCCAGAAGAATCCTTCCGAGGATTCCAGAAGAATCCTTCGAATGATTCCAGAAGAATCCTTCGGAGGATTCCAGAAGAATCCTTCGGAGGATTCCAGAAGAATCCTTCGGAGGATTCCAAAAGAATCCTTCGGAGGATTCCAGAAGAATCCTTCGGAGGATTCCAGAAGAATCCTTCGGAGGATTCCAGAAGAATCCTTCGGGGGATTCCAGAAGAATCCTTCGGAGGATTCCAGAAGAATCCTTCGGAGGATTCCAGAAGAATCCTTCGGAGGATTCCAGAAGAATCCTTCGGAGGATTCCAGAAGAATCCTTCGGAGGATTCCAGAAGAATCCTTCGGAGGATTCCAGAAGAATCCTTCGGAGGATTCCAGAAGAATCCTTCGGAGGATTCCAGAAGAATCCTTCGGAGGATTCCAGAAGAATCCTTCGGAGGATTCCAGAAGAATCCTTCGGAGGATTCCAGAAGAATCCTTCGGAGGAGTCCAGAAGAATCCTTCGGAGGATTCCAGAAGAATCCTTCGGAGGATTCCAGAAGAATCCTTCGGAGGATTCCAGAAGAATCCTTCGGAGGATTCCAGAAGAATCCTTCGGAGGATTCCAGAAGAATCCTTCGGAGGAGTCCAGAAGAATCCTTCGGAGGATTCCAGAAGAGTCCTTCGGAGGATTCCAGAAGAGTCCTTCGGAGGATTCCAGAAGAATCCTTCCGAGGATTCCAGAAGAATCCTTCGAATGATTCCAGAAGAATCCTTCGGAGGATTCCAGAAGAATCCTTCGGAGGATTCCAGAAGAATCCTTCGGAGGATTCCAGAAGAATCCTTCGGAGGATTCCAGAAGAATCCTTCGGAGGATTCCAGAAGAATCCTTCGGGGGATTCCAGAAGAATCCTTCGAAGGATTCCAGAAGAATCCTTCGGAGGATTCCAGAAGAATCCTTCGGAGGATTCCAGAAGAATCCTTCGGAGGATTCCAAAAGAATCCTTCGGAGGATTCCAGAAGAATCCTTCGGAGGATTCCAGAAGAATCCTTCGGAGGATTCCAGAAGAATCCTTCGGAGGATTCCAGAAGAATCCTTCGGAGGATTCCAGAAGAATCCTTCGGAGGAGTCCAGAAGAATCCTTCGGAGGATTCCAGAAGAGTCCTTCGGAGGATTCCAGAAGAGTCCTTCGGAGGATTCCAGAAGAATCCTTCCGAGGATTCCAGAAGAATCCTTCGAATGATTCCAGAAGAATCCTTCGGAGGATTCCAGAAGAATCCTTCGGAGGATTCCAGAAGAATCCTTCGGAGGATTCCAGAAGAATCCTTCGGAGGATTCCAGAAGAATCCTTCGGAGGATTCCAGAAGAATCCTTCGGAGGATTCCAGAAGAATCCTTCGGGGGATTCCAGAAGAATCCTTCGGAGGATTCCAGAAGAATCCTTCGGAGGATTCCAGAAGAATCCTTCGGAGGATTCCAGAAGAATCCTTCGGAGGATTCCAGAAGAATCCTTCGGAGGATTCCAGAAGAATCCTTCGGAGGATTCCAGAAGAATCCTTCGGAGGATTCCAGAAGAATCCTTCGGAGGATTCCAGAAGAATCCTTCGGAGGATTCCAGAAGAATCCTTCGGAGGATTCCAGAAGAATCCTTCGGAGGAGTCCAGAAGAATCCTTCGGAGGATTCCAGAAGAATCCTTCGGAGGATTCCAGAAGAATCCTTCGGAGGATTCCAGAAGAATCCTTCGGAGGATTCCAGAAGAATCCTTCGGAGGATTCCAGAAGAATCCTTCGGAGGATTCCAGAAGAATCCTTCGGAGGATTCCAGAAGAATCCTTCGGAGGATTCCAGAAGAATCCTTCGGAGGATTCCAGAAGAATCCTTCGGAGGATTCCAGAAGAATCCTTCGGAGGATTCCAGAAGAATCCTTCGGAGGATTCCAGAAGAATCCTTCGGAGGATTCCAGAAGAATCCTTCGGAGGATTCCAGAAGAATCCTTCGGAGTATTCCAGGAGAATCCTGCAGAAAACTCCAGAAGTATTCTAGAAAAATCCTGCGGAGGAATCCAGAAGAATCTTGCGGAGGATTCTAGATGAATCCTACAGAAGATTCCAGAAGAATCCTGCAGAAGATTCCAGAAGAACCCTGCAGAAGATTGCAGTAGAATCCTGCGGAGCATTTCAGATTAATCTTGCGGAAGATTCCAGAAGAATCCTTCGGAGGATTCTAGAAGAATCCTGCGAGGGCTTCCTGGAGAATCCTACGGAGGATTCCTGAAGAACCCTGTGGAGGATTCCTGCAGAATCCTGTGGAGAATTTCAGCAGAATCCTGCGAAATATGTCAGAAGAATTCTGCTGAGGTGTCCAGATGAATCCTGCAAAGGATTCGAGAAGAATTCTGCGAAGGATTCCAGAAGAATCCTGCCGAAAAGAATTCTTCTTCAGTAAGAAATCTACTGTGAAGTATAGACTTCTGCTGCAGTCTTTCACACGATTCTATTGGAATCCTCAATAGGATTGTGCTGGAATCTTTCACAGGATTTTGTAGAAATTCTTTATAGGATTCTGCTAGAATTCTTCACAAGATTCTGCAGGATTCTGCTAGAACTCTTCACATGATTCTGCTGGAATCCTTCACAGGATTCTACTGGATCCCTCCACAGAATTTTGCTGGAATCCTCCGCAAGATTCTCCCACAATCTTCCACTAGAATCTGCTGGAATACTTCACAGGATTCTACTAGTATTTTACTATCCTTCTTGGGATTGTGCTGGAATTTTCATCAGGATTTGACTGTAATGTTTTAGAAGATTCTGCTGAATTTCTCTCGAATGCTCAAAAGGATGCTATTGAAGTCTCCGACCAAAATTCTCCTAAAACACTGAATACTGGAACGTCCATGAAACCTCTTGAAACTTTTTGAAAACAATTGACCAAAACCGTCATAAACAGCATTTAAACTCCCCGAACCTTCCTTATATCCTGAATCTGAATCTTGACCCTCTGAAAATACCCTGAATCCTGAAGATTCCCCGAAAATCCACTGAAAATTTGAAATGCCCCTGAAACTCCCTGAGGTCCCATGAAACGCCTCCGGGAATTCCCTTAAGGCCCCCTGGAATCTTTTTTTAAACCCATGAAACGTCCTTGAAACCCAATGGATTGCTTTCAAGCGCCTCTTAGAAAACCCGAGGTCTGAGAAGGTTCAAACCCTAAAATGACTCTGAAACTCCCCTGAAATGCCATGAAGCTCCCTGGGACCAGCTGAAACGTTCCTGATATGTCCAACCTAAAACTCCTTGTAACGTTTCTGTGACGTCTGGAAACGCTTCAAAATACAACTAAAGCTCTCTTCAAATCCCTTTGAAACATTCAGGAACGCCCGTGAAACACCGCAGACACCCTTCTGAAGTCTTCTTGAAACGTCCTGAAAACGCCTGAAAAGTATAGAGCCAAAAATGGTCTCAAAACGATTTGAAGTTTCTAGATAAATTTTACTTACTCCGTTAAACGTCTTTGAAGTCATCTGAACTCTCCTGAAACGCCCGTGAGGTTCCTTAAACCACCTTAAAGTACCTAAAACGTTCTTCAAGCTTTTAAAATCAGAAACGGCCTCAAAACTCCATGAAAGGCTTCAGAAAACTCATTGAAACTCGTTGAAATGCTCTGAACCTTCCTGACACCTTTGAAGCCCCCTAAATCTCCGGAAACCCAAGGAAACTTCGTGGGCGAAACAACACCCCCTCTAAAACAATTAAAAGCTCCTGGGATCCCCTGAAATCTCCTGAAATGTGCCTAAAACTACCTGTGGCCCCCTGTAACGCTTATTAAATTTTCTGAACTCCCTGAAACCTCATGGAAGGTCACTAAAACGCCCCTGTCAAATTCCTGAAATGTCCCGACACCCCGTGAAATGCACCAGAAAACGTTCCCTATCTTCCCGAAACCCAATGAAACTCTACTTAAACTGAAAACAACCCAAAACACATTTAGACGTCTTGTAATACCCCTATAACTGTTGTTAAAACTTTAATAACTTCCAAAAATCACTCAGAAACACCTAGGAACCCACTGACCTGAAGATTCCTAAAAGATTTTTGAAATGCCCTGACTCCCTTGCAACACCTGTTATAATACTGCAAGTCTCCTAAAAGTCTCCAAACCCCTTTGAAACCATCTGAAACCTTCTGAGATCCCTCCGGAACCTATTTAAAGCTCTTCCTGATACTTTCTATACCTTCTACTCAAATCCCCGACAGGATTCTACTCGAATCCTTGGCGGGATTCTACTCGAATCTTCGACAGGATTCTACTGGAATCCTGGACAGGATTCTACTGGAATCCTGGACAGGATTCTACTGGAATCCTGGACAGGTTTCTACTGGAATCCTGGACAGGATTCTACTGGAATCCTGGACAGGATTCTACTCGAATCCTGGACAGGATTCTACTCGAATCCTGGACAGGATTCTACTCGAATCCTGGACAGGATTCTACTCGAATCCTGGACAGGATTCTACTCGAATCCTGGACAGGATTCTACTCGAATCCTGGACAGGGTTCTACTCGAATCCTGGACAGGATTCTACTCGAATCCTGGACAGGATTCTACTCGAATCCTGGACAGGATTCTACTCGAATCCTGGACAGGATTCTACTCGAATCCTGGACAGGATTCTACGCGAATCCTGGACAGGATTCTACTGGAATCCTGGACAGGACTCAACTGGAATCCTGGACAGGATTCTACTGGAATCCTGGACAGGACTCTACTGGAATCCTGGACAGGACTCTACAGGAATCCTGGACAGGATTCTACTCGAATCCTGGACAGGATTCTATTTGAATGCTGGACAGGATTCTACTCCAATCCTCGACAGGATTCTACTCGAATCCTAAACAGGATTCTACTCGAATCCTTGACAGGATTCTACTCGAATCCTTGACAGGATTCTACTCGAATCCTTGACAGGATTCTACTCGAATCCTGGACAGGATTCTACTCGAATCCTTGACAGGATTCTACTCGAATCCTTGACAGGATTCTACTCGAATCCTGGACAGGATTCTACTCCAATCCTCGACAGGATTCTACTCCAATCCTCGACAGGATTCTACTCGAATCCTGGACAGGATTCTACTCGAATCCTGGACAGGATTCTACTCGAATCCTGGACAGGATTCTACTCGAATCCTGGACAGGATTCTACTCGAATCCTGGACAGGATTCTACTCGAATCCTGGACAGGATTCTACTCGAATCCTGGACAGGATTCTACTCGAATCCTGGACAGGATTCTACTCGAATCCTGGACAGGATTCTACTCGAATCCTGGACAGGATTCTACTCGAATCCTGGACAGGATTCTACTCGAATCCTGGACAGGATTCTACTCGAATCCTGGACAGGATTCTACTCGAATCCTGGACAGGATTCTACTCGAATCCTGGACAGGATTCTACTCGAATCCTGGACAGGATTCTACTCGAATCCTGGACAGGATTCTACTCGAATCTTGGACAGGATTCTACTCGAATCCTGGACAGGATTCTACTCGAATCCTGGACAGGATTCTACTCGAATCCTGGACAGGATTCTACTCGAATCCTGGACAGGATTCTACTCGAATCCTGGACAGGATTCTACTCGAATCCTGGACAGGATTCTACTCGAATCCTGGACAGGATTCTACTCGAATCCTAGACAGGATTCTACTCGAATCCTGGACAGGATTCTACTCGAATCCTGGACAGGATTCTACTCGAATCCTGGACAGGATTCTACTCGAATCCTGGACAGGATTCTACTCGAATCCTGGACAGGATTCTACTCGAATCCTGGACAGGATTCTACTCGAATCCTGGACAGGATTCTACTCGAATCCTGGACAGGATTCTACTCGAATCCTGGACAGGATTCTACTCGAATCCTGGACAGGATTCTACTCGAATCCTGGACAGGATTCTACTCGAATCCTGGACAGGATTCTACTCGAATCCTGGACAGGATTCTACTCGAATCCTGGACAGGATTCTACTCGAATCCTGGACAGGATTCTACTCGAATCCTGGACAGGATTCTACTCGAATCCTGGACAGGATTCTACTCGAATCCTGGACAGGATTCTACTCGAATCCTGGACAGAATTCTACTCGAATCCTGGACAGGATTCTACTCGAATCCTGGACAGGATTCTACTCGAATCCTGGACAGGATTCTACTCGAATCCTGGACAGGATTCTACTCGAATCCTGGACAGGATTCTACTCGAATCCTGGACAGGATTCTACTTGAATCCTGGACAGGATTCTACTCGAATCCTGGACAGGATTCTACTCGAATCCTGGACAGGATTCTACTCGAATCCTGGACAGGATTCTACTCGAATCCTGGACAGGATTCTACTCGAATCCTGGACAGGATTCTACTCGAATCCTGGACAGGATTCTACTCGAATCCTGGACAGGATTCTACTCGAATCCTGGACAGGATTCTACTCGAATCCTGGACAGGATTCTACTCGAATCCTGGACAGGATTCTACTCGAATCCTGGACAGGATTCTACTCGAATCCTGGACAGGATTCTACTCGAATCCTGGACAGGATTCTACTCGAATCCTGGACAGGATTCTACTCGAATCCTGGACAGGATTCTACTCGAATCCTGGACAGGATTCTACTCGAATCCTGGACAGGGTTCTACTCGAATCCTGGACAGGATTCTACTCGAATCCTGGACAGGATTCTACTCGAATCCTGGACAGGATTCTACTCGAATCCTGGACAGGATTCTATTCGAATCCTGGACAGGATTCTACTCGAATCCTGGACAGGATTCTACTCGAATCCTGGACAGGATTCTACGCGAATCCTGGACAGGATTCTACGCGAATCCTGGACAGGATTCTACGCGAATCCTGGACAGGATTCTACGCGAATCCTGGACAGGATTCTACGCGAATCCTGGACAGGATTCTACTCGAATCCTGGACAGGATTCTACTCGAATCCTGGACAGGATTCTACTCGAATCCTGGACAGGATTCTACTCGAATCCTGGACAGGATTCTACTCGAATCCTGGACAGGATTCTACTCGAATCCTGGACAGGATTCTACTCGAATCCTGGACAGGATTCTACTCGAATCCTCGACAGGATTCTACTCGAATCCTCGACAGGATTCTACTCGAATCCTCGACAGGATTCTACTCGAATCCTCGACAGGATTCTACTCGAATCCTGGACAGGATTCTACTAGAATCCTCGGCAGGATTCTACTCGAATCCTCGACAGGATTCTACTCGAATCCTCGACAGGATTCTATTCGAATCCTCGACAGGATTCTACTCGAATCCTTGACAGGATTCCACTCGAATTCTTGACAGTATTCTACTCGTAATCTTGATAGAATTCTACTCGAATCCTTCACAGGATTTTAATCGAATCCTTGACAGGATTTTATTCGAATCCTTGACAGGATTTTACTCGAATCCTTGACAGGATTCTACTCGAATGCTCAACAGGAATCTACTCGAATCCTCAGCAGGATTCTACTAGAACTCTCGGCAGGATTCAACTCGAATCCTCGAAAGGATTTTACTCGAATCCTTGGCAGGATTCTACTCGACTTAACGACAGGATTGTACTCGAATCCTCAACAGGGTTCTACTCGAATTCTCAATAGGATTCTTCTCGCGTCTTCGACGGGATTCTACTCGAATCCTCGACAGGCTTCTAATGGTATTTTCGACAGAATTCTACTCGAATACGCTTAAGGATTCTGCACGAATTCTAGATCGAATTTCACTCGAATTCTTGACCAAATTTTACTCGACAAGACTCTTCTCGAGTCCTTGACGAGAATTTTCGACAGTATTCTACTCGAGTGTTCTACGGGATTGTCCTTGATTCCTTGACGGGATTCCACTATAGTCGTCGAAAGAGTTTTACTGAAACTTTACTGGATTACTGGATAGAATTCTTCTTGTAACAGATTCTGACAAGTTGTTATGCATTCAGTCCTGTATATTTTGAAATAAACCGAACTAATGTCATATGCTTTACTATGTATTGCCTAGCGCATATCTAGCTAACCTATAGCCCATAAGGAAGTAACGAACCTATATAAAGATGCTTCATTGTAAACGTTCGTCATCTTCCTTCGCCAAACAAACAGGCGGGCCGTGTCGTCTCATCTCGTTAACTCCCAAACGCCCATAACTATTCCTGCAACAGCAACAATGGGCACGCCACAGCTATGTGCTCCCTGTGCCGGACTCCGCCAGTAGTGCGGTAATAATATGTGCAAGCTGGCACGTCGTCGCTAGCCACCGGCCGTTTTACATATTTGTATGCAAATGTGCGCGCGCGAAAAACTAAACAGCACTGCCGCCGCAACGCCGTGACAACGCAACTCGGTAGAGTGCACTACTGGCTGGAAGCTGCTGTGCTGCGGTGGTGGACGGACGAACGGACAGCCAGCAGGCCCTTTCCGTTCTGGGTGATTGGTTGACAATCTCCCCTCTTGGGCGTCCGCGCCGTCGTCGATTGCGTCATACATTCTAGTCTCGACAGAAAGTGTGAGAGATTGCAAATTGCCCCACTAGTACGTACTGAATTGCAGTGGGTTGGGCACTGGCTCTTGCCGGGTTGTAGTTAATTAACTGCGGCGGCTGATAACTAGTACCCAGATGCTGCGACTGCTCGGTACGGTAGGCATATGATATGCGTGAGTGTCGCAGGTCCACTGCCGGTCACACTTTTTTACTAGCATCGTCGATAGAATCGCGAGTACTTTCACAGTGTCGCGTTACATGGGGCAATTCTACGCGCGAACGCGAGTCAAGTTCTAGTAGCGAGTCCAGAACCGTTGGAGGACCTTGAAATTGGTGGGTGAGATGGGGGTGACGAGGTGCAGGAGGAAAGGATAGGAGTGGGTAGAGCAGCGGGCAAACGTCGAAGCTATTTGTTTGCAACGATCTATGATCTGAGGCTGGTTTGGAGAGCGCACAAGACGCCTAGTGCATTCAAGTGCCTTCATTCATGTCGTGGATCGTCGACGACAATTGACTTTTTACATCGGCAGGGGGCACGATCTCTCGGTTGTCCACGAGGGTTCTGGAGAAGATCTATGGCAGCCGGAGCACGAATGGAGCGGCAAAACGTGCTCCAAACGGTGTGATGATCGTATATCAAATAGATTTACACCCCGTATCGAGTCAGCAAACGTCAGTCTTCTCTTCAGTTGACATTTACCGACCGACTTACTTTTAGTGATTTGATCTCCGATGGCCTCTGCTGGATGTTGATGATGATGATGATGCCGGGCCGTTTGAGATTATCTCCTTTTTGTACGTACCGGCTCGGGATGGTCGGCTATCTAACAGCCCAACAGTAAACAGATGCGAACTTGAACCTTCCCTGCCCGGCTATGATGTAAATAAACGATCGTATACCAAGAACTTGATCCTTCTCCAGGTCATTTATCTGCACGGGGGAATCTTGCGAAACTCCAATGGATAGTGGGTTGAATGTTTTCTAAACTTGGTTATAATTTCACGTCTTATTGGCGATAAAATTTGAGGTTAGGAAATGGAAGTACTTTGACTGTATAAATATCGCATACATCTGACATTGACTAATGTATTATGGTAGCATCGTATCATCAGTAATAGCACAAAATTCTTTGGATTCCTCCTGGGAGCCCACTTGAAGTTCCTCCATGAATTTCTCCTGTGATTCGTCAGGTATTTACCAAAGAACTTTTTCGTGAATTCCTCCATGCGCTTTTCCTAAAATTCCCACAAAAAATCAGATAATGAGTTCTGCGAAGATCCCTTCAGATCCTAGGATACTTTCAGAAATACCTTTACAAAATCCTTATGTGGTTTCTTCTGAGATTTTTCTTAGATTTCTCTACGAATTCCGCTTGCGGTTCCTCTAGACATTTCTGCAAGGGTTCGTTCAAGAATCTTCTGGCATCACTACTGGAAATGTTTGCAGAGATTCCTTTACCAATTCCTGCTGTGATTTATTCATGGATTCATGGATTTTGGTAGCTACCCAGCTAACAATTTGATGCTGTACAAACGTTTTTTTTTTCAACTATTTTAAAGCAGCCTTTATTTGAACAAAAGCTGAGCACAAGAGGTACAATCCTTTATTCAGCCCTAAACATCTCATTTTGGTAATTTTATTCAAACTTTAGCTGATTTAAAGTTCATTGAAAAGCTGATTTAGGGCTTAATATGCGCTTAATCAGTCATCAATAAAATTCATTTATTTTGGTTAAAAATAAGAAATACACTTTCGAAAGCATTGTTTTCCATTCGCGGCTTTCTATTTCCAGAAGAGATGTTAAGGAATTTTTTAATTAACACGGTGTCGACTACCTGGATACCCCAGGAAAGTCAATGTCAGGGAATCTATTTCTGGACCTGGAAAGTCAGGGAATTTTATTGATGGTCAGGGTTCAGTATAATCGTAAAATGATGTATTTGAAGTGTACAAGTGTCCACGTTTATGGAATTAGAAAAAAACTAGGTAAATAGTTTCTTCAAACTGTTATCCATGATTCTGACTTACGTTCAAATCAATGTATGATCTTAACCTTGAGTGTTGTAGTATGCAGTTACCGTAACGTAATGTTGTTCAGAATTTTATCATGAAGCGTTATTTCATGTCAAAATACAAGATACCTCCTCTTGATAGGTTTCTAATGAATTTATTAGCAGACTCAGTCTTGAGATACCCAGAAATTTGTTGTACAGACCACTGAAAAATAGTTAGTCTTTTGAATGGATTTTTATATTTACTAAGGATTTTTTCCACTAGCACTTAACTTGTTTTTTTTTCTATTTTTCCACTCCTAGAAAAAATCAAGGAAATAATTCTGCAAGTTGGTGTATGTTTAAAGCTGCTTACAGTGATGACTAATATTATATTCAACTTGATATTTAGCCATCCATGTATTGCTGGTTAAAGTGGTTGAACAAGCCATACTTCAGACCAATATTCAGCTATCATTGTGCTTAGCCACTGACACCATTAACCAGCCAACGTTCAGCTAATACTCTCACTGTTCAGCATTCATTTTTACTTGAGCATTGCTTCTATTTCTTCAAGAGAATACTTAGGTTCCTGAGAATACTGAGACATTTTAGGTAGAAATTCTCCAGGATATTTTCTCGGTTTCCCGTGTAATACCTGCATGGAATCAGAAATTTTCGGAGGGCTCTAAAGAGAATTGCAGATTATTCCTGCTGAAAATGTTTGAGATTTCTCAGCATTGGGTTTTAAAATTTTGAAAACATTCATTTTTTGAATTTGATGCGAAAGTGCACTTTTATTTCTGAGCCGTTTTGTCAGATTTTAGAGCTCAATGTTGATATCCAAAGTCAATTTCAAAGAAACTTTTTTTACATCACTCTCTTACAGCGGGGAAACTGCTTGACATCTCCACCCAGTACACAAGCCTACGATTCACTAATCGATTTCATGCGTACTTCTAACTGATTTATAAATTGGTTCACAGGTCACTAAAATTCACACCAAACACACCTAACGCTTTCAGCAATATTTTGCTGAATTTTGCCGAGCTGCATTTTTTTTGCTGAACTTTTAGCAAAGCTTGCTGAATTTCAGCAAAGTATGCTGAATTTCAGCAAAGTATGCTGAATTTCAGCAAAGTATGCTGAATTTCAGCAAATCGTTAGTAGTGATCAGCAGAGTTTACTGAACAAATAAGCAAAATGTTGCTGAATTTCAGCAACATTTTTGCTGAAACCTTCAGCTCGGCAACATTCAGCAAAATTTAGCTGGAACCCTCAATCGATTTTTGGTGCGTGGAGTTTGGCGCGCAGATTCAGCATATGGAATTGTCTCAACACGACTAAAGAAGACAATTCCCTAAAAAGAAAGGGGTTTCAGCATTAAATGCTGAATGCATTTCAAGAAGAATTCCTAGAGATATCCTTGAACAAATCTCTGAAGGAATCATAACAGACCTTTCTGGAAGAACATCAAGAGAACTCCCCTGAGGTATCCCAGGTGGAAATATTGGAGAAATCACTGCAGACATCTCTAGAGAGGAATTTCAAGAGAAATTGCTGATGATTTTTTTTTTCTTTTTGAGAAATACTCTAGGAACTCATCGAGAAATACCTGATGGGTTTCTGCCTACAATTTCTGCTGGGATTCCTCCATGGTTTTCTCCAAGGCTTTCTCCAGAAATTGCTCCAAATATTCCTTTAGGGATTTCTTTCAGAATAGCTCCCGGAATTCTTCCTAAGATTCTGTGGAATTACCATCAGAAATGTGGTGGAATTCCCTCCAGGGGTTCTGTGAAATTTCCTTCAGAAAATGTGTCCAATTCCCTTAAGGAGATTTGATGAGTTTCCTTTAGGAATTCTGGAGTTCTGTTGAATTCCCTTCAGGAGTTCTGTGGCAATCCTTTCAGAAATGCGTTGGATTTCCCTTTAGAAATTCATGGCTTTTCCTTCAAGAATTGCTGGCATTCCCGAAAGAAATTCTGTGGAGTTCCCTTCTAAGATTCTGTGTAATGCCTTTCGAAAAATCTGTGCAATACCCATCAGGAGGAATCTTATGGAATTTCCTTCGGCAATTCTGAGGAATACCCTTCAAAAATCATATGGTATTACTTCCTGAAATTCTTTGGAATACTTCCTTTAGGAACTTTTGTGGAATTCCCTTAAGGAAATCAGTGGAATTTTAGTAATCCTGTTGATTTTTTTTTTCAAGAATACTTTGGAATTCCTATCAAAAATTCTTCAGGAGCCCCGTGGAATTCCTTTCATGAGTTCTATAGATTTCCCTGTGGGATTCAGGGAATTTGTTGAATTCTCTTCAGGAATTTCATTGAATTCCCTTTAGAAAGTTTGTGGAATTATCTTCTGGAATTCCGTTGGATTTCCTTACGAAATTTGGTCGAATTTCATTTTATAATTTTGTGGAATTCTCTTCGGAGATTCTGTGGGATTCATTTTAAGGATACTGTGGAGATCCTGTCAGAAATTCTGTGGAATTCAATTGAAGAATTTCAGGAAATATATTGAATTCTTTTCAGATTTTTTTTGAATCTCCTTCAGAAAATTTGTGAATTGATTGATTTGTCTTTATTAGAGAGACTTTCAGCCCTTGGCTGGTTCGTCTCTTTAAAATTTGTGAAATTCCCTTCAGGAATTCTGTGGAATTCCCTTCAGGAATTCTGTGGGATTCCCTTCAGGAATTCTGTGGAATTCCCTTCAGGAATTCTGTGGAATTCCCTTCAGGAATTCTGTGGAATTCCCGGCAGGAATTCTGTGGAATTCCCGTCAGGAATTCTGTGGAATTCCCGTCAGGAATTCTGTGGAATTCCCGTCAGAAATTCTGTGGAATTCCCTTCAGGGATTCTGTGGAATTCCCTTCAGGAATTCCGTGGAGTTCCCTTCAGGAATTCCGTGGAATTCCCTTCAGGAATTCCGTGGAATTCCCTTCAGGAATTCCGTGGAATTCCCTTCAGGAATTCCGTGGAATTCCCTTCAGGAATTCCGTGGAATTCCCTTCAGGAATTCCGTGGAATTCCCTTCAGGAATTCCGTGGAATTCCCTTCAGGAATTCCGTGGAATTCCCTTCAGGAATTCCGTGGAATTCCCTTCAGGAATTCTGTGGAATTCCCTTCAGGAATTCTGTGGAATTCCCTTCAGGAATTCTGTGGAATTCTCTTCAGGAATTCTGTGGAATTCCCTCCAGGAATTCCGTGGAATTCCCTCCAGGAATTCCGTGGAATTCCCTCCAGGAATTCCGTGGAATTCCCTTCAGGAATTCCGTGGAATTCCCTTCAGGAATTCCGTGGAGTTCCCTTCAGGAATACCGTGGAATTCCCTTCAGGAATACCGTGGAATTCCCTTCAGGAATTCCGTGGAATTCCCTTCAGGAATTCCATGGAATTCCTTTCAGGAATTCTGTGGAATTTCGTTCAGGAATTCTGTGGAATTCCGTTCAGGAATTCTGTGGAATTCCCTTCAGGAATTCTGTGGAATTCCCTTCAGGAATTCTGTGGAATTCCCTTCAGGAATTCTGTGGAATTCCCTTCAGGAATTCTGTGGAATTCCCTTCAGGAATTCTGTGGAATTCCCTTCAGGAATTCTGTGGAATTCCCTTCAGGAATTCTGTGGAATTCCCTTCAGGAATTCTGTGGAATTCCCTTCAGGAATTCTGTGGAATTCCCTTCAGGAATTCTGTGGAATTTCTATAAAGAATTATGAGAAATTCATATAAGGTATTATGAGAAATTCCTATAAACAATTAAGAGAAATTCCCTTCAAGAATTCTGTGGAATTCCCTTCAGGAATTCTGTGAAATTCCCTTCAGGAATTCTGTGAAATTCCCTTCAGGAATTCTGTGAAATTCCCTTCAGGAATTTCGAGAAGGTTCCCGCCATGAATTCAGCGCCATTCCCATCAAGAATTCTGTGTGATTACTTTCAGGAAATCTGTGGAATTCTCTTCAGGAATTCCAGGAAATTCTTGGATTCTTGGATAAAATCCTAGAAGAACCATATAAACAATTCCTGGTGTAAAACCAGCAGGCGTTCTTGGAGAAATTGCAGGAGGAATTCGGGAAGCAATCTTTCGAAAAACCCTTGTTGGAATCACAGAAAAAAAGTTCTGCAGGAATCGTAGTGGGCATTTCTAGCGAAATTCCTGCAGGAATTCCTGAAGGAACTCTTGGAGGGGTCCACGGACATTTGCCAAGAGGAACAATCAGAGGAATCTATTGAGAAAGCTTTGAAGAACTTATCTAGGAATTTCTCCACAATTGCCTGATGAGATTTCTCTAGATATTCGTGCTGAGATTGCTGCAGAGGTTTTTCCAAGGATTTTTATATAGTTATTCCTCAAAGGATTCATACAGAAATTCCTCAAGTGATGATGATTAACCTGGGCTTGTTAGGGGAATATCTGTAAATAAAAGAAAATCGGGTTAAGTACGGTTCCTTTGAATTCCACTAAGAATTTGCATCCTTTGACAGATACGTATTTCGACCTCAACTGTAAGGTCGTCTTCAGTGTCTTGTACTTGACTCGACTCGAGTCGAGTCAAGTACAAGACACTGAAGACGACCTTACAGTTGAGGTCGAAATACGTATCTGTCAAAGGATGCAAATTCTTAGTGGAATTCAAAGGAACCGTACTTAACCCGATTTTCTTTTTTTTTTCCTCAAGTGATTTCTCCACAGATTTCTCCAAGGACTCCCTTAGGAATTTCTTCTGAAATACCAGCAAATAATCCTGCTAGGATTCTTTAAGATATTTCCACCTAGATTTCTTCAGGAATTCAGAAAATTTCAGCAGAGATTTCTTCAGTTATTGTTCTTAGCCGTCTTCCAAGTATCGCTGGAAGATTCACAGCAGAAATTGCCTGAGGAATTCCAGCAAAACTTCCTGGTTGATTCAACAAGTAATTCCTGATTGAATTCCAGCAGTATTTGATGAGTAATCCTAGAAAGAATTCCTTGGAATATTAAGTAGAATTCCAACAAGAATTACAGATTCTAAAAAAAATCTGGTGTAATCCTTGTAGAAATTCAGCAGGAAATTTTAAAGAAATATCTGGAGGAACCACAGCAGGATTTTTTCTTAGAATCTTAGCTGTAACTGCATATGTTTTCCAACAATTATTTTTGCGGGAATGCTAGGTTGCAATCAGGAATTTCTCTACGAAATCTTAAAAAAAGTCTATCAAAGATTCATTCACAAATTTTCTCCAGGGATTTATTCAGTCTCTTACGTTTCTTACATTCATTCAGATTATTATTATTATTATTATTATTATTATTAGTTTATTAAAGACACTTTACCACATTCATTCAGATGTTTCACTAGCTATTTCTCCGAAATATACCAAAAGATTATTTTAAATAGAATACCTGATATTGATTGCTTCAGAAATTCCTCCATGATTTTTTGAGAAATCCTTTTGCGGCACCCGTAGAAAATCTTTGCGAAATTCAGATAGAAATTTATCGAAGGATTAATTTAGCAAATCATCCATGGATTTCTCCATCAGAAATTTCTCCACGTATTCCTGTAAAACATACTCCAAAAATTTCTTCCAGATAGTCTTTCAGAGTATTTTTAAGAAATTCTGCCAATAATGCTTTTCGAGGTTTCTCGAAGAATTCCTTACAGGGATTCCATAAGAAAACTCTAGAAAGTTCTCTAGAGATTACCCAAATTAATTTAAGAACACCTTTATAAAACCTTCACTGTGTTCCTTCCGTAATTGCTCCATGGAGTTCTTAGCACAATGCTCTCGAAATGGCTTTCAGAAAGTCTTCTACGGATTTCTTTTGAAAGTTCTTTTAGAAAATCTACCATGGATTGCTTCTGAAATTCTATCAGAGGATTCCCCGGACGTTTTTTCAAGAATTCCTCTAGAAAACTTTCTTTCGATAACCTCAGATATACCTCTTTAGCTCCTAGAATTTTCCCAAGGATTCTTTGAGAAATTCATTCAGAAATATTTCCTAGGAATTTGTACAGAAATTCCGTTGTCAATATATTTTTTTTCTGAAGATTTTTGCAGAAGCTTATCTAGGCGCGCTTTTAGATATTCCTATAGGAACTCCTTAAGGAATACGTCCACAGATTACTTCAGGACAATTCTCCAAGAATTTTATTGAAGATTTTTTTTCCTGGAATTTTCTCAAAACCACCATAAACTTTTTTATAATTCTTTCAAGGGTGAAGTTTCTCCTGGTTTTTTTTTTCAGTTGGTTCCACACAAATTCCTCCTGGATTGTTTTAAAGGATTTGGGATATCTTCAAATGTTCCTCTAGGTATTAATTCAAGGATACTTTGTGAGATTTGTACAGGGATTATACTGGTGATTTATCTAGAAATTCATCCCGGATTTTTTTCTGAAATTCCTGCTCGGACTCCTTCTGAAATTATTTAAGGGAAACTTTCGAAAATATCTCCAAAACTTCTTCAGAATTTAAGGGATGTCTTCAGGAATCCTGCGAAAAAATCTTCAAAAGTTCTTCCCGGGATTATTTTCATGTTCTTCTAAAATTTGTTCTTAAATCCTGTAGAGATTTCTGCAAACTCCACGAACTTCTTCTTATACAAATTTCTACAAGGACTCCTGCGGTTCCGTCAGAAATACAGGGGATAGACAAAATGATCGGGACAGACAAAATTTTCACTTTCCAAAAAATGCTGTAACTTTTCGAAAAGTGCATCAAATATTCTCAGATTTTTACTGTCGGTTTATCAACTAGTTGTGTATCAGTGGTCCAAATTTGGGAAAGATCGGGCAATTTTCCACGAAGCTATAAAGATTCTTGGAGAAGGTAAAATTATCCGATAGCCAACTTTGAGTTTCCGGATTCAATGAACCGAATGTAATGAAATTTTGACCATATATGACTTATATAATGAGCTATGAAAAACCGTTGTCTTAATGAACCTACAGTAAAAATTTGAGAATATTTGATGCACTTTTCGAAAAGTTACAGCTAATTGAACATTTTTTGAAAAGTGAAAATTTTGCCTGTCCTGATCATTTTGTCTATCCACTGCATCTCCTGGGATTCCTTCAAAGATTCGTGCAGGAATTGCTTCGGATATTCCTCCAGAGATTATTGTTCAGAACCTCCACCAGAAGTTTCACAAAATAAAGTTGGACGAATAAATGAAAAAAAAAACCTGAAAGAATTTCTTGGAGAATTTTCTAAAGGTATGCAGGAAGAATTTCAGGAACAAAAATTTCTGGAGCAATGTCTGAAGTAATCTTTGCAGAAACTCCTGGATGAATGTCTGGAAAAACATCTGAAGAAACTTCTTTGGAAGATTTCTTAATTCCTAGAGAAAAAAAAACTGTTGGAGGGAATTCCAAAAGTGATTCCAAAGATAAAATGGTTGAGAAATTTCGAGAAGATTAAGATGTCTGCACAAAAGCTTGAGCTTGAGCTTGATTGACCGCTCGTGGATGCTACTCCAGCATCGCCAGACCAGCTACACTCACACAAGAAAAGAATGAAATATCTGCTGGAAACTTAGCAGGCATCGTCAGTATGTGAGTGTAGGTGATATTCTGTTTTAAGGCGACAATGGCGCCTACTACGTCTGGTTGCAGGTCAATGTTGGGGAAGGGGAGGGAAGTGATTATTGCAATCATTTGTATCCACAGCAGACCGAATATACCTCTGCGTCTGCACGAATTCAAGCGGGTGTCAGAGTGTTCGTGGAATATGGTCAGCAATGGGTTCACACATTGGTGCGTAGATGCCATGCATAAGGTGATAGATTAGCGTATTTAATATTCTGAAGATAATGCGGCACAGTTCGCTCGATTGCATAACTTGTAGGCGTTATATGATAGATTGACACTGTGCTGGCTATGAACATATGAATATACATGTAGAGAGTAGGCAGAAAGTATATAGAAAGATACAAAGTAGGAGGAAAGGAACGGGTCAGGGATTGAACCTGGGACCTTCTGCATACGAATCAGAAGCGGTAGCCACTAGACCTCCAAGCTGGTCGTATCTTAAAAATGTCTGCACAATATTGCAGACAAAGTACTGTTGGAATTCCAGAAAAAATCTCTTATTTATTCTCTGATGGTTCTCTGGTGAATTTGGAAAAACTCCTGAAAATGCCTCTAGAGGAATTCTTAGAAAAATTTCTTGTACAATTTTTTTAAATTCTACAAAAATGTAAAAAAATCCTGGAGAAATTCATTTGAGAGCCAATATAGATTTTTCTGAAAATAAAAAGAATGTTAAGACCGAATCTTTTTTCGTAAATTTGGACAAGTCTCTGCCCACTATGCATTGGTCCTTGTCCAGACGCATCGTGGATGCAATCTAACCGACAACAACGACGTCGACATCGTTGGTGGCTTCGCTTTAAGGGCCACTTAATCAAACAAGTGCATTTTTGCATTTGTGGTCCACAAATCGCCCATCATCCGATCTGCGCACTGAGATTGCAACCCTCCGCCACCCCGTCTAATTAGGATCGGATTACTTCGGAGGGAATGCTAATTTTTTTTACGACATTTAGGTGTCTGGTTTGGTCTGGACGAACCAAGTTGGAGTCGTAACACCACCGCAGAGGGCTACCGTCTTGCCGGTTGATTGCCAAAAAAAAAATATACGAAGAGGTGAAGAAGGTGATTCAATTTCAGCACACCGCCTCATAACCAAAACCCAAAACACAACCACCCGCGCAAATTGGGTTGGCCATTGTACTGTTGTCAAGTCAAAACAATGATCACCGCGTCGCGCCGCCGTGGCTGCCGAAAAACCAGCGACCTATGTAGCACAACCACCGAGCCGCCACAGACGACTGTAGACTGTGGGGGGAGCGACCATTAGACCATGACATCATTTCAACGAGGTATGGAGCGTGGTCGGATAGTACGTGTGCCAAAAAAAACCGCCGTCGGAATTGGACTCTTGCCAAAAACCAACATAATTATTGCCCCGCCACTACTGACTCTCCAACTTCGTTGCGTCGGTTTTTCGGTTTCACTTTCCGACCCGCACAGTCAAGTTTGCATTCATTTTCCTGATAGCTTAATTGAGGCTTCCCCACTTACGTTTTGTAGAAAAAAAACACTTCTCACAATTGCGAACTCTCGATCGGTTTTACAATTGGTCTTAATATCACATTAGCTTTGAGCTGATTCAACTGCGCGACGGGTCCACCTAAAAAGTTAAGCGAGACTTCATTTTGTCGGCTTGTGCGTGAGACACGCATTTCCATCACAATCCAACGGCACTTGGGTTGGATTTCATAGGGTAGGTGACGAAGTTACTGACGTGCTGTTTGATAGGCAACACCATGCGGCAACGCAACGCAGGATGATCTTCTACTAGTGTCGTCGGCGCCGACATTGAGATAGTGATCGCATTCGCAAAAAAAAAAATGTAATTTGGCTAATGTTTGGTGGTAGTCCTTGGCAGAAATGGCATTGTTTGATGCTTTGGTATTTTGGCAACCTTTTGAGCGGTGAACAATTAAGATTTATCAGCGGAAGATGATGATAGGCGCACTTCGGAGAACAGAGATCATTTGAATGATGGTTTTGTGGGCTATAGTGGTTAGATATGTGTGTATGCAGGGTCCATATAGCCACAGTTGTGAAGGTGTGGGTGGGTGCTGGAGCACGACCATGCTGGGGTGACGGGTTCGATTCCTGGGGCTAGGAGGGGTTGAATGGGGGCTTTCCTCCAGGTGGCTCCTGGAGTATGGTTCTGTAAAGAACCAATTTAGAGGTGTTTTAGGTTATCCAAGAACTTAGGTTGGAAGGGGAATGGCGTTCAGTCTTTGGAGGAATAACTCAAAAACGGATTCTTAAGCTTTCATCCGACGTTTCGGTCGCTATATTGCGCCTTCTTCTGGGAATTAACTATGCTCCGTTTTGTCGTAAGTATGAGCCCACAGCATAGGCCACATTTGGTCCCAGACGTAACGTATCGTCTGCCGCCGCCGGCGGATGGATGGGATAAAATATCCGAAAAATATCCGAAAAACTATCCGGGTCACAGAACAGCGATGCAGTTGCCCGTTTTGGCGCCACTTTTACTCTGATTGTGTTAACTCTTGTTGTACCGATTCGTTTGCCTGTTGGACGGCCTGGCTTCGTGTATTGTTTTTTAAAGTGTGCAGTACGCCGGCGTACGTATTGCTCAGATTGTCTGTATCGGTGCGCTTGTTCACTGTGTTCGGTGTGTTTATAATATGACATGTTTCTAGTATGTGTAAGTTTTGTTTCTTAAGACTAGCATCCACGATTCGTGTACGATCGAAAGCGAAGACATGGCGGTTGGCAGCCGAGTGATCTAGCAGCGCTGTTCGTTCTCGTAGTTGCGCTACCTCCACGTCCTCCGTCGTCTTCCCTTGTTCCCACATGGCGCCAAAACGGGCAACTGCATCGCTGTTCTGCGACCCGAATAGTTTTTCGGATATTTTATCCCATCCATCCGCCGGCGGCGGCAGACGATACGTTACGTCTGGGACAAATGTGGCCTATGCTGTGGGCTCATACTTACGACAAAACGGAGCATAGTTAATTCCCAGAAGAAGGCGCAATATAGCGACCGAAACGTCGGATGAAAGCTTAAGAATCCGTTTTTGAGTTATTCCTCCAAAGACTGAACGCCATTCCCCTTCCAACATAATCACCAACAGTCGAAACTCGAAGAAATAAAAACAAGAACTTAGGTTAAACAAGGACTTTAGCTAGTAAGTGCCTTAATATGTACAAGAGTAATCAATTAATTATTGTTATATAATTGATACGGTGCAATATCCTACAGGTCCTTAGAGTTTTGTAGATACATAATTTTCAATGATGATCTAGGACCTCCAAGAACAGAACGAGTACAGACCTGAAAATCTACAAGCGAAATTAATGGATTTTTGTAACAATACTAATACGGCGTAGCATCCTACACGTAAATGGAGCATAGTTCGGTAGAAAACTACTTTCCAAAGATGTTCTAGTGCATCCAAGAACTTCCGCGAGTACAGATCTGAAACTCTAAAAGCGTAACCAATTAATTGTTGTTACATTAATGATGCGGTGTAACATCCTACAGGTCCATGGAGCATGGTTTTGTAGAGAACTACTTTCCAGAGATGTTCTAGGCCATCCAAGAACTTCCGCGAGTAAAGACTGTGATATCTACAAGCGTAATCAATGCAATTTTGTAACATTACAACCCTTGCAGCACTACATCCTCCCTTTTCGCTTGAACTCCTGTCCTGAGTCCTATGAGATTGGGGGCTGGAATCTGATAAAATTGGGTTTTTTTCTGAAACTCCTCCTGGGAGTCCTTCAGAAACTTTAGGATTTTTTTTCTGGAATTCTTTCAGATATTCTCAATGGAAATCTTGCAAGAGTTTTATTACTCCAGGATTTTTTTATGGAATTCCTTATGACATTATTCCAGGATTCTCTTATATAACTTCTACAGGGCTTCCCTGAAAAAATATTCCAATAATTTCTTAAAGAGTTCCTCCAGCGATTTTGTGAGGAATTTCCCATGGTTTTTCTTCCGGGTTTCCTCTAACAATTCCTAACAGGAGAAGGATAACATTCCCACAGGAATTCCTTCTGGGAATCCCAAAAAAACTTCTGAAAACATTCTCAGAAGGTGGAAGTTTTAGAGAAATTCCAAAAGCAACTCTTGGAGGAATCTTGAAAGGAAATTGTAGAGAAATCCCACAAGAAACTCTGTGAGGAGTTTCCGGAGCAATTCCAGATGGAGCTTTTGTAGAAATCATGAATGAAACCCTGGAAGAATCTCAGAAGAAGCGAGTTTTGGAGTCTTAGAAGGAACTTCTGGAGAAATTTTGGTTCCATTTCTGAAGAAAACAAGGACGAACTTTTTTAAGGAAGCCCGGAAGGAATTTAGGGAGGAATCCAGAAAATAACATTTGGAGAATCCCGAAAGATATGCAGATTGCACTCCTGGTAAAATCTAAGAAAGAAAATCTTGGAGCTATTCCAGAAGGAACTATGGGAGGAATCCGTGAAGGAATTCCTCACGGAATTCTAAGAAGTCCTGGAGGAATCCTTGTAGAAGTGAATGGAGGGATATCGGAAGAAGTTCCGGGTGAGAAAAAATTATGGATGAATCCCAGAAGGAACTCCTCGAGGAATCCCGGAAGAAGCTTTTAGAGGAATCCATGAAAAAATTCCTTTAGGAATTCGAAAAAGATTTCCTGAACGAATCTACAAAGTAGCTCCCGGGGGGTTTGAAAGCATGCCGGAAGGAATTCCTGCAGAATTCTCTGAATGAAAATGTGTGAGAATTCCCGAAGGAATTCCTGAAGGAAACCCAGAAGAAACTCCTGGAAGTTCTTATGGAATCTCAAAAGAAATTCCTGGAGAGATGTACGAAGAATCTCCTGGTGGAAAAGAGGAGAAGAAACACCTCAAAGAACTCTTTAAGGAAACCATCGATTTCCTTAAGGACGTTAGAAAAACTTCTGGAGAAATCTCAAAAGGAACTTTTGATGGAATCTTAGAACAAGCTCCGGAAGAAATTCTTGGAGGGATCTCTTAAGAATTCAAGAAGGAGGAATTATCAAATGGAATCCTAAAGGAAATTCTTGAAGAAATTCCAGAAGTAAGTCCTGGAGAAGGGCCCATATAGCCGAGGCGGTAAACGCACGGGTATTCAGCATGACCATGCTGAGGGTGACGAGTTCGATTTCCGGTCGGTCCAGGATCTTTTCGTAAAAAGGAAATTTCCTTGACTTGCTTGGGCATAAAGTATCTTCGTGCCTGCCACACGATATACGCATGCAAAATGGTCATTGGCAGAGGAAGCTCTCAGTTAATAACTGTGGAAGTGCATAACACTAAGCTGAGATGCAGGCTTTGTCCCAATGAGGACGTTACGCCAAGAAGAGAGAGAGAGAGAGAAGTGCTGGAGAAATTCAAAAAGAAAGGAATTCTCAAAAATGGGAAACTCAAAGGGAGTTCCTTGAGGAATTCCAGAATGAATTACTGTTAGAATTTTTGAAAAAACTCCTGCAGGGTCTTCAAAATGTCATGGTGAATTTCTTCCAAATGAAACCAATATGATATTCTTAAGAGATTTATTGGTGAGTAAACTTTTTCTATCACCTTCCTGTTTTTCGGCATCAAACTGAACATGGATGGTAATCTTCACTGCACAAATGGTCCGAATCCACGTTTTAGCAGGAAAAAACTTCCTATCTCTGTTAAGATAATTTTAGACGCTTAGTGTCTTCAGAGAAGTTGTTTGAAATTGTTTACTGCATCTTTTCCCCAAATATATTATTAGGATGAAAAAAATATGTAAAGGTGAGGAAGGGGGGGGGGGGTTGTTTAACAAGCTACGTCATTTATAAGGGGGTCTCCGAATTTGTGACGAAATGCTACGAGGGGGGACGGGGTGTTATAAATCGCTGCAAAAAAAAACTATGTCATTTATGGACGCTCCCTAAGGAAATTTTCTTGACTTCCTTGGGCATATTTAGTGTATCGTCGTACCTGCCACACGAAATACGCATGCAAAAAGGTCATTGGCAGATGAAGCTAGTTATTAATCTGTGCAACGATTGCAAGTCTATATAGATTTCTACTCAAATAATCCATGGGTTTCATCAGAAACAACTCTAGGTATACGGCGATTAAATCTGCCAAGGTTTCTTTCAAAAGCACCATATGCGTTTTTCTTTAATTCTTTCTTCAGGGGATTCATTTCAAGGTTCTCTACACATATTCCTCCATGTGTTCCCTCAGAAACTTATTCGTCATTTCCTATAAGGCTAACGTCAAGAATTTCCAGCTAAGACTAACGGATTATTCAAGAAATTTGGTCAGAAATACTCCTAAGAATTTATCTAAGAAATATCTCAAGATTTTTTTCTAGGGATCTTATAAGACGCTTATTTAGACGTTTCTCTAGGTATTTATTTAGGATTTTTTTTCAGAAGTTCGTCCTTGGGGCAATCTGTCCAAAACCACTTTCAAAAACCCTCTAAAAATAAAAATAATTTTTCAAAAAAATTTCAGTAAAATTCTTCAATAAACTTTTCTGAGAATTCCACCAAGAAATTCTCGAGAAGTTTGTTCAGGTATTTCTCAATGAAGTTCTTTATAAAATTCCCCCGAGATTCCATCAAGAATTTCTCTACGATTTATTCATGTATTTAATCTCTGCAAATTTCTGCAGGGATTCCTTTGAAAATTTCTTTAGAAATTCCTTCAGAAATAAATTTAGAAATCCATGCTGGGATTTCTTCTAAAATTACTAAATTTCTTTCTAAAATTCCATATTTTATCTATCTTCAGGATTTTAGGGATTTGTTCAGTAATTTCGGCAAAGGATTTCCTCATAAGATCTCCCATTGAGTTTGCAGAAATGCTTCCTAAATTTCTTTTGAACGTCCTACAGGCACTTCTTCGAAAATACCTCCAAGGATTTCTATAAGAATTCCTTGAAAAATTCCTTCAGTAATTCTTGTATAAATTCCCACAGGATTTTTTTTCAGAAATTGCTCTTGCGGTTCCATCAGAACCATTTCCAGGGAATTCTTCAGAGATCCCCGCAGAACTTGTTTAGATATTCCTACTGGGATTTTTCATAAGCTCTTTCACAATTTGCACAAAAGTTCCTGAAAAAATCTTTAAGAAACCCCTGAAGGAATTTATGAACAAAACCCAGCAGGGTCGTCTCAAGAAAGACCTTTAAAACTCATGGAGAAACCTGTGGAAATTTCTAAGGGAAATTCTTGAAAATTTTCTGGAAGGATTCCTGCACAGAAATTCCTAAAGCCAATACCTAGAAGAATACCTAGGGCATTACCCAACTGACATTTTTGCTGTATAAGAGCTTAATCAACCACTTTCACATCAGCGTTTGTTCCAAAAGCTCTTAAACAGCTACTTTCGTTAGTTGGGTACCTGCCGAAACTCCCTAAGATACCTAAATGCTTGATGCCTAGAGGAGGAGCTTTGCAAATAATTCCAAGAAAAAAAAATGATAAATTTTTGAAGTGATTCCTAGATAAATCCGTTGAGAAAATTCTAACGGAATCTCAAAAAAAAAATGTCTAATGAAATCCTTTCATAAATCACAGACGATGGTATTTTCCGGAATTCTTGAAGAAATCTCTCAATAACTGGAGAATCATTGGAGGATTTTCCAAGCAGATCTTTGGAAGAACACCTAAACATACACTCCCGTTCAAAAGTTTGGGGTCACCCCCTCAAAAACATGTCATTTTTTTAGGCCCATATCTCCGCCAATTTGCGTCCGATTTCAAAACCCTAGGTTTCATTCAAAAGATAATAAGTCAAAGAAACTTTGAACATGATTTAAAAGAAACTTTTTCAAAAAATTTTGTATGTAAATTTAACCCAAAGTTGCCAAATTTTCTAAAAAATGAATATAAACTTACGGCAGTGTCGCTGGAAATTGGGTCGACCAAATTTTAAGATGAGAGCGGTAATATGACCCATTTTCTATTGGCTTTCAACTGCTTTTTACAGAACTTAGCTAAAAAATCTAGAAAAAAAAGTTATTAAGTAAATTAATCCTTGATGTAATCGACCAAAAGTTTGGGGTCACCCCTCAATATGATGTATCGGCCAAAAGTTTGGGGTCACTATCGTAAAACATGGAAAAGTGATTTGTTGATATCTTTGTCATCTTTCATTCAATTTTAATTCTTCTTGGCTTATTTGAAACAAAATGAATGATACTTACTGCATAGACATTGAACCACACATATTTGTTGAAATTTACATACTAAAACTTAACGTAAAGTTGCCTCATTTTTTGAAGCGTGGTAAAATGTGCTAACTTTACATAACATTTTTATATACAAAAATCGTTAAATACGTTAAGTTGAAGACATCAAACGTAAATTTAGTTAATTATCTTTGAAATGAGCCAAAAATAATTAAAATTGAACTATAGATGACGAAGATATCACCAAATCACTTTTCCATGTTTTACGAAAGTGACCCCAAACTTTTGGCCGATACATCATATTGAGGGGTGACCCCAAACTTTTGGTCGATGACATCAAGGATTAATTTACTTAATAACTTTTTTTCTAGATTTTTTAGCTAAGTTCTGTAAAAAGCAGTTGAAAGCTAATAGAAAATGGGTCATATTACCGCTCTCATCTTACAATTTGGTCGACCCAATTTCCAGCGACACTGCCGTAAATTTATTTTCATTTTTTAGAAAATTTGGCAACTTTGGGTTAAGTTTACATACAAAATTTTTTGAAAAAGTTTCTTTTAAATCATGTTCAAAGTTTCTTTGACTTATTATCTTTTGAATGAAACCTAGGGTTTTGAAATCGGACGCAAATTGGCGGAGATATGGGCCATGTTTTTGAGGGGGTGACCCCAAACTTTTGAACGGGAGTGTACCTCTGATGAAATTCTCTGGAAAATTTCTTATATTACTTTGAAGACATTTATACTACCAAGAGAAATTTCTGAAGGAAATCCTGCAGAAATAAAATCAAAACCTGAATAGTTTCTTTAGAGAACCATTGAAGAAATCCTTCAAAAACGACCTGGAAAATCTGGAGAACCCTCTGCAGGTGTTCTCATTATTTATCTAGTCATAAAAAAAACTTTAAAGATTCCTAGGATAATGGTTCAAAATTCGGAAAGAAGATTTTGGAGTTATTTCTGCAGGAATTGCTGAGAAAGTTTTTGGAAAAAAAAAATATCTGAAAATTTCCTGGAGGAATACCTGGAGGAATTTTGAGAAGAATTTCTAAATAGATGCCTGAGAAAACCCTCAAATAAATGGAGCAACACTTAGAGAAAAACTTCTGAAAAAGTAAAATAAAAAGAATACAAACTTCTAAAGGAAAGCCCTAGAGGAATTTCTGAAAAAATCTCCGAATTTCAGAGACAACATTTTTCCTGGAATTGCAAATTTTTAAGAACCTATTGGAGAGATTCCTTAAAACATTTTTTGAGATATTTTCTGAAGAATTTTTGGAGAAATCTTCTGAAGAAAACTCTGGACTTCTGTAGCAATTTCTGAATGAATTTCCTAAAGAAAACCCTGATCTGAAATCTTATAGAAGGAATTTCTGATGGAATTTCTGAGGGAACCTGTCGACCAGTTTTAAGATTAATCTTTTGAGAAATTCCGTGATAAACACCTGAAGAAGTACTAAGAAAAAATCCTTAAAGAATCTTTGAAAGAAATCCTGGAGAAATGCATATACGGGAATGTATTCTAAAGAGATACCTAGAGGAACCTTCAGAAGAATATTCTTGCTGAAATTATTCAAGGAAATCCTGCAATAATTTTAATTCTGTAAATTTTTTTTGATAAATCCTGAAAGAATAACCCAAGGAATTTCTGGCGAAGTCCCTAAAAAACCGAAGAGATTTTTTTAGGGACTTCAAGAAGAATTCTTATTGAACTCATGACATGTATTCCAGCAAGAATTTCCCTACTGAATTACTGAAAAATAACTTGAAATAATAATGCATGGAGGGATTTTTTCGAAAAAAAAAACTTAATTAGGCGGAGAGGTTCCCGATGTAGTTGTCTAGAGAATTCTTGAAGAATTTGTTTCTATCACAGCAACCATTGCGGATACGGGATTTACCACTATTGAAAGTGGTCGTCATTGATGAACTTTGACTTCAGGGCATGTGTTCTAACATTGCACCAGGTACACACCACGGACGTCTACAGGAATTTAAACTAAAGAAACTGACTAAGAAACTTTCTGATAATAGGAAAATCAATGGAATTCCTTAAAACATTCGCAGCAAAATTTCTAACGGAATTGAAAATTACCAAATTCTGAAAAAAAAAAAAATGACGGAGAGAAATTGTCTGGGAGATTTCCGAGAAAGTCCTGAACAAATTGCCAGTGAATCTTTTGAAATTTTCTAGGGAAATTCCATCAAGAATTCCTTAGACATAACCTTTAGAAATCAATCTAAAAACTTCTTAAGGAATTTCTACGGCATTCATTTGGAGGAAAGGAATTGTTGAAGAAATTCTCGAAAATAGTTGCCGAGAAGTCCTGAATAAATTGCCGTCACGATTCCCAAAGAATTCTTTGTAGGTTCGCCGGAATTCTTACTTTTAAATATGCTGGAAGGATGTTTAAGAATTTAATGAAGGAACTCTAGGAGGAATTTCTCAATACATTGCATGAGGAATTCTAGAAAGAAGTTGCGGAGGAATCCTCATGAGAATTTTCGGATGAATTGAAAAATTGCTGTAGGCATTTGATTTGATTTTCTTGAAAAATTCTTAGAGAATATTCCGTAAGCAGTTCTAAATGTCTTAGGAATTCAAGAAAAAAACACATACGAACAGACGTAATACTTCGAACATTTTTCGATTCACATCATAGTCACGGCAACATGCTCGCCAAATGCTAAAAGGACTAAGTTTGGCCTACCATCAACTAGGTGCCGGTAGTGGATAAACGTCAAACTCGGACAAAAACGATACGAGCGCCACGGATGGTCAGTTGGCCAACTCCACAAAAGTTCTGTGGCACTTCAAAGATTGATATCAGTGCTGCATAATGCAGCAAAAGCTGTTCCAATTATCAAATCAATCTCTTTTCCCCGTCGACAACATGTTTGTTTACAGTTGTCTTCACCTAGGGACGATGCAAGCAAATGTGTGAGTGGATTTTCTGAACACGAATTCACAACCACTGCGAAAGATCTCTTTGTTGCACTGTGAACCATCCTATGTACCATAGTGTCACGTAGATGGTGTACCGGGATTCGAATTCAGGTTGTGTTCGGAATATACGTGGAATAGACGGAAACAGAATTCGAGTGTCAATTATTCAATATTATCATTTTAAGGAAGTTGTAGTGCTTATACAAAATGTTTACATGATATGAAAGCTTATTTATAAATTAGTAATTATAAATTAGTAATTGTGCCGGGGCCCGTAGCGTAGTGGCTACACGTTCACTTCATAAGTGGATGGTCATGGGTTCGATCCCAGCCCCGGCACTTGCAATTTTTCGTCAGTTGCTCTTCCCCCCGAGAGCGGCTGGCACCTGACCCTCTTCTGAGCATATGCTCTATCGGACCCGGAAACATGGATATCGGCTAACGGCAACTCATAATGGACCTCCAATCGGACTGGAAATGGAACAAGAGCCACACAGCAACATCGTGCTCATCATTCTACCATGGACAGGGTAGAAAAGTGACAGCAGCGCGCAAAGGCTACAGTTCGAATTAGAATTAGTTGAATTAGAATAGAATACATTTAGGCTCTGTACAATGTGTAAGTGCAGCCGCCAATTGGAATCGCTTACGCAGTGCCCTAATGGACAATAGAGCTGTAAATTAGGTTAAGTGATTGAAGAATAAAAAAAATAGTAATTGATACCAAATTTGCCATGAGGCTTAAGGCGAGGTACAACAAAAAATCTATCATTATTGGTGGGTGCTTAGAAGGACGGGAATTAGTTAAACCCCTACTTATCAATAAACTTCTTGGAGGAAGCAATAAAAAATGGCCTCTGCTGAATCCCTAGAGAAAATGTTGATAAATTCTCAGGCTCGAACCCAGCTCGTTGGTGTGAATGGCCCTTTAAGAAAAGCTTCTTGTTTTATTCCGATTATATTTTTTTCTACAAAGTATGAAAGCTAAGCTAAGCTATTGACGACATTCGAATGTTCCCTCGTTATAATTAAGAAATAGTCTCTCGTAAGTAGTGCCATAGCTGGTACACACACCCTACTAAGTTCTCAACTGTAGATGATTGTATCAGGAGTATCTGAAATTCTTCCATAATGTGTTTGGATGTTACAAGTTTTTTTTACTGTGTGTCAAACTACAGAACGAACCATCCTCACAAAGCACAACAAATCGATCGAATCGCATCACATGGCCGCAATCGGACATGCGTCGCCACCATTGGCCATCGCTCTAGAACCGGCCAGATCGTCCACCCGAATGAGAATGTGGTGCAAAAAGTCGCAAAGTTGCAGCTTTCAAATGATCTTCCCCTACCTCTTCCAACCTCTAATCACTCTCCCTCATCGCCGTCATTATTCCACCGCTTCATTTCCAAATGCGGATCCATGAATTTAGTAGAGAGCTACGCAGAACACATCAACAACGACGGCGCGGCGGCAACTGCAAATTTCGCAAATGGCACAAAAAATTGATTTCAATCTCTTTCATTCCTGCTGCTAGTCTGCCTGCCTGGCTGGGAGCAACACCGGGCAGGGCCTCTTGTTGTTGACTTTCGAACCGCGCGCAGTCCCCGCGCCAAATGCCTTATTATTATAAAATTTTTGCATTAGAATGAACAACATCCTCTACTTTTTTGCTGACCGGGCCGGGCGATCGTAATCGCGCTCGGATCGCGCTGGATGAGGTCCGTCGATGCGCGTGGATGGAGGTGGAAGAAAGTGGCGGGGTCAGAAGATCCTGTGTTTAGACTCCATCCACATTGGCAGGATGCGCGCTGGCCGGCCGGCCGTCCCATCAGCTGCGCCGTTTTTAGGCAGAAGAAGATGTGCCATTAAACATATTTGCAACAAAGGTGCACTGCTGGTGCAGGTTCGCGCAACAACTGCCATCATGGAGGATCCATCGACCGAACAACAGCGCAGCCAGCAGAGCCTCGAGGAACGGATTGAAAACGCGACCGAGTCGGCTGGTTCTATCTCTAACCCAGCAACAACGCAGAGGATGTAGATTTATTTGATACAGGCTGCTAAGCCGTAAATGTGGACTTGGGTCCTGGGGCCTGGGGTTTGATTCAAAGCAAAAGGTGTTTTATTGGGCGAATGAGGAGGACCTCGCATAATGTTAAGTGCTTAAGCCATTTGGGAAGGGTAGTTGAGTCTTATGTTCATGAAATTGAAATGTAATGTAGTTTATTCAAAGGTACAGGTCTGAAGTTGATCGACTATCCAGAGTCACATTCTGAAGGTTTCTAAACAAAAATTACTTGACGGTACATTACAAAACTATTATCTCAATTTTAGTTTTAAATATTATTCAGGATACCCGTTATATATTATGAAGAGATGTCGTGAGATGTCAGTAGAAATGCTTCTCACAATTTCAACAGGATTTTAAACTGGCGATATCAACCCCCTAATACCCATTTTTTTAATTTTGATCTAAATATCATTTTTCGTTATCTAAACCCGATTTAACCATGTTTTACAAGATGATTCTTTTAAATTGGCGATTTTGTAAATTTTGGTTTCTGTTTTATTGATTTTTTTTTATTTTTCCTGAAAGATTTTTTTGGGATTCCAATTTTTTAAGATGATAACATTTTCAGATTTTATAATTATCGAAGAAAGATTTTTGTTTTAATTTTTTTTTCATGGAAAATCTTATTTTCGTGTAATTTTAGGAAAAATAATTTTAGATTGTATTCAATTCCCCTAAACTTTTTCACTATAATGGAATTATAAGGAAAAATATATTAATTGTTTCGATTCAATACACAAGAAACAATAAAGAAACACCTAAAACATAAATTTTTCAATAGGGGTACTCACCAAACAGATTAAAAAATTGCTGCCTTAATTCAAGACCAAAAACCATTTTAAGATGTACTGAACAGTCCCAAGTATCAGTCGAAAATATTAAAATTCTAATTACACTAAAAAAAAATGCTCAAACTATACTCCATCTTACAGAAAATATTTTAGCAGATGAGCCAATTCAGCACAATCGTGGTTTGATTAACCAGATTTGTACCACTTAACCCTCTAATACCCAATCCCGCCTTTAGACGGGGTATAGTTTGAGCATTTTTGTAATTTTTGTTTCGTGGAAAATCATTTTTTTATATTTTTGGCTGATATTTAGGACTGTTCTGTATATCTCAAAATGTTTTTTGGTGTATTTTAAAGCATATTTACATTTTTAAAAATCATTGAAAAATTAATGTTCTGGTCACCTTTTAGAAATCATTGTTTATTTTGTATTGAATCGCTACAATTAACAATTTTTAAATTTTTCCCAAATCATTCTATCCTTGTTTGATAGTTTAAGCTTAAGGGAATCGAATACACTCTAAAATTATTTTCCTTAAAATTACACGGAAAATAAAATTTTCAGCGTAAAAAATTTAAAATATTAATATTTCAACAATAATCATAAAATCTCAAAATGTTTTCATCTCAAAAAATCCGTTTCCCAAATTGGCTTCCAGGAAAAACATAAAAGTGTGGGGATGTTCAAAAATAAAAATTAGAAAAATCAAAAACTGAAATTCACGAAATCGAGAATTAAAAAGAATCATCTTCCAAAACATGTTCAAATCGATTTTAGATGACGAAAAATGGTATTTAGATCAAAATTAAAAATTTGGGTATTAGAGGGTTAAGTGTCTATGCAAAATTGAAATATGATTTTATGATGTTCTACTTCCCCGAGCGAATTGTCAACACAACTTCAATGTTCGATGATTTTCAAATAATTAACAAAACTTAGTTTTCAGATATGGTGTTTCTGGGTATTATCAGCATGTTTATTCTCTTCGTCACGGGTTTTTTTTTCGGCCTAATGACCAAGTTTCAGATCAAATAATTCAGCTTGCTTGGGAAGGATCTGAGACCATCTTTGAGTTTAAGATGTTTCAAAAACTCCTCATGGCGAAGAGAACAAAACTGCCGAAAATAAATAAGTTTCCGTAAATTCGTCAGAAAATTTCTGGTTCCTTTAGTTGGTTGTCGGTTCAAGGAAAAAAATGATTTTTTTTAAATATTCAGTAGATCTCTATATTGGAGTAAATAATAATGGAAACTTTGAAGAAAATGTTCGGTTAACTCTCATAGGATATTTACTGATTCAGAAGTTATAAAAACATTTTAATTATTTAACAAATATTGATATTTATTGATTTACCATATTTTTTCATAATACAGTTCAGTGTCATCGAGGATACTCCAAGTTCCTCACCGAGTAACCAACTTTTCAGATTAAACTTTCTTTTATATTTACTTAAGCTCAATCAAATATAAAAAAATCACATATGTGATCCAAAGAAATTCCTGGACGTAATCCGGAAAATTTTGCAGGAACTTTCGTAAAGTTTCCTAAGAAATTCCTGGAGGAATTTGCGAAAAAAAAATCCGGGAGGAAATTGCAGGAGGAAATGACGCAGAATGACCTGGAGGAATTTTCGGAGAAATTCCTTGTGGGATTTCCGAAGAAATTTCAGGGGGAATTTGCGAAGAAATCTCTGCAGGAATTTCAAAAAAAAAATATATTGAGAGAATTTCTAAAGGATTTGTTAAAGGTATTTCTGAAGAAATTTCCGAAGAAATATCCGGATAAATTCCTGGACGAATTCTCAAAGAAATTCCTGGAGAAATTTCCAACGAAATACATAGAACTTTTTTTTAATTCCTGGAGGAATTTCCCAAGAAATTCCTGGACGAATTTTCAAAAAAAAAAAAAATCTTGGGGAAATTTCCAAAGAAGTCCCTATAGGAATTTTCAAAGAAATTTCATTGGGATTTTTTGAAGAAATCCCTGGAGGACTTTCCAAAGAAATTCCTGGAAGAGTTTCCTAACAAATTGCTGGAGGAATTTTCGAAGAAATTCCTGGAGGAGTTTCCAAAGAAATTCCTGGAGGAGTTTCCAAAGAAATTCCTGGAGGAATTTTCAAAGAAATTCCTGAAGAAATTCCCAAAGAAATTCCTGGAGGAATTTCCAAAGAAATACCTGGAGGAATTTCCAAAGAAATTCATAGATTTTTTTTTTAAATTCCTAGAGAAGTTTCCAAAGAAATTCCTGGACGAATTTTCAAAAAAATCTCGAAGGAATTTCCAAAGAAGGCCCCTATAGGAATTTCCAAAGAAATTCCTATGGGAATTTTCGAAAAAAATCCCCGAAGGAATTTCCAAAGAAATTCCTGGAGAAATTTCCAAAGAAATTCCTGGAGGAATTTCCAAAGAAAATCCTGGAGGAATTTCCCAAGAAATTCCTGGAGGAATTTCCAAACAAATTCCTGGTGGAATTTTCAAAGATATTCCTGAAGGAATTTCCAAACAAATTCCTGGAGCAATTTCCCAAGAAATTCCTGGAGGAATTTCCAAAGAATTCCAAAGAAGACCCTATAGGAATTTCCAATGAAATTCCTGATGGAATTTTCGAAGAAATCTCTGGAGGAATTTCCTAAGAAATTCTTCAAGAAATTTCCTAAGAAATTCCTTAAATAATTCCCAAAGAACTTCCTGGAGGAATTTCCTAACAAATTCCTGGAGGAATTTCCTAAGAAACTCCTGGAGGAATTTCCTAAGAAACTCCTGGAGGAATTTCCTAACAAATTCCTGGAGAAATTCCCAAAGAAATTCATGGAGGAATTTCCAAAGAAATTCCTGGAGGAATTTCCTAAGAAATTCCTAAAGGAATTCCCAAAGAAATTCCTGGAGGAATTTCCAAAGATATTCCTGGAGGAATTTCCAAAAAAAATCCTGGAGGAATTTCCAAAGACATTCCTGGTGGAATTTCCAAAGAAATCCTGGAGGAATTTCCAAAGAAATTCCTGGAGAAATTTCCAAAGAAATTCCTGGAGAAATTTTCAAAGAAATTCCTGGAGGAATTTCCTAAGAAATTCCTGGAGGAATTTCCTAAGAAATTCCTGGAGGAATTTCCTAAGAAATTCCTGGAGGAATTTCCTAAGAAATTCCTGGAGGAATTTCCAAACAAATTCCTGGAGTAATTTCCAAAGAAATTCCTGGAGGAATTTCCTAATAAATTCCTTAAGGAATTCCCAAAGAAATTCTTGGAGAAATTTCCAAACCAGTTCCTGGAAGAATTTCCGAAGATATTCCTGAAGGAACTTTCAAACAAATTCCTGGAGGAATTTCCAAATAAATTCCTGGAGGAATTTCCAAAGAAATTACAGGACAAATTATCAAAAAAAAATTCGAAGGAATTTCCAAAGAAGGCCCTATAGGAATTTCCAAAGGAATTCCTGATGGAATTTTCGAAGAAATCCCTGGAGAAATTTCCAAAGAAATTCCTCAAGAAATTTCCTTAGAAATTCCTTAAGGAATTCCCAAAGAAATTCCTTAAGGAATTCCCAAAGAAATTCCTGGAGGAATTTCCAAAGAAATTCCTGGAGGAATTTCCAAAGAAATTCCTGGAGGAATTTCCAAAAAAATCCTGGAGGAGTTTTCAAAGAAATTCCTGGAAGAATATTTTAATAAAACTCCTGAATTAATTCCCAGAGAATTTCCTGGAATTTTCAAAGGAATTTCCGAAGAAATTGCTGAAGGAATATCTAAGAAAATTTCTGACAAAAAATTCCATAGAAATTTCTCGTGGGATTTCGGGAGAAGCTTCAGAGGGAATTTGCGAAGAAATCTGTGCAAGAAATTTTCAAAGATATTCCTGAAGGAATTTTCAAAGAAATACCTGTAGGAATTTTGAAAGAAATTCTTGTATAAATTTCCGAAGATATTTCTGAGGGAATTTCCGAAGAAATTTCTGAGGGAATTTCCGAAGAAATTCCCGAAGGAATTTCCAAATTTCCGAAACTTCTCAAGAGGATTCTACCAGAAACCTGATAAGTATTTAACCAGAATGCTGACAAAGGTTCTACCAGAAGCCTGACAAGGATTCTACCAGAATCCTGATAAGGATTCTACCAGAATCCTGATAAGGATTCTACCAGAATCTTGATAAGGATTCTACCAGAATCCTGATAAGGGTTCTACCAGAATCCTGATAAGTATTCTACCAGAATCCTGATAAGGATTCTACCAGAATCCTGGTAAGGATTCTACTAGAATCCTGATAAGGATTCTACCAGAATCCTGATAAGGATTCTACCAGAATCCTGACGAGGATTCTACCAGAATCCTGACGAGGATTCTACCAGAATCCTGACGAGGATTCTACCAGAATCCTGACGAGGATTCTACCAGAATCCTGACGAGGATTCTACCAGAATCCTGACGAGGATTCTACCAGAATCCTGACGAGGATTCTACCAGAATCCTGACGAGGATTCTACCAGAATCCTGACGAGGATTCTACCAGAATCCTGACGAGGATTCTACCAGAATCCTGACGAGGATTCTACCAGAATCCTGACGAGGATTCTACCAGAATCCTGACGAGGATTCTACCAGAATCCTGACGAGGATTCTACCAGAATCCTGACGAGGATTCTACCAGAATCCTGACGAGGATTCTACCAGAATCCTGAAGAGGATTCTACCAGAATCCTGACGAGGATTCTACCAGAATCCTGACGAGGATTCTACCAGAATCCTGACGAGGATTCTACCAGAATCCTGACGAGGATTCTACCAGAATCCTGACGAGGATTCTACCAGAATCCTGACGAGGATTCTACCAGAATCCTGACGAGGATTCTACCAGAATCCTGACGAGGATTCTACCAGAATCCTGACGAGGGTTCTACCAGAACCCTGACGAGGATTCTACATAATCCTGACGAGGATTCTACCAGAATCCTGACGAGGATTCTACCAGAATCCTGACGAGGATTCTACCAGAATCCTGACGAGGATTCTACCAGAATCCTGACGAGGATTCTACCAGAATCCTGACGAGGATTCTACCAGAATCCTGACGAGGATTCTACCAGAATCCTGACGAGGATTCTACCAGAATCCTGACGAGGATTCTACCAGAATCCTGACGAGGATTCTACCAGAATCCTGACGAGGATTCTACCAGAATCCTGACGAGGATTCTACCAGAATCCTGACGAGGATTCTACCAGAATCCTGACGAGGATTCTACCAGAATCCTGACGAGGATTCTACCAGAATCCTGACGAGGACTCTACCAGAATCCTGACGAGGATTCTACCAGAATCCTGACGAGGATTCTACCAGAATCCTGACGAGGATTCTACCAGAATCCTGACGAGGATTCTACCAGAATCCTGACGAGGATTCTACCAGAATCCTGACGAGGATTCTACCAGAATCCTGACGAGGATTCTACCAGAATCCTGACAAGGATTCTACCAGAATCCTGACAAGGATTATACCAGAATCCTGACAAGACAAGGATTCTACCAGAACCCTGACAAGGATTCTACCAGAGTCCTGACAAGGATTCTACCAGAGTCCTGACAAGGATTCTACCAGAATCCTGACACTTGTGAGAAGGATTCTATCAGAATCCAGAGAAGCATTCTATCATAATCCTGAGAAGGATTTGTTGTGACGACAATTTTGTTGTTTGGTGAAACTGGCAACGCTATTATCTAATAGGAATCAATTAAATGTACTGGGATCGCCAGAAAATTTAGTAGTAAGATACACGTCGAGTTGGCGAGTTCATTTCTCTACCGGTGAAAAATAGGAAACTATCATGTAAGTTAATTTTAGTAAAAATGCAATGTAAAGTTATTTGAATGAATTATATTTAATATAGCATTGAAGCTACCGTAAAAAGTTGCTTTCAATATGTGTTTCGATCCGGAGAAAACTCGCGCCAACAGGATTCTTCTATCAGAATCATGAGAAGTATTGTATCAGAATTCTGAGAAGGATTGTATCAGAATCATGAGAAGAATTCTATCATAATCGTGAGAAGATACTATCAAAAACCTGGAGGAATTTCCAAAGAAATTCTTGAATAAAATTCCACAGAAATTCCTGAAGGAATTTCCAAATTTCCGAAGAAACTTCTGAAGAAATTTCCAAATTTCAGCAGAAATTTCTGAATGAATTTACAAAAAAAAAACGGAAATTATTTCTGAAGGAATTAAAAAAAAATCTTGAAGGTATTTCCGAAGAAATTGTTGGAAGAATTTCCGAATAAATTCCTGGAGAAATTATTTTTTGCTATGAGGGCGTTATAAATTAAAAAAGTTAGCATGGTCTTTTTTTATTTTATTTTTTCACCCACTGACATCAGCCGTTCGCTTGTTGCAACATGTTCAAATGGCAAGGAGTGAATGCGATTCCCCTATAGCTACTTCAACTGGCACTGACAGCATTGCTTTTTATTCACAATTTTGCAATAATCAGATTTTCAACAACTTTGGACAACGCAAGCTTTACAACTAGTGAGTTTGCAAGAAGCGAACGAGTGATGTATGTGCAAAAACAATGTATGTGGTACTGGAACTTTGGAAGATTTCTTCAGAAACTCCTCCAGGGATTTCATTAGATAATTCCTTAGTTTTTTTTTCTGTTTTTTAATCAATAGCTCTTTTGTTAATTCAGCAATTTTTTCAAAGCTTCCAAAGAATATTTCAAAAAATATTCCTGGGAATCATCCAGAGAGGCATAGGAGCCAGCAAGGATTCTTTAAGAAATTTGTCCAGTGAAGTATTCCGAAATTTCTTCACGATTTCTTACAGCGTTTTTCTAGAAATTTCTCCGGAAATTTCTAGAAGGATTGCTTTAAAAAATCCTCCACAGATTCGCTCAAAAATTCCTTTAACAAATCCTGCATAGGTTTTTTAAAGAGTGGCATCAGAAAAGTTTTCAAAAAGTTTTCTAGGGTTATATTCTGAAATTAGTCAAAGGATTTCTGTTTAAATTTTTCTAAGGCAACATTGAATAATCTTTCATCCAGGGGACAGTACATCTTTCAGAAATACCCTCAAAAATTCTTCTCCAAAGATTTTGGAATGATCGGACTGGGCGTTTTAATGGCTATGTGAGTTTTTCGATTTTCAGTCACGGAAAAAGCGTTGATACTAGTATATCATTGCCAACGTTTCGATCCTTGGGTTCACAAGTTGATTGAGCTCGAGCCATGAGGAAGATCCAACTTAAGGATCAAAACGTTGGCAATAAAGTAGAGGTATAAACGCTTTTTCCGTAACTGAAAACCGATAAACATTTTTCGGAAATGAAGGGAAATCAGAGTTCTATAGAGTTTTAAATTTTCAAAGGAAGCCTTAGAAAAATATTCAAAGATTCCTTTAAAAATTCCTCCAAAATATCTTTCAAAAATTTTCACAGAAATTCCTCCGGAAAATTCATGAAGGATTTCTCGAAGTAATCCGTTTAGGGATGTTTTCAGAATATCTGCTACGGATTTCTTTAGAATTTACTCCAGAAATTCCTTCAAAAACTTTTCAAGATATTTCTCCAAGAACACATTTAGACAACTTTCCATGAATTCTTTCCCATATTTATCCATAGATAGCTTCAGAAATTCCTCTAGTATTTCCTTTAGAAAATTCTCCATTAATTATTCAAATGATTTGTTTGTTGTTTGTGTTTAATTATGAAATTTCTCCAGGGTTTTCCGAAAAATTTTCGTCGGGGAAATCCCGAAATTTTACAAAGAATCACTTAGGAATTGCACCAAGGTTTTAAAAAAAATCTTTCTGGGAGCCATGGAAATAATTCTCTTGGGAATCATGAAGAAATTTCTCTATCCAAAATTCATGAAAGCTTTCAGGAATTTCATTCCAGGTTTCCTCGAAAACAGTCATCGGAGATAGCTTTAAGATTTTACTTCAATAATTTCTACAAAAAAAAAGGAATCCTATAGTGTCTTACTTGGGTTTCTTCAGAAAAACCTGCAGTAGTTTCTCAAGAAAACTTTCTGAGGATTCCTTTATGAAGTCCACCAGGGATTCGTTCAGAAATTTCCTAGGGAGTTCCATAAAATATTTCTCCAAGGATTTTTTCCAGTAAATTTTTTAACGGTTTCCTTAACAAATACTACAGGGATTACTTCATAGGCCAATTTGCGAATCCTTAAGACATTTAGAGAGTATACCTACATTTTACCGTTTTGTGTAATTTTCGTGTGCTGAACTCTTGTAAACAAATACATATTTTCTAACTATAGCACGAAACGTCAACAAGTTTTGTATTACAAATGCGCTTCGTTAGAAAGCCTGTTCTTGATATTGAACTCAGAATGAAATGGTAGTCAATCGTTAGTGTATTTATAATTTCCGAAACAGCCTAAAACAGTCTATACTCTGAATTGACTTATATAAAGAATTTCTTTAAGAGAACTCATGGATAACAGTGATCTAAATACTGATGATGTTCCAAAGAAAATTTTCCAATAAACTTTTTATTTACGTTGGTATGGCGTTCAGTCTTTGGAGGAATAACTCAAAAACGGATTCTTAAGTTTTTATTTACGGTTTATGAAAGTTATTTTTCAAGAACTGTTCACATTTCAGCTCACTAAGACGGAACGAGCAATTTCAATTCGACAATCACTATTTTAGACACCGAAAGCGATAAATCAAACTGCAACTGGCTGCTTTTCGGATTAAATTTTGGCTTTTAGTACCATCTGCCGCGCAGCACCTTTTGAATACACCACCAGTCGACACAACCTTAAGTATCCCAAATCCCTTCTATCACGTACCCCCTTATTCGAGTTCTCCATCTCCAAATCCAATCTGATTGTACTTAAACAGCACAATGTCAAAGCGAGCACTCTCCTCCTCGTCATGACTAGTTTGTTGCGCCATCGTTGGTCGTCAGAGTTAGATCGTGACCGAGCAATTCGATTACGATTGGGTTTTGTGCAGCAAATATGTCACATCACACCGGGGACCGGAGGAAATCCAATCTTCCTCGAAAACTTCGGCTTTGGGATGGTAGCGAAATGGTGCCCTGGTTAGGTTACAATACATCCAACAAGCGCAGTCAAGTCAACGTTAGTCAGTCAGTCAGTCAATGAGGCAGGCAGTCAGTCAGTAGGTAGGTACCCAGAGTGTCGTCGTCAAGCTGTGGCGAAGGAAATTGGTTAATGCACATTCACACTTGGGTGCTCTTTCTCCTCTGTCGTTGGTCGTCGTCGTCAACGTCGCAAATAGAAAATCGATGCGATGATAGGGTCTTGGAACACACCAACCAAAGTGTGATGCAGATATGGGAAGATGTGGAGCATTTAGCAGCAGGAGTTTGAGCACGACCATGACGACGACGACAAGGCGACTGTGAGTAACGGATGGGGGATCACCACCATGTCCTCCTCCGTGCTGTTGCAATCTAATGGCGATCCGAACGAAATGGGGTTGATGTGAAGTGATGTTGCAGCGTGATGCGATTTGAATGGAAAGGAAGCAGAACGTGACCTGCTTCAGGGTGGTGTGTGATATCGTTCGTCGCAATTTGCCCCTCTCTTTGGAATCCCCCACCAAGATTGATAAACGAAATCTCCTACCACAATCCTGAACAAGAATCTACAAGAATCCTTAAAGAAATACTTCCGTAACCCTGAGCAAGCTTCTACTGGAAATCTGAGAAGGATTTTATCATAATCATGAGAAAGATTCCGCCAGAATCCTGAGCAGGGTTCTACCAGAATCCTAAGCAGGGTTCTACCAGAAAAGGATTCAACCTGAATCCTGAGAAGGACTCAACCCGAATCCTGAATAGGATTCAACCCGAATCCTGAAAAGGATTCAACCCGAGTCCTGAGAAGGATTCAACCCGAGTCCTGAGAAGGATTCAACCCGAATTCTGAGAAGAATTCAACCAGAATCCTGAGCAGGATTTAACCAAAATCCTAAGCAGGATTCAACCAGAATTCTGAGCAGGATTCAACCAGAATGCTGAGCAGGATTCAACCAGAATCCTGAACAGGATTCAACCAGAGGCTTTCAACAGAATCCTGAACAGGATTTCGACAGAGTCCTGAGCATGATTCCAACAGAATCCTGAACAGAATTCCAACAGAATGCTGAACAGGATTCCAACAGAATCCTGAACAGGATTCCAGCAGAATCCTGAACAGGATTCCAGCAGAATCCTGAACAGGATTCCAGCAGAATCCTGAACAGGATTCCGGGCGAATCCTGAACAGGATTCCGGGCGAATCCTGAACAGGATTCCGGGCGAATCCTGAACAGGATTCCGGGCGAATCCTGAACAGGATTCCGGGCGAATCCTGAACAGGATTCCGGGCGAATCCTGAACAGGATTCCGGGCGAATCCTGAACAGGATTCCGGGCGAATCCTAAACAGGATTCCGGGCGAATCCTGAACAGGATTCCAGGCGAATCCTGCACAAAATTCCAGGCGAATCCTGAACAGAATTCCAGGCGAATCCTGAACAGGATTCCAGGCGAATCCTGGACAGGATTCCAGGCGAACCCTGAAGAGGATTCCAGGCGAATCCTGAACAGGACTCCAGCATAATCCTGAACAGAATTCCAGGCGAATCCTGAACAGGATTCCGGGCGAATCTTGAACAGGATTCCAGGCGAATCCTGAACAGGATTCCAGGCGAATCCTGAACAGGATTCCAGGCGAATCCTGAACAGGATTCCAGGCGAATCCTGAACAGGATTCCAGGCGAATCCTGAACAGGATTCCAGGCGAATCCTGAACAGGATTCCAGGCGAATCCTGAACAGGATTCCAGGCGAATCCTGAACAGGATTCCAGGCGAATCCTGAACAGGATTCCAGGCGAATCCTGAACAGGATTCCAGGCGAATCCTGAACAGGATTCCAGGCGAATCCTGAACAGGATTCCAGGCGAATCCTGAACAGGATTCCAGGCGAATCCTGAACAGGATTCCAGGCGAATCCTGAACAGGATTCCAGGCGAATCCTGCACAGAATTCCAGGCGAATCCTGAACAGAATTCCAGGCGAATCCTGAACAGGATTCCAGGCGAATCCTGGACAGGATTCCAGGCGAACCCTGAACAGGATTCCAGGCGAATCCTGAACAGAATTCCAGGCGAATCCTGATCAGGATTCGCCTGGAATTCTGTTCAGGATTCCAGGCGAATCCTGAACAGGATTCCAGGCGAATCCTGAACAGGATTCCAGGCGAATCCTAAACAGGATTCCAGGCGAATCCTGAACAGGATTCCAGGCGAATCCTGAACAGGATTCCAAGCGAATCCTGAACAGGATTCCAGGCGAATCCTGAACAGGATTCCAGGCGAATCCTGAACAGGATTCCAGGCGAATCCTGAACAGGATTCCAGGCGAATCCTGAACAGGATTCCAGGCGAATCCTGAACAGGATTCCAGGCGAATCCTGAACAGGATTCCAGGCGAATCCTGAACAGGATTCCAGGCGAATCCTGAACAGGATTCCAGGCGAATCCTGAACAGGATTCCAGGCGAATCCTGAACAGGATTCCAGGCGAATCCTGAACAGGATTCAAGGCGAATCCTGAACAGGATTCCAGGCGAATCCTGAACAGGATTCCAGGCGAATCCTGAACAGGATTCCAGGCGAATCCTGAACAGGATTCCAGGCGAATCCTGAACAGGATTCCAGGCGAATCCTGAACAGGATTCCAGGCGAATCCTGAACAGGATTCCAGACGAATCCTGAACAGGATTCCAGGCGAATCCTGAACAGGATTCCAGGCGAATCCTGAACAGGATTCCAGGCGAATCCTGAACAGGATTCCAGGCGAATCCTGAACAGGATTCCAAGCGAATCCTGAACAGGATTCCAGGCGAATCCTGAACAGGATTCCAGGCGAATCCTGAACAGGATTCCAGGCGAATCCTGAACAGGATTCCAAGCGAATCCTGAACAGGATTCCAGGCGGCACACTGGCGATTCCAGGTGGCACACTGAAAATAATTGGCGCAAGTAAAGATGTGCTCAGCGACTCCCCCTTGGGCGAATCCTGAACAGGTTTCCAGGCGAATCCTGAACAGGATTCCAGGCGAATCCTGAACAGGATTCCAGGCGAATCCTGAAAAGGATTCCAGGCGAATCCTGAACAGGATTCCAGGCGAATCCTGAACAGGATTCCAGGCGAATCCTGAACAGGATTCCAGGCGAATCCTGAACAGGATTCCAGGCGAATCCTGAACAGGATTCCAGGCGAATCCTGAACAGGATTCCAGGCGAATCCTGAACAGGATTCCAGGCGAATCCTGAACAGGATTCCAGGCGAATCCTGAACAGGATTCCAGGCGAATCCTGAACAGGATTCCAGGCGAATCCTGAACAGGATTCCAGGCGAATCCTGAACAGGATTCCAGGCAAATCCTGAACAGGATTCCAGGCGAATCCTGAACAGGATTCCAGGCGAATCCTGAACAGGATTCCAAGCGAATCCTGAACAGGATTCCAGGCGAATCCTGAACAGGATTCCAGGCGAATCCTGAACAGGATTCCAGGCGAATCCTGAACAGGATTCCAGGCGAATCCTGAACAGGATTCCAGGCGAATCCTGAACAGGATTCCAGGCGAATCCTGAACAGGATTCCAGGCGAATCCTGAACAGGATTCCAGGCGAATCCTGAACAGGATTCCAGGCGAATCCTGAACAGGATTTCAGGCGAATCCTGAGCAGGATTCCAGGCGAATCGTGAACAGGATTCCAGGCGAATCGTGAACAGGATTCCAGGCGAATCCTGAACAGGATTCCAGGCGAATCCTGAACAGGATTCCAGGCGAATCCTGAACAGGATTCCAGGCGAATCCTGAGCAGGATTCCAGGCGAATCCTGAACAGGATTCCAGGCGAATCCTGAACAGGATTCCAGGCGAATCCTGAACAGGATTCCAGGCGAATCCTGAACAGGATTCCAGGCGAATCCTAAAAAGGATTCCAGGCGAATCCTGAACAGGATTTCAGGCGAATCCTGAACAGGATTCCAGGCGAATCCTGAACAGGATTCCAACAGAATCCTGAACAGGATTCCAGGAAATTCCTGAACAGGATTCCAGGCGAATCCTGAACAGGATTCCAAGCGAATCCTGAGCAGGATTCCAAGCGAATCCTGAGCAGGATTCCAGGCGAATTCTGAACATGATTCCAGGCAAATCCTGAACAGGATTCCAGGAGATTCCTGAACAGGATTCCAGGGGAATCCTGAACAGGATTCCAAGCGAATCCTGAGCAGGATTCCAAGCGAATCCTGAGCAGGATTCCAGGCGAATCCTGAACAGGATTCCAGGCGAATCCTGAACAGAACACCCGGCGAACCCTGAACAGGATTCCAGGCAAATCCTGAACAGGATTCCAGGCGAATCCTGAACAGAATCCCAGGCGAATCCTGAACAGGATTTCAGGCGAATCCTGAACAGGATTCCAACAGAATCCTGAACAGGATTCCAGGCGAATCCTGAACAGGATTCCAGGCGAATCCTGAAAAGGATTCCAGTGGTTAAGGCTAAGGATTGCCAATCCGGAGACGGCGGGTTCGATTCCCGTTCCGGTCGGGAAAATTTTCTCGACTCCCTGGGCATAGCGTATCATTGTACATGCCTCACAATATACAAATTCATGCAATGGCAGGCAAAGAAAGCCCTTCAATGAACAACTGTGGAAGTGCTCAAAGAACACTAAGTTGAAGCGAGGCAGGCCAAGTCCCAGTGGGGACGTCGAGCCATAAAGAAGAAGAAGAAGAAGCGAATCCTGAACAGGATTCCAGGCAAAACCTGAACAGGATTCCAGGCGAATCCTGAACAGGATTCTAGTCGAATCCTGAACAGGATTCCAGCAGAATCCTGAACAGGATTCCAGCAGAATCCTGGAACAGGATTCCAGCAGAATCCTGGAACAGGATTCCAGCAGAATCCTGGAACAGGATTCCAGCAGAATCCTGGAACAGGATTCCAGCAGAATCCTGGAACAGGATTCCAGCAGAATCCTGGAACAGGATTCCAGCAGAATCCTGGAACAGGATTCCAGCAGAATCCTGGAACAGGATTCCAGCAGAATCCTGGAACAGGATTCCAGCAGAATCCTGGAACAGGATTCCAGCAGAATCCTGGAACAGGATTCCAGCAGAATCCTGGAACAGGATTCCAGCAGAATCCTGGAACAGGATTCCAGCAGAATCCTGGAACAGGATTCCAGCAGAATCCTGGAACAGGATTCCAGCAGAATCCTGGAACAGGATTCCAGCAGAATCCTGGAACAGGATTCCAGCAGAATCCTGGAACAGGATTCCAGCAGAATCCTGGAACAGGATTCCAGCAGAATCCTGGAACAGGATTCCAGCAGAATCCTGGAACAGGATTCCAGCAGAATCCTGGAACAGGATTCCAGCAGAATCCTGGAACAGGATTCCAGCAGAATCCTGGAACAGGATTCCAGCAGAATCCTGGAACAGGATTCCAGCAGAACCCTGGAACAGGCTTCCAGCAGAATCCTGGAACAGGATTCCAGCAGAATCCTGGAACAGGATTCCAGCAGAATCCTGGAACAGGATTCCAGCAGAATCCTGGAACAGGATTCCAGCAGAATCCTGGAACAGGATTCCAGCAGAATCCTGGAACAGGATTCCAGCAGAATCCTGGAACAGGATTCCAGCAGAATCCTGGAACAGGATTCCAGCAGAATCCTGGAACAGGATTCCAGCAGAATCCTGGAACAGGATTCCAGCAGAATCCTGAACAGGATTCCTGCAGAATCCTGAACAGGAATCCAGCAGAATCCTGAACAGGAATCCAGCAGAATCCTGAACAGGATTCCAGGAGAATCCTGAACAGGATTCCAGGAGATTCCTGATCAGGATTCCAAGAGAATCCTGGAACAGGATTCCAGGAGAATCCTGAACAGGATTCCAGGAGAATCCTGAACAGGATTCCAGGAGAATCCTGAACAGGATTCCAGGAGAATCCTGAACAGGATTCCAGGAGAATCCTGAACAGGATTCCAGGAGACTCCTGAAGAGGATTCCAGGAGAATCCTGAAGAGGATTCCAGTATAATCCTGAACAGGATTCCAGTATAATCCTGAATAGGATTCCAGTAGAATCCCGAAGAGGATTCCAGTAGAATCCTGAAGAGGATTCCAGTAGAATCCTGAAGAGGATTCCAGTAGAATCCAAAGGAGGATTCCAGTAGAATCCTGAAGAAGATTCCAGTAGAATCCTGAAGAGGATTCCAGTAGAATCCAAAGGAGGATTCCAGTAGAATCCTGAAGAAGATTCCAGTAGAATCCTGAAGAGGATTCCAGTAGAATCCTGAAGAGGATTCCAGTAGAATCCAAAGGAGGATTCCAGTAGAATCCTGAAGAAGATTCCAGTAGAATCCTGAATAGGATTCCAGTAGAATCCTGAAGAGGATTCCATTAGAATCCTGAAGAGGATTCCAGTAGAATCCTGAAGAGGATTCCAGTAGAATCCTGAAGAGGATTTCAGTAGAATCCTGAAGAGGATTCCAGTACAATCCAAAAGAGGATTCCAGTAGAATCCTGAAGAGGATTCCAGTCGAATCCTGAACAGGATTCCAACAGAATCTTCAACAGGATTAAAGCAGAATCCTGAACAGGATTCCAGCAGAATCCTGAACAGGATTTCAGCAGAATCCTGAACATGATTCTAGCAGAATCCTGAACAGGATTCCAGCAAAATCCTGAACAGGATTCCAGCAGAATCTTGAACAGGATTAAAGCAGAATCCTGAACAGGATTTCAGCAGAATCCTGAATAGGATTCCAGCAGAATCCTGAACAGGATTCCAGCAGAATCCTGAACAGGATTCCAGCAGAACCTTGAACAGAAATAAAGCAGAATCCTGCACAGGATTCCAGCAGAATCCTGAACGTGATTCCAGCAGAATCCTTAACAGGATTCCAGGCGAATCCTGAACAGGATTCCAGGCGAATCCTGAACAGCATTCCAGGTGAATCCTGAACAGCATTCCAGGCGAATCCGTAACAGGATTCCAGGCGAATTCTGAACAGGATTCCAGGCGAATCCTGAACAGCATTCCAGGCGAATCCTGAACAGGATTCTAGGCGAATCCTGAACAGGATTCTAGGCGAATCCTGAACAGGATTCTAGGCGAATCCTGAACAGGATTCTAGGCGAATCCTGAACAGGATTCCAGGCGAATCCTGAACAGGATTCCAGGCGAATCCTGAACAGGATTCCAGCAGAATCCTGAACAGAATTCCAGGAGAATTCTGAATAGGGTTCCACCAGAATCCTGAACAGGACTCCGAGAGAATCATGAACAGGATTCCAACAGAATTCCAACAGAATCCAAACGAAGATTTCAACAGGATCTACACCAGGATTCCAATAGAATTTTGACCAGGATTTCAACAGAATTTAGAATTCTGACCAAGAGTCCAAAAGCATCCTGATGAGGATTTCATAAGAATTTTGTCCAGAATTCCAACAGAATCCTGACCAGGATTCTGACATAATCCAGACCAGGATAGCTACAAAATCTTGGCACAGGATTCGTACAGAATCCTGAAACAGGGTTCAAACAGTTATATTCTGCTCACAATTCTGATGCAATCTTGCGCAGTAGAAATTGTTCTTTCTTTTTCCGATTACCAGTTTGTGAATTTCATTGTCACTTTTAAACCATGGCATTATCAAGGGCTCATAGATATGCCCATAGTATTTAAATTTGCATTTAATTACTTACCATCTAGAAACTGCCCCCAGAGAATTAAGCTGACGGCATAGCTGCACCAACAAACAACAAAGCATGCTGCATTGCTGCATCGCTCGATCCCTTTGGAAAGATGCAGAAAAGCAACGCCGTGAACCTGGTAGGTACGATGATGCAGCTCAGCACGAAAACTGCATTCAAGTAGAAAATGGAAGAGAAGCTGGTCGCTTAGAGACTGACTGTGTAGAAGGTAGACAACGATCACGCGATTGGAGTTTGTGCGGCTAGGGGGGTTTGCTAGGGAAACGAGATTCGTCGTTGTACACGGTGCTTCATTTACCGTTATTATAAAAAAAAATATACCATCAAAACCTGAAACGCCATTCTCTTTCTTTACCATTCCTACACCTCTGGACAATTTTTTAAAAAAATCGTTAGACGAAATTTTGAGTTACGCCCTTTTAAAGGGCCTAACCCCTAAAAAATCAGGGTTTCTATAGAAAACCATCATATTTCATAACAGAAGCATGCTTCTGACATCAAAACCTGGAACGCCATTCTCTTTCTTTATCATTCCTGCACCTCTGGACAATTTTTTAAAGTAATCGTTAGTCGAAATTTTGAGTTACGCCCTTTTAAAGGGCCTAACCCCTAAAAAATCAGGGTTTCTATAGAAAACCATCATATTTCATAACAAAAGCATGCTTCTGACCGGAGATGCCAGATTATTTTTATCAAAAATTTGTATTAATACAGATTTTTCTGTATCGCCGTTTTTCAGGGTATAGCAGACACCGAGAGTCCTAGATTTCAATAGAAACTAACAAAAATGTACTACTTTTTCACGGTTTAAAATTTTTATAGGTTTTTATTTTTCTAAAACATGAGTGAAAATGTACAAATTTTCATAATTCTTTAAAAGTTTAAGCAGCAATTCATAAAGTTTCCATTGATTTTTTTGAATATAACTTCAATTTTTATGCTTTCTGGAGAAATCTGTATCAAACTTCAAAAATCTGTATTTTCTGTACTCTGTATCTTGTCTGTATAGAAGGTAAAAAATCTGTATAATACAGAAAAATCTGTATAGGGTGACATTGGGTATTATCGGCAGGTTTGTTCTCTTCGTCATGGGGGGTTTTGGTCAACCAAATTGCCTGAAACTTGGCCATATCATTCAGCTTAGTTGGGAAGGATTTGAAGCCAACTCTGAGTTCAATAGGGTTCACAAAAACCCCCAAGACGAAGAGAACAAAACGGCCGAGAATAGGTAATTTCCCCTATCTGGCATCTCTGCTTCTGACATCAAAACCTGGAACGCCATTCTCTTTCTTTATCATTCCTACACCTCTGGACAAATTTTTAAAGTAATCGTTAGTCGAAATTTTGAGTTACGCCCTTTTAAAGGGCCTAATCCTAAAAAATCAGGGTTTCTATAGAAAACCTTCATATTTCATAACAAAAGCATGCCTTGAAGTCCCAAATAATAAAAAGTATCAAAAATAATGCTACAATTTTATACTATGCGCTAATATTGACTATTTGTATTGGTATTTGTATAAAAATTGGCCATTACGCTAATATAAGGGTAATATTTTCAAACATGTAGAAAGCAATCATTTTTGTATCAATTGCCATTCATAGCATGGGACGTAAGTGTTTTGTATTGTTATTTTATAGACATGTTCATATTAGTCATATGGAGTGGCGATGCACAAATTTCGTCACGCAAAAAACGACCTTTTTAAACAACATATTTATATCCATATTTATATGTTAAATAACATATTTAACATATAACAAGGCTATAGCAACATATTACCGAAGATGTCCGATTAGCAAGATGGCCATGTGAGTGGGACGTCCTCACAAATTGCACCCTCCTTGTAAATTGGGGTCATTTTCGACCCAAACCGTGCACTGTTACTGAGCCTTTACCTACGATTCGTTAGGAAGGATAAGTATATATTATATAAAATATAATAGAAAACCCCATTTTTTTAAAATAATTATAACTCTTTAAAACACATCTAAAAAGAATTCAAGATCTCTAAGCAATCTTTAAATTCTTTTCTTTCTTTCTTTCATTCTTTTGATTTAATTTCGACCTCCGTATCTAGTACCGTAAGATTAAAAAAGTATAGATCATGCTTTAGAAAAATTACATTAACTTTCATGAAAATACAATAGTAATGATTATCCTGGACTTTTAATACCAGTTCTAAGCGAATTTCCGGTAATTTCCCTGTTTTTTTTATTGTTTGCTATTCGTCTAATTTTAATACAAAATTCTGTAATATTAGTGCATAGTATCAAATTGTAACATTATTAATAGTACTTTTTATTATTTGGGACTTCAGCTTCTGTTATGAAATATGATGGTATTCTGTAGAAACCCTAATTTATTAGGGGTAAGGCGCTTTAAAAGGGCGTAACTCAAAATTTCGTGTAACGATTATTTTAAAAATTTGTCCAGAGGTGTAGGAATGATAAAGAAAGAGAATGGTGTTCCACGTTTTGATGGCAGAAGCATGCTTTGTTATGAAATATGATGGTTTTCTTTAGAAACCCTGATTTTTTAGGGGTTAGGCCCTTTAAAAGGGCGTAACTCAAAATTTCGACTAACGATTACTTTGAAAATTTGTCCAGAGCTGCAGGAATGATAAAGAAAGAGAATGGCGTTCCAGGTTTTGATGTCAGAAGCATGCTTCTGTCATGAAATATGATGGTTTTCTATAGAAACTCTGATTTTTTAGGGGTTAGGCCCTTTAAAAGGGCGTAACTCAAAATTTCGTCTAACGATTTTTTTTTTAAATTTGTTCAGAGGTGTAGGAATGGTAAAGAAAGAGAATGGCGTTTCAGGTTTTGATGGTATATTTTTTTTATATAATAACGGTAAATGAAGCACCGTGATGTATGCTGTGCAGATGTGCTCCGACAGACGACGACGAGCGAGGGCTTAGAAAATGCACTTTTCTGTGTACACCAACTAACAGGCCTCTCTGTATGTTGGTATGCAGAGCAGGAGAAATAGCGAGAACGCGATCAACTTACACGCAGAACTCGATGTACACAGCGCAAAGAGTAACTTTCACGCAGCGACCGAAAAGACAAAAGAATTTTCACGCAGATTTGTGTAACACCGGATCAACACATAAAATGTGCTGATCCGGTGTTACACAAATCTGCGTGAAAATTCTTTTGTCTTTTTGCTCGCTGCGTGAAAGTTACTCGTGCGCTGTGTTGTTTCATTTAAGGGTGTATGATCACAGAGAACAGACGTCTATCTTCGCTTTCTGCCTTGTGTAAAACTTTGTAACGGTCATATCAGAGTATGTGGTTATGCTCCCGTTGCGCGGCGCTAGCGTCCTATCACTTATATTGTTGTGTTGTCATATTTGTTTCCAGTGCTCGCCGTTTTTTGGCCGTTTGGCGCTCGTGTCGCTTTGTGGGCTAGTGTATTTTAACGATGAACACTGCCATCGTGTGGTCAAATCGACTTTATATGTGGGGCAGTCTCCGTTGGTGGCGTTGAGGTACACTTAAATCCTTTACACACGAATTCGACGTATTTTTGTTCGAGCTTAAATGTCTGTTCTCTGTGGTATGATGCAAATTTAGAACTCATACATGGGCAAGTTGAGAAAACGATGCAGCGGTGACTGCGGGGCATGTCTGCAAAAGATGGAAACTGGAAACCGAAGACGACTTGGGCGGCGATGTGAGAGAGAGGCGAAGGGGGTCGCCGTAAAGACTGCAATCGAGCCCGAGAATGTGTTTGTGTCGGTTTCGTGTGTGCTGCACTTGGGATGCAGAATATTGCATTCGAACTGCAACGACGACGACGACGGCAGGTTTCCTGCACTTCTTGGTTGGTGTCCTTGAAAACATTTTTTTCCTGTGATCTTACTCGCAGATCAACGAGAACGCGAGCGAATGTATGTAGGCATGAGGAAGTGGTTCAGTAAAAACGCAGCTCGTCACTCTCGCGGAAACAAGACTCCTGCCTTCGACGACAACCACGGAAAGGCATTGGGTGACGACGGTGAGCGCGGAAGGTATTGAATGAAAATTCACTTTCTTTCACTACGACGACCGACCGGTGTAAACTCGGTAAGGAGTTTAAAAATAGAGATTGACTCATATTTTCCTCTCGGTGTTGTTTGCTTCATTATGGTCTTTTGTTGAAGAAATGAGCGAAGCCACCAAAAGTGTCACACGTATGCACAAAACTGGTGCACCGTTAACCTGAGCTAAACTGTCTCTTTTTCATTCTCTTAGAAGAAGACTGAATTGCAATCGAGATTTCGTGACGAGAGTAACAAATTACTTTGAAGTCTTAATTTATCTCCGTAGTAGAATGATGTGTTATGAAGAAGTTGAGAGTAGTATGTGAACACAACTTCGTTTGATGATGATGATGCATTCACTCGCCCACTAAAATCGTTAAATATGCTCAAGGGATCTTATTCGACATTAGCATAAGTTTGGTCTGCTTTAAAAGATTTTTGAAGGAACCCGAGCAGAGGAAAATATCAAAATAATAACAACGGAATCACAAAACCTGTTTTTATATCTCGGTTTTTTATTATTAACTTATTAAGTCATCACCGTTCCATAACATGTTCTGTTGGGCAGTCTTATTTTGTTATGATCGTGCTCTTGGTATATTTTCTTTAAATTACATTTCAATAACATGTTTTGTTGTAGCACAAGTTCAGTTATAATTGTGTCATTGAGACTGTACAAATATTTGATCATTAATATTACAACATAACTAGCTTTGCAATCAAAACTACACCATTCGAGATTTCCGTTGTTCACAGCATTCCGTGAGGAACTGTAACAGAAAATATTATTTTGTCATCAGTTCCTCTGGCATTACGTTTTAACTGTGACAGAGCCAACTTATCAGCCTTTTGTTTTATAAGCATTTAGCCATTTTATGAAACATTTTGGATCAACTGGTGGAATTCAAGGACGAACAACACATTTTCGACAAAAATGTAAAAAAATAAGTCATCAAGAAGAAGAACTCCATTGATTATTTTAAGACATTTTATTTTTATTGATTTCATTGCATCGAGCCCACTTAGATTCATTTGGTTAAATGTGTCAATCAATGAGGTAATAATGTAAATTAATCTTATGAACAATGAACCACCTAATAAAAGGCTTCAAAACGTCGGTAGTTTTTCATCTTAAGTTGTTTGGAAAATAAACGAAAACTATTGTTTCTCTCTGTTTTCGATAAATAAATCGCTTGCGACAACAATAGCGTCCCAATTATGAATGAAACATTTAACAATAGATCATATTGTTGCGTATCACATTGAATTCATATGGGACTTTGGAGGAGTTCCTATCCGCAACAGAAAAAAAGCAAATTTTGTTTTCAGATTGTTATCAATAACTTAATCATATCAAAATTTGTTATTGAAATATTCTGAAAATTCGCTGTTATTAAGTTGTTTTTGAAACTAACAAAACATGTTATTGAACAGGTCTTCCAGGAACATTTTTTTGTTATAATTTTTGTTATTTTGCCGCTTATGACAGACAAGTTTATAACAGGATATGTTATGTAAATAACATGAAAATAACTCTTTCCGTTACTCAGTTATTTTTCCAAAATAACACATTTTATTATGCTGCTGCTATTCCCTTCTGCTCGGGAATCCTTTTCTTGATCGAAAAAATTCTGTTTAAAACTTTGTTTATTTTTCTGTAAGAATATTCCCCAGATTTAGAAAAAAAATTCGAATTTTCATAGGATTGCTTGCTTTGAAAATAATAAATATACCATTAATCTGATTCCTGAAATATTTAGAAGCTTGCAGCGTAAAAACTCAATGCTCAATACCTATCTGAATACCATTCAAATCATCGTTTCGCCAGAATACGTACCTGAAATGAAACCAGAAAAAAAAGGAAATTATCAGTAAACACACCATTTGCGCAACTTTCACGGTTTCAATTCAGTTCAATCGAATTATTAATACACAAATAGACCCATTATCCTCTAAATCAACACCACAGCCCACCACAAGCCCCATTAGAAACCCATTAGTCTATTTCTGAACCGCCCCACAAATAGGAAGTTGCACGTGCTTCTCCCATCCCATCATTACTGCGTCTCTCCATTTGCGCGGTTTCTTCTTCGCATTTCCCTCACCGCCCGCCCGAAGAAAAATTGCTCAAAACCGTGCACTTCCAAGGTGTAGGTCAAACCCCCCAACAATGGGCAACAATCAGCAGCGACGACGACGACGACAACCGGAACAGATTCGCGGAAAATTTTCCTTTCTATTTTGCCCACAACTGGTGGTGGCAAAACAGGCCCGGGTGGAGTTTTTTTCGCTTGTGTTGTGAGAGAAACATGCATGCATACACACATCATCCCAAGACCGAACCCGCCAGCCTGGAGCCACACATTCACTCTCCTCTAGGGGGTAGGGACAGTGGTTTTCAACCAGAGTGTGCATGCTTTTTGGAAATTCTTGTCGATCCCTGAACGGGTTTGTGATTAAATCCTGAAAAGGATTCTTGTCATATCCCGAACAGGATTCTAATCAAATCATGAATAGAATTCTGTTCGAACGTTTAACAGGATTCTAGTGGAATCCTAAGCAAGATTCCAGTCGAAACCTGAACAGGATTCTGGTCAAATGCTGAACACGAATCTGGTCGAATCCTGAACACGATTCTGATCGAATCCTAAACAAGATTCTGATTGAATCCCGAACAGGATTCCGATCGAATTCTGAACAGGATTCTGGTCGAATCCTAAACAGGATTCTGGTCGAATCCTGAACAGGATTCTAATCGAATCTTGAACAGGATTCTGGTCGAATCCTGAACAGGATTCTGGTCGAATCCTGAACAGGATTCCAGTCGAATCCTGAACAGGATTCTCGTCGAATCCTGAACAGGATTCTCGTCGAATCCTGAACAGGATTCTGGTCAAATCCTGAGCAGCATTCTGGTCGAATCCTGAGCAGCATCCTGGTCGAATCCTGAGCAGGATTCTGGTCGAATCCTGGACAGGATTCTGGTCGAATCCTGGACAGGATTCTGGTCGAATCCTGGACAGGATTCTGGTCGAATCCTGGACAGGATTCTGGTCGAATCCTGGATAGGATTCTGGTCGAATCCTGGATAGGATTCTGGTCGAATCCTGGACAGGATTCTGGTCGAATCCAGGACAGGATTCTGGTCGAATCCAGGACAGGATTCTGGTCGAATCCAGGACAGGATTCTTGTCGAATCCAGGACAGGATTCTTGTCGAATCCTGGATAGGATTCTTGTCGAATCCTGGATAGGATTCTGGTCGAATCCTGGATAGGATTCTGGTCGAATCCTGGTCAGGATTCTGGTCTAATCCTGGACAGGATTCTGGTCGAATCCTGAACAGGATTCTGGTCGAATCCTGAACAGGATTCTGGTCGAATCCTGAACAGGATTCTGGTCGAATCCTGAACAGGATTCTGGTCGAATCCTGAACAGGATTCTGGTCGAATCCTGAACAGGATTCTGGTCGAATGCTGAACAGAGTTATGGTCGAATCCTGAACAGGATTATGGTCAAATCCTGAACAGGATTCTGGTCGAATCCTGAACAGGGTTCTGGTCAAATTTTGAACATGATTCTGGACGAATTCTGAACAGGATTCTGGTCGAATCCTGAACAGGATAATGATCGAATCCTGAACAAGATTATGGTCGAATCCTGAACAGGAATATGATCGAATCCTGAACAGGATTCTGGTAGAATCCTGAACAGTATTCTGGTCGAATCCTGAACAAGATTCTGGCCGAATCCTGAACAAGATTCTGGTCGAATCCTGAACAGGATTCTGGTCGAATTCTGAACATGATTCTGGTCGAATCCTGAACAGGATTCTAATCGAATCTTGAACAGGATTCTGGTCGAATCCTGAACAGGATTCTGGTCGAATCCTGAACAGGATTCCAGTCGAATCCTGAACAGGATTCCAGTCGAATCCTGAACAGGATTCTCGTCGAATCCTGAACAGGATTCTCGTCGAATCCTGAACAGGATTCTGGTCAAATCCTGAGCAGCATTCTGGTCGAATCCTGAGCAGCATCCTGGTCGAATCCTGAGCAGGATTCTGGTCGAATCCTGGACAGGATTCTGGTCGAATCCTGGACAGGATTCTGGTCGAATCCTGGATAGGATTCTGGTCGAATCCTGGATAGGATTCTGGTCGAATCCTGGACAGGATTCTGGTCGAATCCAGGACAGGATTCTGGTCGAATCCAGGACAGGATTCTGGTCGAATCCAGGACAGGATTCTTGTCGAATCCAGGACAGGATTCTTGTCGAATCCTGGATAGGATTCTTGTCGAATCCTGGATAGGATTCTGGTCGAATCCTGGATAGGATTCTGGTCGAATCCTGGTCAGGATTCTGGTCTAATCCTGGACAGGATTCTGGTCGAATCCTGAACAGGATTCTGGTCGAATCCTGAACAGGATTCTGGTCGAATCCTGAACAGGATTCTGGTCGAATCCTGAACAGGATTCTGGTCGAATCCTGAACAGGATTCTGGTCGAATCCTGAACAGGATTCTGGTCGAATCCTGAACAGGATTCTGGTCGAATGCTGAACAGAGTTATGGTCGAATCCTGAACAGGATTATGGTCAAATCCTGAACAGGATTCTGGTCGAATCCTGAACAGGGTTCTGGTCAAATTCTGAACATGATTCTGGACGAATTCTGAACAGGATTCTGGTCGAATCCTGAACAGGATAATGATCGAATCCTGAACAAGATTATGGTCGAATCCTGAACAGGAATATGATCGAATCCTGAACAGGATTCTGGTAGAATCCTGAACAGTATTCTGGTCGAATCCTGAACAAGATTCTGGCCGAATCCTGAACAAGATTCTGGTCGAATCCTGAACAGGATTCTGGTCGAATTCTGAACATGATTCTGGTCGAATCCTGAACAGGATTCTGGTCGAATCTTGAACAGGATTCTGGTCGAATCCTGAACAGGATTCTGGTCGAATCCTGAACAGGATTCTAGTCGAATCCTGAACAGGATTCTGGTCGAATCTTGAACAGGATTCTGGTCGAATCCTGAACAGGATTCTGGTCGAATCCTGAACAGGATTCTGGTCGAATCATGAACAGGACTCTATTCGAATCATGAACAGGACGCCAGTCGAATCCTGAACTGGATTCCAGTCAAATCCTGGACAGGAATGTGGTCAAATCCTGGATAGGATTGTGGTCGAATGCTGAACAATATTGTGTTCGAATCCTTAACAGGATTAAATTCCAATCCTGAACAGAAATCTAGTCGAATCCTGAACAGGATTCTAGTCAAATCCTTTACAAGATTCCAGTCGAATTCTGAACAGGATTTCAGTCGAATTCCGAACACGGTTCTAGTCGAATCGTGAAAGGGATTCTAGTCGAAACCTGAACCGGATTCTGGTCAAATCCTGAACCGGATTCTGGTCAAATCCTGAACAGGATTCCAGTCAAATTCTGAATTGGATTCTATTCGAATCCTGAATCAGAATTCCAGTCGAATCCCGAACAGAATTTTGATCGAATCCTGAACCAGATACTGGTCGAATCCTGAACAGGATTCCACTCGATTCCTGAACAGAATTTTGGTCGAATCCTGAACAAGATTCTATTCTAATTGTGAACAGATTTCTAGTCCAATCCTCAACAGGATTCCAGTCGAATCTAAAACAGGATTCCAGTCGAATCTAAAACAGGATTCTGGTCAAGTCATGAACAGGATTCCAGTCAAAACCTGAACGGGATTCCAAACAGATACCTGATACCACAATTCAAATAGAATTTTGAACAGGATTCCAGCAAAATCCTAAGCAGAATTCCAGCAGAATCTTGAACAGGACTCTGATCGATTCTAGGATGTTTTCAAGAAATAATTCTAGGAATACCTAGAGAGGATTCTTCGGGTTTTTCAGTTCTCCCAGGTATTTCTTTAAAAAATCCTTCGAAAAAATTCTATACTTTAGAAATATCCTCAGTGATTCCTTGGAGAATTTCCCTAGGACTTTAGTTTTCACAAATTTCAGCAGAATTTCCTTTTGTATTTTGAGAAATTGTACAAAAAATACTTTGGAACATACGTAATGCCTGAAGTTCATAGGCACAATATGTGTTGAAAAAATTGACAAATTGAGTGGAAAACATGGAACATTTCTTTTGAGATATGGAAAACTTCTTGAACGAATTTGTTGGTGGAATTTCTTAAGAAATTCTTATGCGAAGATAAAGAATCCCTGGAGAAATTTTTTGAAGATTTCTCGAGAGATTATTTGACAGATTTCTTGAAAAGTTTTATGAATGAATTTCTGGAGTTATTCTGAAGATATCCACTGTACAGTTTTGGAATGAGAATCCATAGAAGTTATTCCAAAAGAACATTTGGAGAAATTTCTGAAGGAATTCCTGGAAGAATTTGTAAATGAAACTTTGGCGAATTTTTTGAATAAAGATTTTTTAAAGAAATCCCTCACTATTCTTAGAAAATCACTTAAGAATAATCATAAGGATTCCCAGAAAGAATTGAGTGAAGGATTAGCTTTTAGTTAGAAAAGCTCGTAAGAATTTTCAAATAAAATTTTGGGAGATGTGCTTGAGAAATCCCTTGCAAAATTCCTGAAGGAATTTAGAACTTTTAATTATATAAAAGAAATCGCTGGATGAATTTTTTGCAAGAATCTCAGGAGATTTTTCTGACAAAACCATGGAGCAATTTCTGAGGAAACTCATGCACATCTGATGGAATTTCTTTAACAATGCATGGATGATTTCATAACAGAATCCCTTTCATGATTCATGATTGGTTGATTTCAAAACAGAATAACTTTCGGAAGGAATTCGTAGGGAATTTATGAAAGGATTTATTCAACAAATCATAATTGTTTTAGTTTTTTTAAGGAAACTTCATAGGAATTCATGAATAATTCTCTAGATTTTCATAAAAAATCTTTTAAATAATTGTTAAAGGAATTCTTGGAGAAATCTTGGATAGAATCCCTGGCATAATTTCTAAAATATTTCAGAGAAGACTTTTTTAAGAAACCACTACAGAAATTTCGAATACAATCCGTGGAGCGTTGTCTAAAGAAATCAATGGAAGAAGTTTTGAAGAAATTCGTGAATATTTTTCTCAATGAATCCTTTGAGAATTTTTTGGAAAAACCTCTCGAAAATTTCGGAAGGAATTGCTAAAGGATTTCTGATTATAATTTCGGAAGCATTCCTGTAAGATTTTCTAAAATTAACCTTTGAGATTTTCTTGGAGAAATATCTTCTGACATCTCTAAACAAGCTTCGGATAAACTTTGAAGTAAAATTTCAGAAAATACCAAAAAGCGTGGCGAAATTTCTAAAGGCGTTTCTCAATCCTGAAAAAAAAATAGAGAAACTTCAAGAAAAGTTTTTGGAGCGTTTCTGGTGGGACTAAATATTCGAATAGTTTTTGGAGCAAGTGTGGTGAATTTGTCAAAGTCTGCCGACAAATCGTCTATATGTTTTAATGTAAAGATTTCAAGAACTTTTTTCAATGAATTCATGTGTAAAGCTCTAGAAGAACTAGGAGCATTATTTCTAAGAAAAGAGGCACAATCCCCGGAGTTTAAGGGTGATTGAGAAAGAAACTCAAAAAGTACTCTTTAAGGAAACTACTGGAAGAAAAATGAAAAATGTTTAAAATTATTTTAGTTGCTTACTCAAAATTTTCTTGTGAATACAAAGAAAGTAGTACATAATAGACAAATCTTCCCATGAATTAATCTAGGAATTCCTCCTGAGTTTCTTCAGAGTTTCCTCAAGAGTAACCTCCAGGAATTTCACCAAGTATATTTCCAGAAAATCTTCCATGTTTAAGATCCGTGGACTATTTCAGATATTTTCCTTGAGATTCTTTCAGAAAATCATCCACAGAATCGTTGTTTGAATTATTATTTTTTTTTCAGAAAATCAAGAGTTTAGATTTTTCAGAAATTCCTCTTCAAAAAATCTTCCAAACATTCCTATATAAACATTTTTCAGGGATCCCTTAGGATCCCAGCGGATCGTTAAGATATATCTCGCAAGCTGACTTCAGAATCTCTTGCAGACATTTATTACGTAATTTATAGACGTCTCGCCTTCAGAAATAACTTCCACGAATTCCCTCATAAAGTAATCCAAGGTTTCTTTCAAGGATTCTTTATCAATTCCTCCAAAATATCATTGAGGGATTCTTCAATAAATTTCTCGAAGACTCTGAACAAGTATTCCTCGAAAGTTTCCTGCAGAAATTCATACAGAGATACTTTCAGGAGTTCCTTCGGGTATTCCTGAATGTATTTTCCCGGAGATTCATCCAGGATTCCTTCTAAGGACACCATTAGTATTTTTACTTGGATTTTCTTTTAAGAAATTTGGAAATTTCTTCAAAGATAATCCCTAGAAACATCTATAGGAATTCCTTAAGAAATTTTTATGATATTTTTCTATCATATTTCACGGAATTATAAGTATTTCTTCAGACATTCTTCCAGGGATACCCAAAAAACATTCACAGCTTCCTCCGGGTATTATTCCAGAAAATCCATAAATTTTGATAATGGACTCCTCTAGAGATTTAACTAAATATTTCCAGATAAATTCTAATAGGGATTCCACCAAGGGATTTTCATGGAGTTTCTCCAGGTATTCCTTAAATAGTTTTCTCAGCAACACCGTCTAGGATTCCCAGTATTCTTTCAAATATTGCTCCAGTGATTCATTTAAGAATATCTCAAGAGATTTTTACAGGGATTAGATAGAAGATATGTTGAAAAATTCCTTTCAGAAATTTCTCCACGGTTCTTTCAGCACTTCTTCAGAAACTTCTTCCAAAATATTTCCAGAGACTCCGATCATGAATGTCAGCAAGTGTTTTCATCAGCAATTCCTCCAAAACGTCAGAAATTCATCTAGAGATCTTTTACATAAAAAAATCAGTGATTCTTTCAATTTTTTTTTCCAAGGAATCCCTCCTTTAGGAATTCCTAGGAAAATTTCGTCAGAGGTTGCTATATAAATTTTTAGAAGGTTTTTTAGAACTGCTCATGTGATTCATTCAAAAATATCTCCTGGGATTCCTTCGGAGACTCCTCCAAGAATTATTTTCTACCTTCAACGACTTTACAGAAGTACTTCATGAAATTACAAAAAAAAATCTGGAGAAATTTTCAATTATGGAAGAATCCTTGAAATAATGTCTGCAGGAATTCATGCATAAACTGCAGACAAGAGTACTGGAGGAGTTCTTGAATAAATTCCCGAAATAAATTGATAGAGAGATTCCTAGAGGATGTCTTGAAGCGAACCCCGGAAAAACTCTTGGAGATACTTCTGCAGACAAAAATCCTTAAACGTTGAAGTAAGAAGATAGAAGATAGAAGAAAGAGGATAGAAGATAGAAGATAGAAGATAGAAGATAGAAGATAGAAGATAGAAGATAGAAGATAGAAGATAGAAGATAGAAGATAGAAGATAGAAGATAGAAGATAGAAGATAGAAGATAGAAGAAAGAAGATAGAAGATAGAAGATAGAAGATAGAAGATAGAAGATAGAAGATAGAAGATAGAAGATAGAAGATAGAAGATAGAAGATAGAAGATAGAAGATAGAAGATAGAAGATAGAAGATAGAAGATAGAAGATAGAAGATAGAAGATAGAAGATAGAAGATAGAAGATAGAAGATAGAAGATAGAAGATAGAAGATAGAAGACAGATGAAGAAAAACAATTGAAAACCACTGGTTCAGACTCTTAATCTGCGACGAGGCTAGCAAGAAGTGCAAAGCGGGGATCTCCATATATAGGAAATCAGTGCCCGTGGATAGCATTTACAGAAATAACAAAAACATAACTTCACTCTCCCGGACTATCTCCCTTCCCTGCTTCGCTCCGTCGTCCCACAGCTCCTGTTGGAGTGCTGAATTCTCGCAAAACTGGCTTCACTTCGCTGCTGGAGCTATAAATTAACTTGAAACTAACTACAGATCTGTAAGTGGAGGGGCCACCAGTAACTGGGAACAACTGGGGCTCAACTGAGATCAGGCATGGCGCGGGTCCCAAGGGAGAGGAGATAGGTCAGCCCCAAGACCTACAAACACCCTTGCACTTTGGTACGGCAGCCCCGTGCGACGTCGTCGTACTACGAGGCGCTCCTCTGCAGGTATCTCTACTCCTAGGGAAGTTGGCGAATAAGACCGGTTGGTACCGCGTCGTAGCTGTTGGTGGGACGTCAGTGAAAATCGAGGTAAGATGCGCACCTTTGTGAATTATTCTAAGGATAATTTTATTTTTCAAGACTGTTTCAATTTTCCGGTTCCGAAGCAAAATCAGATTTCAACAAAACCTGCACTAATCCCTGGGTTTTAAACAGAATTTATGTTTACGATGAGAAGTCCACAGTTTAAAAGAATGGAATAAGATGGAACGAGCTCACCAAAAGAAACGTTTGATGAAAAAGCATCTATAAACAGGATTAATCGAATGTTGTTTCATTATTGTTGCGATAGAGTTTGAACAATTCAATATCCAAATGTTTTCTGAACTTAGAATGCTTCAAAACAGTCCTGTAGTGGACCGTTTCACCCCCATGCCCCCATCGCCATTTCGTTCGCGGTCCTGCTCGCCTAGCTGGCACCATCGGGTCGGGCGGGATTGGCTGCTCCACAACGGGGAGGCTTGAAAGCGAAGCCTGTGCTATTGGCTATGCTCGTTCACCAATAGGTAATAATTGTGGTTGTTGCAAGGGGACTGCCGGGTAGCGGCCTGTGCGGCGGTGTGAAAAGTTCGAGAGTCTCAACGTGAGGCTTCGAAGCTCACGGCGGCGAGGTAACGCAAGAGCTCTTGATCTTGGAGTGCCGAAGCCGCACGTTTCCCGTGGGCCCTTCCGAGCGGAGTTTTAAGAGTAGATGGAGCGGCATTTCAAGGTTACTCGGTTCTGGTTTGAAGCGAGATGTAGATTTACCGGGTGAGCTGAGGGTGCTGCGGCGTTTGTTGTGGAATGGAACACAGATACATTTGTAAGGAAGGATTTTTAGATAGCAGCACATATAAAGGGATAGAAATGTACCTCATATGCAACATATGTTTTTTTTTGTGAAATCCAGTCGGTTTGTACGCTTTGCGCACCAGTAAATGAATAAAAACATTTCACTGGTATTTTAAATAGGATTTAAAAAGGATCATTCCGGAATTCAGGATTTCATCAAGTTCTGAACTGAATTCTGTCGGAGTTATAGAAAGGATTGTTTCGCAATCTTATTCGTCAAGATGTACTTTAGAAGTCTTGGATAAAAATCATGTCTGTATCTGTTCACCGGGACGGAATGCTGTTGGAATCCTTAACAGGATTTTATAGGAATCATGAGCATATTTTTTGGAATTCTGTCGAAAACTTAGAATTCTGTCGGAGTCTTGAACATCCCTAGGATCATTTTTAATTAAATATACTAGAAGAGGTTCTTAGAACCATCATAAAACCAAACAAAAGGCACGAGGTTTTATGACGGTTCTCAAAACCTCTACAAGGTTAATGAGTGATCAAAATGTTGCTTGGGATGGAAATCCGTTTTATTATACTATTTTTTTTATAAATTTTAACACTCATGCTAGTTTTTCACTCTGTCGGAATTTTGAGAAAAACATTGTAGAAATTCTGAAGATTTCAGTATTCAGGATAAAGTTTTAAAGGAAGCTTGAAGAATCTGCTGGAATTTTAAACAATTTTCTACCCCAATTTCGAACAGGATTCTGTAAGTATTCTGAACAAAATTCTGTAAGAGTTCTTGACTCAGGTTCTGTAGGAATCCTGTACAAGATCCTAAGGAAATTTTAAACAGGGTTTTATAAGAATTTTGAACAGAATATCGGAGACAAATTTCGTACATTTGAAACAAACATATTCATGTTTACTTTAATCTGACAAATATTATAAATTGAAATTGTAATTTTTAAAACAACCCTAATTTTATAATGAATTGGGGTTGCTCATAAACCACGTATACCAAATTTTGGCCGTCTCAAAGGCCTCCTACCACCTCGTAGAATTCTGTGCATACAAATTTTTTAAAATGTGTGTGCTTCGAAGAATTTCAGACAGAATTCAGTGAGAATTCTAAAAAAGACACTAAAGAAATTCTGAACAAGATTCTAAAAAAATCAAACTCTGAAATTCTGAATTTTGAAGAAAGTTTCAGAACAAAATTTTGTTAGGATCTAGAATAGCATTCTTCCAAGACCTGGAAACGAACCTGTCGGAATCTTGAACAAGATTTTGAAGAGATTCATGTCTTCGTAGGAATAAAAAAAAAAGTCCTGAAACATTCAAATGGATTTACCGGATTTACCTATGTCGATAGCTCATGCAAGTTACTTTGCATATACTCTGCCCCATCCAAAAGCTGCCTACCCACCATCTTGGAGCCAGCAACGTTCCACTCTGGAGAAGATCATGATCGAATATTTAGAAGAGCCGGCTAAACGAAGCGAAAACAATAATAATACACCTTCTAGTCAGCCGTGCCTCACCACAGCGCCACACCACCAGCACTAACACTCGATGCAAAGGGAACCACTAGAAGAGATACAGGCAGAATAATAAAAGCTTTCCTCTCGGCACACATCCTCCGCAGCACCTGCGTCCTCAGATGAAATCGAAAAAAAAAATCCATGCGAATAGTTAGCTGTTGGTAGTTAGGTAGGGTGCTGTTTGGCTTCAGCAGCGTTATTGTTGTGAAGATTCGCGACTGATGATACCGGAGCAAACAGCAACCGCAACCGTCGTACACCCAACCGAAAATTGTCAGATTTTTGTACGATAATGCTCAAAACTCACCAAAAAACTACCAAAATCTCGATTGCAAATTTTTGAATAATAATCAAAACAAAGTGAGCAGTTTTCATTCCTAAACTGGAAACTATCTTAATTTTTGTGAAATAATGTAAAATTTGTGGTAAAACAGATAAAAGATTAGAAAAAGCGTGGAACGAGCTCACCAATCCTGATAAGATAGCAGAATTGTATGCGTTTACATCCTGTTTACCTAATACTTCATTCAGATTAAAACTTCATCCAAATTATTATCCGAAAATAATAAAAATTTCTTAAATAATCTAACTTTTGAAGAAGATCAGAAAAATTAGCATGGAACGAGCTCACCAATCAAGATAAGATAGAAGAATTGAAAACGTCTACACACCCATATCAATATTCAATCCTGTATAAGCATCAGCATTTAAATATGCTTTGTAGAAGTTCATAAGAAAATAAGAATAAATCTGAGTGCCAACTTTTGACTCCTGATTCCTCCTCGTGATTGGTGAGCCCGTTCCATGCTATTTTTCAACGTTCCTCTATATTTTCGCAATCTCCCAACCTTTGTCTTGTGAAATGAGATGTTTTTTTTTTTTAATTTTTATTTATGTGTATTTTAACTTAAATGCTAATTCTACACTCAGGAAATGAGATGTCTTGGGTGTACAACTTTTACAAACTTGGCATTCATGCTCTTCTGTACAGACTTCCAACCATGTCCGAAAACATGGGGAACAGGGGGGAAATTGGTTTCAGTTATGCTTCATGGTTTATTTATAGGAACCACGACTCGACTCGAGACGAGATGCTGCGCTGTGCTTTGAGGGCTGCCTAGCCGCTTAATAGTTCGCCACAAGAGACTCTCCACTGGCTGGCTGAATTACTGACTGGAACTTCCATGGCAGCCCAGTCTCGCACCGCCGAAAAGCAGCCTTGATTTTGGCAATTGTACTACACTGCGGATGATGAGACTGCCAACCAATTGGTGTACCATATGGAGACTGCCTGAGAAGATGCTCAGCCGTAAAATTGTGTGCTCCCGTGGCAGCCTTGGAAGTCAGCAGCGCTGCCGCGCACAGATTCGCGCAGATTAAAATCTAAATCGACAGGTAGGTAATTTGTAGTTGCAAAGATTTGCATCTAACGATGGGCAATTCTGTTTCCGGAAGAACTTGAGAACAATAATGAGACCTTAGATTTGGATGAATTATAAATAATTGAGAGGATTTGTGTCAAGGATCGTTACTTGGCTGGTTCTCGTGTACGAAGATATCAATGTAGTATGTTCATATTATAATCGAATTACTGATATTTTCAAAATTTTGATCATTTTGTGATCTTAGATTATAGGATAGTATTTCATAAATAAACTGTCAGAACAAAACTCACAGGGTTAAATCGTATCCCATCAGAATCTCAATTGTTCGAACATCATGAGAGCATCTCTTTCAAAATGTTTTAAGCATTTCTAAATAAATTTCTGTTTTCTAGTAATTTCTTTGGATTTGTTCCGGCATTTTTTTCGATTTTTTTTTTGCAACTTGTTAGGCAATTTAATTGGCAATTCCCCTGGTAAAATCTTTGAGAATTTTATTAGGAACAAATTTGGGAATTTAAGGGGCAATGACTTTGGGAATGCCTTTGGCATTTCCTTTTGATCACCTTCGAAAATTTCTTCAAATAATATTTTGACTTATCCTTTAAAAATGTCTTCGGTAATTCATTTGTAAACTACTTGAACAATTCCAGTAGACTTGGATTTTTTAGTAATTTTATCAGCAGAACCTTCGCAAATTGTTACGGGAGTTGTTATTAAATCATTTTGGGAATTTCTCAAGCCTTTTTTTATTGTTTCGGTAGTTCTTTTAGTAATTTCCTTTGCAATTGTAATCAATTTTTCTAGAAATCCCATCGAGAATTTCTTCAGTAATGCACTCAACAACTGATTCGGTAATGTTTTCGAGAATTTCTTGGAAAATTTGCCAGTAATTATTTTCTCATTTTCAAGATTCTTTCGGTAATCTCTGTAAAATTACTTGCAGAAGGAATTTACAAAATTCTTGTGAAATCCTTCTGAAATTTTTTATGAATTCTGAAATCAATTTCTTCTGTAATGCTTTTGGAAACTATTGTGGAACTTTTTTTGAGAATGTTCCCGGCAATTCCTTTGGAACTTGTTTCGAAACTTTGTTAAGGAATTTATCGACAATGTTTTTAGGAAATGGCCAGGCATATATCTTTGAAGCTTTTTTCTTTGAATTTCTTCGGTATTTCGTTCAGTATTTTTTTGCAATTTCTTTGCAGATCGCTTTGAATATTCATTCGCCAATACCTTTGAAAATTCATTCGGATATGCCTTCAATTATTCCTTTGAGGAGTCCTTCCGTAATTGTTTTGGGAATTTCTCTGATATTGTCTTTGATAAAACTTTTGGAAATTGCTTTAAAATTCCTCGAACATTTCTTTTGGGAATCCTTTCCGAAATTCTTCCAGCATATTTTTAGACGGTCCTTAATGAATTCTTAAGGGAAAAATAAGAATATCTTTGTAAATGCTAGCAAAAATTTCTTCTTCGGCAAATCCGTTAGAACCTGTTTCCGATTTTCCTTTAGGTATTTCTTCAGCAATTTCTATGGAAACTTTCCCAGCAACTCCATTGAGAATTTCTCAGGCAGTTTTTTGGAAATTTCTTTTTTTTCTGTTACAGTTCCTATAATAGTTCCATTGATAACTGACATAGCTATTCCATTTTCAGATCCCTACGGCTAATCTTTTGCAATTCCTTTGTGAATCCCTTCTTATATAAATTTCTGAAAAAAAAATCCATCGGCTATCCCAATTGAAAAATTCTGAATTTCCAAAGCAATTGCATGAGAAATATCCAAAGTAATGACCAAAGGAATTCACAGAGAAGCTACCGAAGAAGTTTTCAAAAAATGGAATTCCTAACATAGTTGCCTTGGAAATTTCCAAGTAGATTGCAAATAAAATTTCTAGTTAAATTGCCGTGGAAGCTGCCTATCAATTTTCAAAATAAACATAAGAGAAAAATAGTTATCGTAAGATTTAAAGAAAAAAAAAACGATTGCAGTTATTGAAGGAATTCATGTAGGGTTACTTTTAAAAATTATGTAATAATTATTGAAACCATTTTCAAAAAATGTTTAAGAAATATCCACATAACTTTCTAAAACAGAATCAGTTTACAGAGGGATAAATTTAAAAAAAAAAAAACAATGAATACAAAGAAACTTCAGAAGGAATCCCAATGAAATAGCCAAAGTAATTCTCATAGGCGTTACAAAATAAATTCCAAAACAATTACCGCATAATTTAACTATGGAGCTCTATGTACAATTTGCTGGCCCAGAACCATATATCAAACTGCACAATAAAAATGGACCTGAAATGCTGGGCTGAGCAGAGGGTGATATCCAATTGGATGGATGTCAAAAATTGCAATCAGTCAGAACGATTCAAAAAACCAAATCCTTATAAAACCAAAAAGCTTTTAGAGCTCAATAAGAGAGCTCTATGTACATACATTGGCATAGTAACTGGACACTGCCCGAGCAGGTATCACTTGAAAAATATTGGCCATATTCAGAGTGATATCTGTCGTTTCTGTAATACGGAACGTGAAACCTCGGAACATCTGATTTGCAGTTGTGGTGCTTTATACACGCGCAGGCAAAGATTTCTAAATAGTGGTTGCTTGGAACCCAGTGAGATCTGGTCTGCAAAACCTGGGAAGGTCTTGGAGTTTATCAATTCCATTGCACCTGACTGGGAGACGACGCGTCGTGGCAGTAACTGATTACTTGAGGGGATTTTTTTTTTATTACCGAACAGGTTTGGGCTGAAGGGTCTCCGATTTCAATGAAAATTTTACCAGAGCTAAAGGTCGTGGATATATGATCATATATGGAGTTCAAAAAATCGTAGTGGACTATTTTCCCGAAAAACGCTAGATGAAATTTCACGATTTTCCAAAATTTTCTAAAATACCCCAAACTTCAATAAATCATATCTCTAAAACTATGCATCGTAGAACAAACTTTTCTTAGTGAAATCGACGCCAAATTACCTCAGCAATCCAAATAAAATACATTGAGAAAAAAGTTTCTCGGAAAATTTTTCCCCGTAGAGAAAAAACGTCTAAAAATGCTGATAAAAGTACCGTCTGTATCATAGATTATTTTAAACAAATTTTCCTAGCGCAAAAACTAATGTTCTTCCTTCCATTCTTTGACACCAAAATGGAATCTCTTATCGTTTTAGAGATACAGCCAAAAAACCAACGGAAAGTCGCTATATTTTCATAGGAAGCCATCTACAACAGCGGCCGTTCACCTGTTGCAACATATTTCCTTTGCAACGAGCAAATGACATACGCTAATTTCAACGTAACTTTGACACTAACGTGCATTGGAATGCACTGACAGCACGGCACTTGAGTGCCCTTTGAATGCAACAACTTATCACATTTTGAAATAAATGGATTTGTAACTAGAAAGCGTTGCAAATAACAAGTTTACAACGAGCAAACGCATATTTCAACGTTTTTTTTTTTTCAATCAATGCAATCATATGCAAACCGTTAGAGATCAGTGGATATCAGGTAACTATAAGGTCTCTTTACACATGTAAAGCTTTGTTTTGCTTTTATAGCGTTTTTGTTGCTTAAATGTTCAATGGTATGTGAATTCTTCTATACACCATAAAGAGACCATTACCACTCAATATTTAGTAAATAGCATGGTCTGTGCATAATGTGTTTGTATAATGTGCTTTAGAAGAATCACTTATTTAAAACTTAACAGAACTTTAAAAGATATATACTATAGATGAGAGGAACAAACATGTACTCTCTGGAGCGGATCTGGGTGATGGTTAAAGCCCGTGACTGTCACGCCGAAGACCTGGGATCGAATCCTACTCCCGACATATTCACAAAATGTGAGTTCTTCCTTCGGAAGGGAAGTAAAGGGTCCCGAGATGAACTACACACTTAAAAATTTCGTGTAAATTTGCGTTTATTTCGATGCACATATTTGGAGCATCGAAATAAACGCAAAATTGCGTTAGACATAAAAATTACACGATTTTAATTTTACACGATTCATGTCTCGTGTGAGAGTCGTGTAAAATTAAACATCGTTTAAATTTAAACGATTAATTTCCAACGCTTCTGTATATTGACATGAACGTTTGTTTATGCATTTGATTTTCGACTTTCGAAAAACCATCTTGTGAGGATAATCATTGCGACGATGTGGTACTTAGCGTACATAAATCAGATGTTCGGCCATGCAAATGTTTCCTTGTCAACGTTGGGCAATTGCTCTCGACGCGACAGCATCGCAAAATGGAGCACCGGGAGACGCACTGCGAGGTGCTGCTACTGCTGATGAGGGGTTTTTAAGGAACTCGTTAGATTTTTATCATAATTCTCTAGTTGGAAGATTGCACATGTATCAATGATGACTCGGGTACGTATAAGGTGTTACAAATAACAGATATTCGCGGCACAAAACAAACTAACAGTGTGTCTTCCGGTGCTTCTCACATGAACAACTCCCTCCGGCCGTCGGCAGAACAAAACTGAAACAAAGACGCCATTTGTATTGATGGTAAACGAGTGTCGCTGTAAATTTACACGCCAATTTAAATTTATAGTTTAAATAACAGAAAATCAAATGTTATTTAATCCACTTTTCAATGTGAACATAAAATTGATGTGCCATTGAATTTTAGTTCATAAAAGTGTAAAATTGTATGTTTTTCTATGCTCTCATTATGTGCATCAAATTCGACTCAATTTTCAATCATTTTTAGTTTAAATTCGTTTAAATTTACAGCGTTTGCCATTTACATGTCGTTTAAATTTAATTATTTTTTTTCTGTGTAGCCTAAGGCTAAAAATCTCGTTAATACAGATAAAAAAACATGTACTAATTAAGTACGGGCGACAAATTAAAACCAAGAGTTTTCCATGTCTACAACTTCTTAACGCGCTGATAAAAAAAAAGACACTACACCGTCTTCAACCAGAGGTTGTACAGACTGAACAAGCACTAACATATGACAACGGACAACACACATAATACCCAGTGGCCCAGTGGAGAATTTTCCGTTTGACGAAAAGTTTTCCCCGACTGGAGCGGGAATCGAACCCACACTCCGAGGCTTACGAAACGTCTAGATGACTGACGCCTCTAGCCGCACGGCCACGAAGCCCACATTGTTGTTGCTTCAAACTAAGCTTTTCCTGTTCTAAGAAGAGGTACAATTCCAACAGTGACGATAATAATGTTTGGCAATGGTTGGCAAAGATTAACACCGAGCTCGGTATAGAGCTACTGAGTTGGCAATAGTTGAAGCAGCGCGGTACGCTGGATGATCGACCATTACCGTTAAAGTAAGTGTTGATATTAATTAATTAAAAAAAAAAAATACTGAAATGTAAGAGCAATTCATCACTTTTTCGTAACGTAACGGTTTGTTGTCAAAAAGACTTCATCTGTTTTGAGAACTATAATGACAAAGCCATACTACTATCCATAAAATATTCGAATCAACCAAAAAATCGGTGCATGGTTCGAATGATTAAAATATTGTCAAAAATTGTTTAATGCTCTAAGATGTCAAGTAAATGTTTAATTTCAAGAAATCCTTTAACATCCTTACTTTTATTCACATCCTGTGCATTTACGAAGCTCCATGGATCAATATTGGAATATTGGATATCATTTGAAAATTTCTAGAATGCTTTCATTATTTCTGAACGAAGCAAAAGATTATAATCAAAAAATACTACACAACTATGCATTTTTGTTACTTACACAGTTAAAAATGTTATATCATTTAACCTGTAACAAAAGGACCTCGTCGTATCGCACACATTCTCCATCAGTTTATAAATTTACAGCTTGCTCTCAGTATTAAGCTTGCGTTCAACATTCCATACAAGAAATTATTTGATGTAAAATTAAGTTAAATAAGATAGTAATTCGTATGCAAATTGTTTTTCGTCGGGTATAATTTCAGATATTTTGTTGAGTAGTAACCATTCTCCGTTAAAAGTTTTCTTTGTTTTCTTAAATTGAAATGGAAAACAAATAAGGTATGAGCGTCATAAGTAATTTTACGCTCACCGCTGGCATCAGCTCGTTGTTAAGCCGTTATTTGAAACACATTTTAGTTAGAAACCCGATCAATGCGAAACATGACTATTTAATGCATTTAAAAGGCACTCAAGTGCCATATATGTGCTGTCAGTGCACTCCAATGTACGTTAGTGTCAAAGTTACGTTACAATTAGCATATGTGATTTGCTCGTTGATAAGAAAATATGTTGCAACAGGTGAACGGCCGATGTTGTAGATGGCTTCCTATGAAAATATAGCGACTTGCCTTTGGTTTTTTGGCTGTATCTCTGAAACGGTAAGAGATTCCATTTTGGCGTCAAAGAACAAAAGGAAGAACATTAGTTTTTGCGCTAGGAAAAGTTTTGTTTAAAATAATCTATGATACAGACGGTACTTTTGTCAGCATTTTTAGACGTTTTTTCTCTATGGTGAAAAGTTTTCTGAGAAACTTTTTTCTCAATGTATTATTTATTGGCGTCGATTTCACTAAAAAAAAGTTTGTTCTACGATGCATAGTTTTTGAGATATGATTTTTTGAAGTTTGGAGTGTACTACAAAATTTTGAAAAATCGTGAAATTTCGTCTAGCGTTTTTCGGGAAAATAGTTCACTACGATTTTTTTTTTAATTCCATATATGATCATATATCCACGACCTCTAGCTCTGGTGAAATTTTCATGAAAATCGGAGACCCTTCGGCCCAAAGTGTTCGGTAATAAAAAAAAATCCCCTTGACACATGGTAATTAGCTGGCTAGATGCGAATATCAAAACGGGACATGCCACAAAAGTTCAGCCTATTGGACGCAGTGGCTTAATTTCCCCAACAGGGGAGGAAAAAAAAAACTATGGAATAACTATAATATTTCCAAAGAAAATGAAAATGCTGCTGAAAATTCCATGTTTTTGTGAATTTTAATTTCCTGGCTAATTCTTCTCACATAATTTAGCTAAGAAATACATTCCAAAAGAAAATGTAATTAAACTAGCGAACAATTTCCCTTGAAAATATCGAAGAAAATGACGAAGAAGTATGTAAATATCTTTTCGAAAAATTCTCAAAGAAATTGACGAACAAATTTTAAATGCAATTCTGTAGAAATTCACAAAAGAAAATGAAAAAAGAATTTTAAAAAATAACGTTATTTAAATAGAGGAAACTAATTAAATTTAACGTAAATAGATTCTACCTTAATGGAGGTTTGAGTGTACACCAAAGTGTACTGAAAGGCTATATGTCCACTCAAAAAACGAATTTTCTATAGAAGACTCGGTGGGTCAAGTCACATATACCAATCAAGTCAGTTCGTCGAATTGAGTTGATGTATGTATGTGTGTGTATGTATGTGTGTGTATGTATGTGTGTGTACGTATGTGTGTGTATGTATATGTGTGTATGTTTGTATGTATGGCTGTGTACAAAAAAGATCACTTACTTTTAAGACACTTCCCAATGGCCGATTTTTCGGATTTTAGCACGGATCGAACCGGAATTTTACCGCCTTGTTTGCTATTAAAAAATGGTCCGAATCGGTCAAGGCGTTCCGGAGTTATGGCCATATTAGTGATTCGGACCAGCATCGGTAGAACTGACTTTATATTAAACTGAACCAAGCCCCATCATGCGACACATCAAAACTGCGCCGATTTGTATAAACTTTAGCATGGTTGACGAGTTTTGTGCGAAAATGAACACTGGAGACCAGAAATTCCACAATGTCGGCCCAAAATTCAAAATGGCGGCCTACTGTTCAAGATGGCGGCTCGAAATTCAAAATACCTAGCTGCTGTTTAATAGAATTTAAGCCTCTAAAACCATGCAATATGGGTTGGGTATGTTTGGTATGGGGAAGATGTCTGGAGTTCAAAAATGGTGACCAGAATATCCAAGATGGCGGTCTAAAATCCATAGTGGAGGCCCAAAATTCAAAATGGCGGCTGTTCAATGGTGTTTTAGGATAAAAAACATTATATATGGGAATATTTGGTATGGAGAAGATGTGTGAAGTCCAAAAACGGCGACCAGAATATCCAAGATGGCGGTCTAAAATTCAAGATGGAGTTTAGGGCTCAAAAATCAAAAGTCAGATAAACGATATGATTTCTAGTGTCATAAAATGGATTTTTAACGGATGAAAGTGCGATATTCATCAACATGTCAGTTCAGTTGTTGAGATGGGTTTCCGAAGGCACGAGAGAGACGCAATTATCGCTAGGTGGATTAATTAGGGTTTTATATTCATAAGGAGAAGTAGCGCTTTGGAAAAGTATTCTTATGTATGCGTTGTTGTTTTCAATTAATAAAACATAGGAGTCAAAATATGTGTGGAAATTATTTTATATTTGGAATAACATAAAAAAACTGCATTGTTCAACTTAGCATTACTGGCTCTGAGCTTTTGAGTAGGTACTCAAAAATACAACTTTAGTCCAATTGATATTTTCAAAATGTTATATTCATCAAGAAGGCTGGGAAACTTCATAACTTCAAAAATTGTGCAAATCGGATGAAAAATGGTAGAGTTTTAGCAAGTTAAAGTTACCGTTCTCACTGTTTAGGAGGCATGGCAGTGGGAGTGTTAAAAGTCCCCGATACACTGCTTTTGATAGCATGCTTCTGAACCGACAAGATAGTCGCAAATGAATGTAACTCTTTGCATGTGAGTTACCCGATATCACTGAATTCCTTATCACTTCAGGTTGCAAAAGAAAGTGTAAATGCAACGAAAAAAAAACTAGCTATGCACCACAGAGAGTAGCACTTATCAGCAGCAGCATTCGTCGGGAGATTCCCATATTTATCTGAATGTGAAGGAAAGTTGTCCGAAGAAGAAAAGCTTCCACCAACCAGCACACAACAACCAGAGACCTACATACATATTCGGCCCATCCTCAGCATTAGCATCGCAGCGCAGCGGGCGGGGGCCGGTGTGCGGCACTCGACAAGCCCCAAGATCGAAGTTATGCTACACTTTTAATTGGAGTAGAAAATTTCGCTTATAATAGTAATTCGCAACGTCCTCCTCCAAGCAGAGGCAGCCGCGTGTGAGAGTAGATGGGGAAGGAAACCGGAGCACACTACACACTGCCGCCTCCGAAGCGCCGCCGCTGCATAGGAAAGTGAGATTTTTGCAGCTTCTACGCACATACATAGAGTGGTTGATGTTGTTGTTGTTGTCGAGGGGCGATAGAGAAACACTTTTCCATGCATCGCCGCCACGACGGCGGTGGAGGAAGAGATGAAAAATGGCACTCGGCGATGTCGACGTCAGAAGTTGGCTGGGGGGTAGGACGCAGAAGAGGAAAGAGGTGTAAGATAACAAAAGTGGTTTCGCTACGATTAGATGCATTTCACTTTATGGTTTCGGTTCGGTTTGGTTTCGTTTGGATTGGCGTGGCGGCCGCGGCGGAGCTGGGGATGCACTTGAAGCGTGCAAAACTGGCGCGATCGGAACAACGCGGCTAATTGTGTGTGAGTAGGTTTCTCTTTTCTTTTCCCCTCACTTACCTACTGTGGCTGCGATCAAACTGGGTCTGGGTCTGGGTCCATCGTCGTCGATGGGTTCGGAATGTGGATGGTTGGGGGTTATGGTCGGTAAATCGCGTTGAAAGGGTTTTGGGGTGGCAGTGACTTTCTCAAGTGTTGATTGTCATGTCATACAGAATACGGTAAAATATTGAATTCTCTGGAGGAACCCCTGAAGCAACTAATGGATGAAATCCGGAGTGTTCTTTTGGAGGAAATGGTTTAGAAAAATTCTAGAGGAAATCTTTGGAGGAATCTATGATAGATTCTTTGAATAAATTCCAGAAGAAACCTCTGAAGAAATTTCTTATTTGATCCTTTAACCCTCCTTTGGCATTAAGGTCATTTTTGACCCAAACCGAACACTATGTCAGCGAGCTGCTGCCAACGTGATGCAAAAGGAAGGTTAAGAGCTTCTATAAATAAATAAAGTATTTCTGGTATAAATATTCGGAGGAAACTTTGAGGGAGTTCTTGCAGGAAACTCTGCAAGAATACTTTAGGATTTTCTGAAAAAAATAAAGAACAATTGCCGCAGGATTTTTTTATAGAAATGCCTAAAGGAACATTAAAGCAACGAAATGCCTAGGGGATGTTCATAAACCACGTAGACCAAAATTTGGCCCTGTCAGACCCGCTCCATCTCCCTCGTATCCATACAAAAAAAATTGAAGTTTGTATGGAGCGTAGACTTTGGCCAGACCCCGTCCCCCAAAAAAATCTACATGGTTTATGAACGGCCTTCTAATAGAATAATTTCTGACTAAATTACTGAAGAAAATCTTTGTGAAAATCTTGGAACAACTCCTTAAAAAATCTTTGGCTAAATGCCCGGAGCAATCCGGGAGGCGTTCCAAAATAATTCATTGGAAGTTCTCTAAAAAGTTTTCCGAGGAATTTCTGCAAATATCGCTGATGGGTTTCCTAAGAGAATCCTTGGGGGAGTTCTTAAAGGAAAACTTGAAGGGGTCACTGCTGAAGTCTATGAAAGACTTTTTAAAGGAAAACTTGAAGGGGTCACTGCTGAAGTCTATGAAAGACTTTTTAAAGGAATACTTAGGGAGCATCTAAAAATGACGTAGCATTTCTTGGCCAATTTCAACCACCCCCTCATCCCCCTTGTAGCCTGTTTTCACATTCCTAATTGCTACCACGAACCATTTGCAGCAATCTCAGAAAATCCCCCCTTCCCCCTCAAATGCTACGTCATTAATGGACGGTCCCTTAGAAGTCCCTTGCCAGTGACAAATTCTGTAAGAGCTGCAGACCTTAAAAACTAAGCTCCATATCTATTTGGAGGACACAGAATAACCCTAAACGATAAAACAAAACCTCTAGGTCTGTAGAAAGGAGTAAGTGAACATAGTTGGTTATGTATCCCAAAGGGATTCTTGGCGAAGTTCCTCATAGAACCGTTGCAGGAATATCTAAAAGATTTCGCGGGAGAAGTTTTAAGAGAAACCTTGGAAGACTTGTTGGAGAAGTCCTTATAGAAATAACTGAAGCAATCATTGAAGGATTTTCTTTAGATGTTTTGGATAAATTCCTGGAAGAATACATGAGAAAATTTCTGAAGGAATTCTTGAAGATGTTTCTGAAAGTTCCCCAAGGGTAGTACTTGAAGAAATCAGTGGAGGATTTCCTGAAGGAATCATTGAAGGAACCCTAGGTGAGTTTTCTGTAGAGAAACTTTTGAATAAATTTTCGGAGGATTACCTGATGGAATCTTTGGAGGAGTTTCTGTAAGATCATCTGGAGAAATATCCAAATGAATCCTCGATAGATTCCTGACGGAAGTCAAGCAGGAATTTCTGTAAGAATTTTTGAAGGAATTTTGGAATCGATTTTTGTTGAATGTTTTGTATACTTAGGGAATTTACTGAATCAGTTCTTCTTCTGCTTCTTTTTGACATGAAGTCCCAACTCGGATAAAGACTGCTTTTCAACTTTGGGAGTTTTAGGAGCACTTCCACAGATGTTAACTGAGAGCTTCCTCTTTCAATGACCATTTTGCATATGTATATCCTGTGGCAGGTCCAAAAATATTCTATGCCCAGAGAATTCAAAGAAATTTTCATTACGAAAAGTTCTTGGACCGACTGGGAATCAAGCCCGTCTCCCTTATACTGAATACCCGTGCGCTTATCGTATCGGCTGTACCTGCTCAAATCTACTGAAGCGATTCGTGGTGGAATTCTTGGAAAAATATCCGAAAAATGTATGAATTAATTCGAGTCTTCAGAGGAGTTTCTGCAGGAATCCTTTGATAGATCTCCGAAGCAATATTTGGAGTAAGTCCTAAAGGAATCATGGAGGATTTTTTTTTAAGAATTCTTGTATAAACAGAGGAGACATATTTCGAAGGATACATGAAGATAATCTTGAAATTCCAATAATTCGCTAAAAAAATCGGTGAACAAAATTTTGAAGATATTCCTGAAGGAATATTTACAAGTTCACCTGAAGTAATAATCTTTGAAGGAGTTCTTGAGAAATCACTTGGAGAAGTTATGATGGATTGGATTTATTTTTCTAAGAAATTCCTTAAATAAATTCCTAATGAAAACTACGGAAGAATCTCTGGAGGGTTCTAAAGGGATTCTTCAGAAAATTTTGGTTGAATTGCTAGGAAAAATTTATGAAGGAAGCATGGAAAAAAATCCAAAAAGGATTCCTTGGAAGTTTACTTGGAGTGCTTGGAGGAATCTACAACCAGATCTGATCGAATTCTGTGAGGAATCAAAGCAACTCTTGCAGAAAACCCTAAAGAATTCCTTGGACAATTACCCGAAAGATTTGGAGACGGATTTTTTTAGGGATTTTGGTGAAAAAATCATGACGCAATCATTGTTTCTAGTCTAAAAAAAATCTGGAACTAATTGCAGAGCATTTCCAGTTGTAGACTTTCAGAAAAAAACTTGGAGAACTTTCTAAAGTGGTGTATGAATTTTGAGAAATTGCTGAAGGAATGCAGAAAGTCTAACATTTGAATGAAAAATTATTTTGACGAAAAAATTGCTGTACGGACAATTGTTTGATACACCGTAAATCCCAATAGAATATGATGATTACAGCTGTGAAAGCCATAAGTTTTGATTTAAAAAAATGGAAGAAAAAATAATTTCCCTTAAGAATCATCTTCCATATGTCCATTTTGGCCAGGGCCAGGTTTCAAAGAATACTATATAAAAAGTAATGCGGATAAAACTCCTGGGTGAAATATTTTTACAATTTTTGCTGGAATTATTGCCGAAACTCTTTGTTTTATGGGTTCAGAAAGAATTCCTCTAAGATGTCTTACTTCAGGAAATCCCATCAAGTTTTTTTTTTTAATTTTCAAGAAATTTCTCAAGAAATTTTTCATGATATACTTCCAGGTGTTTCTTCAGATATTTCTCCATCTTTTCTTCAAAAAAAAAAAAACCTTTCCTAAACCGATTGCAGAGTAGTTCCTCTAGCGATTACATCAGATGTTTCATCAAGGATTCCTGCAGTTATTTTATTAGTAATTCCTCCGAGATTCTTGCATTAATTCTCCAGAAACTCATCCGGGAATTTTTCCAGAGCTAACTTTAGGATTTATTTCTTGGTGTATTTTTTTCTGGAATATCTCAAAAAAATCTTCTTGGAATTACTGCAGAGCATTCTTCAGTTCTCCGGACATTCCTCTAGAGATTCCTTAAAAACTCAACTTCTTCAGAAATTTCTTTTGGTTTCTGCTGTAAAATTTTGCTTCGAAAATTCCTCTAGATTCTAAGGGTTTTTTCAGGAAGTGTTTTGCCCACTAATATCTTCCAGTTATTTTGCAAGAAATTCTTTCAAGAATTTCTCCAGAAGCATCTCCAGGAGTTTTTCATCGGTTCCGAACGTCTTCTAGGACTCCCTTTGAAAATTTGGAAGATTGATTCAAGAATTCCTCCAGTATCTTTGACTGCAATTTCTGCACAAATTGAGAAATATTTTCAAGGATTTCGAAAAATTTCTTCTTGGAATCTACAAATCTGTTTCCAAGGATTCCTTCAGAAATTCTTTCAGAAAACCCTTGAAGAATTTCTGCAGATTACGTAATTTCATTAAATACTTTTGTAAACATACCTGGGAAGAAAATTTGATAGAATTCCTGGAGGAATTTCTGAAGTATTTGCAAGAGAAATTCCAAACAGAAACGTTCAAAAGATTTCTTCAGTTACCCATTACGAAATTTCCGTGGGATTCCTAGAAAAACCCTTGGAAGAATTTTCAGAAGAATTTGAACGATTTTTTTTAAATCTAGATGAATTTAAAAAAAAACCTGGAAAAACTTCTGAAGAAAGATCTTGTTGACATTCATGAAGGAATCCTTAATCTAATGAATGAGACTTAGAGGTATTCCTGAAGTAATTCCCAAACAAATTTAAGGAGGAATCCCTGGAGGAATTTCTGACGGAATGCTTGGAGGATTTCTAATATATATTTTGTCTAATTCTTTAAGAAATCTCTGGAAAAAATGTGGTTCTCAATATTGAAGGAATCCCTGGAAGACTTTTTACAGATAACGCTGAAGGGATTGCTGAAAGAAATACTGATGGAATCTCTAGAGATGTTTCTGAACATATCCCGACACCCCTGGAAAGTTAGTAAAGAACCCTATAAAATTTTCTGAAGTAATCTCTGGTTGAGTTTCTGATCCAATGGAAAAAGGATATTTAGAAAAAAATATTTGATGAAATTATTGCAAATTCGAATGAAGCTTTGAATAAATTTATTGAAGACTCCCTGAAAGAAATTATGAGCGATTACTTTATATGTAAAGGAATTCCAAGAGTTGTTGCTAAAGGGGGAACGTCCACAAATTACGTTACGCTTTCAGCCCCCTGCTGACCCCCCCTGGTCAGCAAAGTATGACAACCCGTGCACAAATTTCAGTGGTGGGGATTTTTTTTTATTTCCGTACGGGTTTGTGCCGAAGGGTCTCAGATTTTCATGAACCTTTTTCCACAGGCAGGGCTCATGGATACATGAGCAAAAAAATTGAGAAAAATTCAGGGTCGCCTATTTTCCTGGAAAACTCAGGTGGAAAACCCTGATACTACTTACTTTGAAAAATCATAAGTCAAGAACGAAGCATCGTAGAAACGAAGTTTTTTTTTTTGAGAATGAAAGCAAATATTCTCATATGAACTGGACAAAGTTTTCCACAAAATTTTCCACAGTTGAGAAAATTCCTAAAGAAAAGCCGGAAAAACTATGCCCGATCTCCTGGAAAATTTACAAAAAAAATATTTTGAGAGGGTTATTTTATATGCTTTATTATTCGCTGATTTTTTTTTGTTTTTCAGTTATGGCCAATTTAAAAAAATGTCCAAATGTGCCATTTTTTTGAAAAATCATGACTCAAGAACGAAGCATCGTAGAAACAAAGTTTTTTTAATGAAAATGAAAGCGAATTTTCTCAGGAATAAAAAAAAAACAAAATATGAAATGGAAAAAGTTTTCCACAAAATTTTCCACCGTTGAGAAAATTCATTAAGAAAAGCCTGAAAAACAATGTCCAAACTCGCGTAAAATTTTCGAAAAAATATGTTTGAGAAGGTAATTTCATAAGCTTTGATTGCTGAATTTTTTGGAATGCACTGTTTTTTTCGTTCCTGAATAATGGTCAATATTGAGAAAAATGGTCATATAATTTAGGCTTACATGGTCATTTTTCACAAAATTGGTCATAACTTCTTAACTCAGGAAAGAAAAAAAAAGTGCATTCGAAAAATTTCCGCGATCAAAGCTTATAAAAGGTGATTTCAAAATATTTTTTTGAAAATGTTCCACGAATTCGGGCAGTTTTTTCTGCTTTTCCTTTTTGAATTTTCTGGAAAATTTTGTGGAAAACTTTTACCGCTTCATATTTTTTTTTTTTTGATTCCTGAGAAAATTTGCTTTTATTTTCAACTTTGTTTCTACGATGCTTCGTTTTTGAGTTATGATTTTTCAAAAAATGGCTGATATGGCACATTTGGACTTAAAAATGTTCATAAGTCAAAAACTAAAAAAAGTGCATTCCAAAAATTAAAGCAATTAAAACTTATGAAATAACCTCCTCAAAAATATTTTTTTTTAATTTTCCGCGAGTTCGCGCATAGTTTTTCCGGATTTTCTTAAGGAATTTTCTCAACTGTGGAGAATTTAGTGAAAAACTTTGTCCAGTTCATATTTTTTTTTCATTTTGAGAAAATTTGCTTTAATTTTAATCTTAAGACATATTTGGAATCATTGGAGAAATTAAAAAAAAAATTGAACTTTCGATTTTCTAAAAAAAACCGCTTAAGAATGTCTGGAATTCCTGAATGGTTTTCAGAAAGAAACTCCAGTACAATTTCTGAAATAATTCTTGGGTGATTTTCTTGAATAGGAAGAAAACTTTTCTTGAAGAATTCTTCTTTGGTGAAATTTCTGGAGATTCCCCTAGAGGAATTGCTTAAGGAAATTCTGTTGGAAAATTTTAGAAGAAATCCGTGGAAATTTTTCTTAAAGAAATCTGGAGCAATCCCTACAAGAAATCTCGAAAAGTCCTGCATTATACAGTAAGGACCCGATTATGTCAGCCCCATTTTGCGACAAACTTTTTGCTCTCATTATTTTACGGTCACATTTCCAGCAATTTATTATTATTTATCATCAAACTACAGATGCGGAGCATAGAGGCATAAAAAGTTTGGAAAACTGTTGAAGTTTTTGAAGAGAGCAAAAAATGTGTTCCGGAAAGGGGCTGACAAAATCGGGTCACTTATGTATTGAATATTCAGTAGGTTCGAGAACCTAATTGGACAAGCGATTCATGGCCTCAACCATTAAGTTAACAGGAGTTTAAGTGGGAATTTGTAGAGGGAATTGTAAAGAAGCCACAAAGAATTTCGACGGATATTCTCAAATCATACGTTAATTACCATGAAAATTTTCCAAGAGATATGCCAAAAATATGTAGGAAAATGTGTTTGTGGACCTCATGAGATCCCGAATAAAAAATACAGTGGAAAAACTGAACGTTGTATTGTAGCAGTACTATTTAGAACCATATTTTTACAATGGACACCACTGTAAAAATAAAAATACAAAAACAATAAGATGTAATGTAGGCACCATACAGTGAATCGTAAATAAGATTTTTACAATATACTATACGGGTTATTAAGTATCGTAACAATATAAAAAAATATTTTTCTCCATATATATTTTTTTGCAAAACCACACATTTTATTATGAATGCATTGTTCTACATACTGATACGTGGGTTTTAATATACCGTACATTGTATGGTACACGTATGGTTTCAAACAATAAAATGTACCGTAAATATATTGATTTTAATTGAAACTTCACTACTGGTTATAAATTCAATCATGGTTTTGGAATGGTGCTCTTTTGTTATGTTGTACATATTGCTTTACATTACATAAACCATATAATCTTGTCATTTTCCTCCTGTTAATGGCATCTTAGGCTAACTAGCATTATAAAAATGCGCTTTGGGAATTCTCCAGAGCGTTTTGGATAACCCTTCACATACAGGATCACCCACGTCTAAGTCTGAGTAGTCTCTGATTGCATCAACAGTTGAAGCTTAGGCTCCCATGCCCCACCAGCCAGATAACCGGGTTTTGCAAACTAAGCATTATTTGTGGCAACACTTTGAGCGACATGATGGAACTATGCCGAGCGTGCTAAGTGTTATTAGACCACTAATGTAGTTGCATGAAGTGGGTGACGAGGTACATGAGTATCATTACAGCGTGCTTAACTGTTATTGCAATATTGAAGCTGAGGCTCCAGTTTGACTAAAGTTTGCAATACAAAACAACTCATGAGGAAATTGTCAAGTTCGATTCAAGTATTAACCTCTAAACGTTCGCACCATAGATCCTGTCAAACACACCTCCTGCAGCGCTACGATTCCGAACCTGCGGTCCTTCAGTATATCGGCGAGTATGCGGGTGCTCCCGCTTCCAATCGCAAGCCCCTTTTCGTCGCTGGGGTCGTCGCCATTGGTATCGGTTCGCATTCTTCTCTTGTTGATTCTCCGGCGCTAGTCTTTTTTTACGGCTGGCTCGCAGGGCCTGACACCAACCCACTAACCCAGGGAGCTGGGCTTACCTTCCCGGAAGCTACGGGTTCTGCTTTGCCATTTCCTCCAACTACAGTGCTAAATAGCTAGGCTCAAGCGCCAGTCTTCGCCGGGGGTGGTGTTTTTAATGGGCGCCCAGGATATAAAATTTTACCTGAACTTCCACCCCCACCCCTGAGCTTCAATTCAACTATAAGTTAGGTTAAAAAGCAAACCCGCAGACGAACCTATACAGAGGCGTCTCGTAACCTCATTTTTTACCTGTTCAAGGACCCTAAAACTTGAAATTACGGAAAATTCAGAGTCAGAATTAAAATTAAAATAGGCAAAAACGGATATTCGCATCATTTTCTATTATATACAAGTTAATTTATTGAGAAAATTCAAGAATTTACACTTGGTGAACAAGTAGACTTGAGGTTAGGGAATCGCCACTGAACCTATATCAGAAGTTCTTTCAGTGTTCAGTCCAGTCCATATGTTAAAGATGGCTCTACGTCAAAGATAAAGTGCGTCAATCGTATTCCTCTCATCGCACTCTACATACCTAGCCCGCTATATATCTTGGATCTGCATTTCTTAAGACATCTGGTTTACTACTTATTTAAACATTTTTTTTGACTTTAAATTGATGTTTCACTTTATTCACTTTTTTTCTTTCCTTTCCTTTGCATAAAAAAGTCACAAACATCAACAAAACAAAGCACGGAAAAACAATGTTTCGGAAAAGTGAATAGTTCAAACGTAGGAAAAACTGTATAATATATTGTTACATACACAGATCGAAAAAAGAGTGTAAAATTCTGTCACATATGATGCACATAATTGGAGCGTGGGATATCGCAGAAGTTTACATGACATGTCATGTAAATTTCATGAAATATCATGTAAACTTCCATTATATGTCATGTAATTCAGCATGACTCTGAAAGTTTACATGACATATAACACAAATTTTCATGATATATCATGTAAACCATCATATAACTAAGTTTACATGACTAAAATGAAGTTTACATGACGTGTAAACCTCATTATTTTTATCTGTGTAAAAATCGAATGTATAGTAGCTACAATGTGCAAAGCTTTTGGCGAACCATTTCATTACAATACACATTATTGTAGCTGGTACACTGTATGGTGCAGGAATGGTTTTCACCAAACACCCTATGGTTAGTTTTAATCCGGGATGCCGCCATGAATTTAGTTGATAATCTGCTAAGATTTACAATTCATTTTGTAATATTAAAAAAATAAGCGAGGATCTTCAAACTATGAATAGTTTATAATAATGGAATAGAATATAATAGAATAGAATAGAATAGAATAGAATAGAATAGAATAGAATAGAATAGAATAGAATAGAATAGAATAGAATAGAATAGAATAGAATAGAATAGAATAGAATAGAATAAAAATCTTTGAAAGAAATCATAGAATATATTGAAACGGCGGCGTAGAAAAAACGTCGGTGACGGTGGCTCACACGTCTTTAAGTGCTCTGGGTTTTCTTCAGAAAACTTACATGCCGTGTGAGCAAAACATTTTTCAGAACATCTCAAATTAACGAAAAAAATGGATCATTGCTATTTCAGCCTTTCGTTGGGAAAGGTCCTGAAAGAAATGGAACAAACACAATGTATAAAATCAGTGCGCTTAATGTATCAGAATAAAACTCAATTATGACTCTCACTGTCAGTCACTCGTTCCAATGAAATCCCTCTGAAAGGCAACCGGTGCGGTGCGGTGGCGTCCGTTCCAGTTCGAGTTCATTCCCTTCTACAACGCAAACTGCACCACACCACGGAGCCATAAATTTGTTTTCCCCATATCACAATTGCAATAAAAAATAAATGTGGTTCAGCAGAGTAATATTTACCCACTTCCCTTCGGACTTCCACCAGTACCACATTCACCCATTGTTGAGTTGACTCCAGTTCGTGTCCTTCGGCTGGCGAGAAATAACCTTCAAAGGTCACTCACCTTCACCTTGGCAAAATTTTCAATCCCCTTTCGGCCCTCCCCGGTTGGTACCCTTCCATTTTGCACACTCTGGAAGTCCCATTACTGCCCTGCTGCCATGCCATGTTACCGTTTGCATCGCGCTTCGAAACAACATTATCTTCTTTCATCATCATCCCGAGTCGGAGTCAGAATCGGAGAGTATGAAACGTAGGTACATAAAACCTACACCTTACCCGCACGACAAACAGAACAGAACGTCACCCGCCGCCACCGGTTGCACATAACCCAGCAGAGCACCCAGCCCAGGACTGGTAGCGAGCCACTTCTCACTAGCTTTGTCCAATACTTTCACCCCAACTTGCGAACGAAGGTCCGCTACCAGCCCTGCATCAGTGCCAGACCGGAGCGAGAGCAGCACACAGAACGACGACGCCGGGTTTTTGGGGCCCACGCCCTTGGATGACACTGACCTGCGCCAAGCGAGAGCAAATTGTGTGCGCAACAGCCAGACGACCGACGACGACCCCCTTGTGGACCCAGACCTTGCCCAAACCGGCCGAACCCAGTCATCCAGTGCACCACCACTCGAATGGAAAAAGCTCATTCGAATCGGAGTCGCCGTTCGTTGGTTGGTTGGTTGCTGGCTGGCTGTCGCTATGTAGCATGTACACAAAATTAAATCCACTTTAGTCGCACTTGCCCCCTGTTGCAGCAGCTCACCTGTCTGACCCTCTCTCGATCCTCTCTGATGGAAGTCCCCGCGTATCATCATTTGCCATTGTTGGTTGGATGTTGATTCGATTGGATGGTTTGCTTGCATGTTGGGCTGGGTATCTGCTTACAAACGGAAAGTGTAACGAGACACGAAACCAGAACAACGGGATTCACACCGATTCCAATCCTATCCAATCCGCCCTCGTTTGCCGTACCTAAGAGTTAGCGAGTGGGTACACACGCGCACATATAGATTTCCAGTGGTTGAAAGGTGATTGACAGAGTGCACGGTGCACAGTGGGAATCCCGAGTAGGATACTGCCCGCATATTCAGTGGGAATCTTACCACATTCTGAGCAGACTTAATCCTGAGTAGGATTCTAACGGAATCCTGAGTAGGATTCTGAACGAATCCTGAGTAGGATTCTGAACGAATCCTGAGTAGGATTCTGAACGAATCCTGAGTAGGATTCTGAACGAATCCTGAGTAGGATTCTGAACGAATCCTGAGTAGGATTCTGAACGAATCCTGAGTAGGATTCTGAACGAATCCTGAGTAGGATTCTGAACGAATCCTGAGTAGGATTCTGAACGAATCCTGAGTAGGATTCTGAACGAATCCTGAGTAGGATTCTGAACGAATCCTGAGTAGGATTCTGAACGAATCCTGAGTAGGATTCTGAACGAATCCTGAGTAGGATTCTGAACGAATCCTGAGTAGGATTCTGATCAAATCCTTAGTAGGATTCTAAGATAATCCTTAGTAGAATTCTAAAAGAATCCCGAGTAGGATTCTAAAAGAATCCTGAGTAGGATTCTAAAAGAATCCTGAGTAGGAATCTAAAAGAATCCTGAGTAGGATTCTAAAAGAATCCTGAGTAGGATTCTAAAAGAATCCTGAGTAGGATTCTAAAAGAATCCTGAGTAGGATTCTAAAAGAATCCTGAGTAGGATTCTAAAAGAATCCTGAGTAGGATTCTAAAAGAATCCTGAGTAGGATTCTAAAAGAATCCTGAGTAGGATTCTAAAAGAATCCTGAGTAGGATTCTAAAAGAATCCTGAGTAGGATTCTAAAAGAATCCTGAGTAGGATTCTAAAAGAATCCTGAGTAGGATTCTAAAAGAATCCTGAGTAGGATTCTAAAAGAATCCTGAGTAGGATTCTAAAAGAATCCTGAGTAGGATTCTAAAAGAATCCTGAGTAGGATTCTAAAAGAATCCTGAGTAGGATTCTAAAAGAATCCTGAGTAGGATTCTAAAAGAATCCTGAGTAGGATTCTAAAAGAATCCTGAGTAGGATTCTAAAAGAATCCTGAGTAGGATTCTGAACGAATCCTGAGTAGGATTCTGAACGAATCCTGAGTAGGATTCAAACAGAATCCTGAGTAGGATTCTGGAAGAATCCTGAGTAGGATTCTGGAAGAATCCTGAGTAGGATTCTGAAAGAATCCTGAGTAGGATTCTGGATGAATCCTGAGTAGGATTCTGGAAGAATCCTGAGTAGGATTCTGAAAGAATCCTGAGTAGGATTCTGAAAGAATCCTGAGTAGGATTCTGAAAGAATCCTGAGTAGGATTCTGAAAGAATCCTGAGTAGGATTCTGAACGAATCCTGAGTAGGATTCTGAACGAATCCTGAGTAGGATTCTGAACGAATCCTGAGTAGGATTCTGAACGAATCCTGAGTAGGATTCTGAACGAATCCTGAGTAGGATTCTGAACGAATCCTGAGTAGGATTCTGAACGAATCCTGAGTAGGATTCTGAACGCATCCTGAGTAGGATTCTGAACGAATCCTGAGTAGGATTCTGAACGAATCCTGAGTAGGATTCTGAACGAATCCTGAGTAGGATTCTGAACGAATCCTGAGTAGGATTCTGAACGAATCCTGAGTAGGATTCTGAACGAATCCTGAGTAGGATTCTGAACGAATCCTGAGTAGGATTCTGAACTTATCCTGAGTAGGATTCTGAACGAATCCTGAGTAGGATTCTGAACGAATCCTGAGTAGGATTCTGAACGAATCCTGAGTAGGATTCTGAACGAATCCTGAGTAGGATTCTGAACGAATCCTGAGTAGGATTCTGAACGAATCCTGAGTAGGATTCTGAACGAATCCTGAGTAGGATTCTGAACGAATCCTGAGTAGGATTCTGAACGAATCCTGAGTAGGATTCTGATCAAATCCTTAGTAGGATTCTAAGATAATCCTTAGTAGAATTCTAAAATAATTCTGAGTAGGATTCTAAAAGAATCCTGAGTAGGATTCTGAACGAATCCTGAGTAGGATTCTGAACGAATCCTGAGTAGGATTCTAAAAGAATCCTGAGTAGGATTCTAAAAGAATCCTGAGTAGGATTCTAAAAGAATCCTGAGTAGGATTCTAAAAGAATCCTGAGTAGGATTCTAAAAGAATCCTGGGTAGGATTCTAAAAGAATCCTGAGTAGGATTCTAAAAGAATCCTGAGTAGGATTCTAAAAGAATCCTGAGTAGGATTCTAAAAGAATCCTGAGTAGGATTCTAAAAGAATCCTGAGTAGGATTCTAAAAGAATCCTGAGTAGGATTCTAAAAGAATCCTGAGTAGGATTCTAAAAGAATCCTGAGTAGGATTCTAAAAGAATCCTGAGTAGGATTCTAAAAGAATCCTGAGTAGGATTCTAAAAGAATCCTGAGTAGGATTCTAAAAGAATCCTGAGTAGGATTCTAAAAGAATCCTGAGTAGGATTCTAAAAGAATCCTGAGTAGGATTCTAAAAGAATCCTGAGTAGGATTCTAAAAGAATCCTGAGTAGGATTCTAAAAGAATCCTGAGTAGGATTCTAAAAGAATCGTGAGTAGGATTCTAAAAGAATCCTGAGTAGGATTCTGAACGAATCCTGTATAGGATTCAAACAGAATCCTGAGTAGGATTCAAACAGAATCCTGAGTAGGATTCTGAAAGAATCCTGAGTAGGATTCTGGAAGAATCCTGAGTAGGATTCTGGAAGAATCCTGAGTAGGATTCTGGAAGAATCCTGAGTAGGATTCTGAAAGAATCCTGAGTAGGATTCTGAAAGAATCCTGAGTAGGATTCTGGATGAATCCTGAGTAGGATTCTGGAAGAATCCTGAGTAGGATTCTGGAAAAATCCTGAGTAGGATTCTGAAAGAATCCTGAGTAGGATTCTGAAAGAATCCTGAGTAGGATTCTGAAAGAATCCTGAGTAGGATTCTGAACGAATCCTGAGTAGGATTCTGAACGCATCCTGAGTAGGATTCTGAACGTCTTAGTCGAACCACCTTTGAGCTCGGACGTGCGTAACAGCGCGCTTGTAAATATTTTTAAAACATAACTTTTTATTTAATTTTTTGACCCCGGGTCCGTTCACGCGCGAACCTGTGTTAGTGTTTTTTTTTCCTCTCTACTTTTCGCCTCACGCGAATTGTCTTACCCATCGACGTCGCCGCCGTGTGTGACTTTTTTATTTAACCCACCGCGTGTGCCATGAAGTGTGGAATTGTGAATTGTACGCAAAATGACAATCGCTTTCTGTGGCGTTGCCACGGTACCTGCAAGCGGGCATATCATGCTGCTTGCATTGGTGTCCAACGGAACCATGAAGAGGTACTTAGCACATTTATGCTGCCTCTATGTCATGACTGCCAGGAGCAGTTCCTCACGGAACTTGACTTAAAACATCTCTCTGTCTCCCTCCGGGGCATGACAGAAAATATAGGACACACGTTGGCTGCTAATCATCAACTGCAGGCCAACATCAAAAGTCTCAGCTCCACGCATGACAATATACTCGAGCAAATTGAAACTATGTTCAAGGAAATAAAACAAAATATTTCCAGCGTCAGCAGCAGCAACAAAAAGTGTGCCACCGACTTAAAAACTACAATGGGTGCGTTCTTCGACACATCATCCGCAGACAGCAGTATGGCGATAGAAAAGGCCGCTAAACTGGCAGCAACAGCAGCAGTAGAAACAATAATAACAACAACAACAACAACAACCGCAACAACAGCAGCAGCATCAATAGCAGAATCAATTGACTGTTCGCTGCCTAAACTAATTAATGAGTTAAGGGACGACCTAGTGGATGCGAATTCCACTCTAGCATTCACCGTAAAGGCGCAAATGGAAGAAATGGCGAAGGCACTGTCTGCGCCAAAACCATGCAGCTCAGATCCGATTGCTATGAACAACTTAGAAACTGAACTGCTTAACTGCGAACCAGTTCCCAGCTGGCGTATGCTTGGCAGCAAACGAATATGGAAACGCGATTGGTCAGAGTACGACGCTAAAATGCGCTCTCGCCGCCACCAGGAAAATAATGAAGAAAATGCGAGACGAAGGCGTAAGCGACGCAGAACACTTCACAATGAATGCAACAGCAAACGTATTGGATCTGACAAACAGCTTCTAGCCAATGCCAAGGTTCAATTTTCTAAGCCACCCTCCAACACAGACCACCCCATCGCAGCCCTCTCCGTTCCCAAATTCATCGATTTCAAGAAGGGAGAAACCATTAATCCGTACCGAGCTGAAACGCTTAGGCAGCCTACCGACACCGCGCCAACAGAAATACACCAAAGTGCATCATCATCACTGCACGAACAGCAACAGCAATGGCAACAAGCTCTAGCTGCGACGCGACCACCACAACAACAACAACAACAGCAACAATTGGACCCAATGCGTCCGCCAATAGTTCGACTTACTGAACAATCTGCAGCCGGTGACCAGCGCTTCTTGAAAGCACGACTCCGGGATCCCAAAATTATGGATCTTGTGCGCACATATCTATCATATTTACACGACCAACCACCTTCAGTATGTATTCGCGGAATCACCAAAACCAGTGCTGCTGTAATGCTAGCGGCCGAAGGCTTACCAGCGGACATTTTTCACCTGCGCGAGGTTTTCCTGAGCGTTCATGAAGAGCTCGGCATCCCACGGGACGACGCCATGGCAGACCTGCAGTCTCATCGAGCGTTCCTTTCTAGTGAACGCATTCAACGTCTTCAAAACGCAAGGGACGCGGCTCATAAATTTTCTCAACCACTAAATTTTCAACGCCGCTGACAGACTTCGATGAAGTAGCTGCAATTGACGACGAAAATATTTCTAAGCAGAATAGTATTGTAAGTATGACTAATCTTCCAAATACTTCTCCGTCTTCACAACAGAGTGCGACTGAAATTCTGATCTATTGTCAAAATTTCAATCGTATGAAAAGCCCAGCCAAAATGAAGGAAATTTATAAAAACATTTTAAGCTCTTCCTTTTCGGCTATTCTAGCAACTGAAACTAGCTGGGATGAAAGCGTACGAAGTGAAGAAGTTTTTGGAAGTGCATTTAACGTTTTCAGAGAAGACAGAAATTTTCTGGAGTCCCAAAAGTAGTCTGGTGGAGGAGTATTAATTGCAATTTCGAATAATTTCAATTCAGAAATTATTTCAGCACCTAAATGCAAAGACTTTGAGCATGTTTGGGTGAAATCTTGCATTTCTGGCGAAACTCACGTGTTTGCCTCCGTATACTTTCCCCCAGATCACGCTCATAAAACTACTTACGATATTTTTTTTCAATCAGCTGAACAAATTTTATCGCAATTTCCTCCCGAGGTTAAAGTTCACATCTATGGTGACTTTAACCAACGCCAAGCAGACTTCATTCAGGACTCTGAAAATGAATGTATCTTACTCCCAGTCGTTGGAGACAATGAAACACTACAGTTTATTTTTGACAAAACTGCTAATTTAGGCCTCAATCAAATAAATCATGTCAAAAACCAACAAAATTGTTATTTGGATTTCTTGTTCACTAATATTTACGAAGACTTTTGCGTGAGCGAATCATTGAATCCCTTGTGGAAAAATGAAGCTTTTCACACAGCAATCGAATTATCAATATTTATTCATGGACACCAAAATCCCAACGACTTTGAGTACGAAGAAGTCTTTGAATATCAAAAAGCTAACTATGTCAATATAAAGCGTAGACTAGACAATATAAACTGGCAATCAACACTACGGAATGAAGGAAATGTCGAAAATGCTGTAAATCTTTTTTACAACATTATTTTCAAAATTATTCATGACGAAGTCCCTAAAAAGAAAAATAAAGACGTAATGTCAATTTTAAATATCCCGTCTGGTATAATAAACAAATAAAAAAATTGAAAAATCGCAAACAGAAAGCGCATAAAATTTACAAAAAAAATAATTGCGATGAAAATTTGGAAAAATATTTAGACATTGCTAATCAACTAAATTTTGCCATTGACATCGCATTTGAAGAGTACAATGCCAAAACTGAAAATGAAATAAAGTCTTGCCCTAAGAATTTCTTCAATTACGTAAAAACTAATCTTAAATCTGACAATTTTCCATCTTCTATGAATCTTGATGAACACGTAGGCAACAATCCAGACGAAATATGCAACCTATTTGCATCATTTTTCCAAGAAATTTACACCACCTTTTCAGATCATGACCGTGACCGAGACTTTTTTGAATATATCCCTGAATTTCCTGTGGATATAACTCACAATGAAGTGACGGTACACGAAATCTTGAACGCACTTATAATTTAGATGCTTCTAAAGGTGCTGGACCCGACGCACGCTATGTCTGAACAAGCAGATTATAAAAATTGAATGTACATCGGGTTTCTTTTTATAAAACATCAGTATTCAAGCTATATTTTCATTTGCAGAAGGTTTCAAAATATTCTATCGGTGAAAATTTTTCCATACATTTTGTATGGGAGAGAAATTGACCGAAAATGGGGATTTCAAGCAAATTTGTATGAAAAACGGTCAAAAAGATGGAAAAATCAAAATTTCCCCGATAGAATATTTTGAAACCTTCTGCAAATGAAAATATAGCTTGAATACTGATGTTTTATGGAAAGAAACCCGATGTACATTCAATTTTTATAATCTGCTGGTTTAGACATAGCGTGCGACGGTCTTCCTCCAGTATTTTTGAAGAATCTAGCTATGGAGCTCACCACGCCACTATTTTGGCTATTTAAAAAAATCTCTCGAAACAGGTATCTTCCCCAAATCATGGAAAAGCTCTTTTTTGGTACCTATATTTTCAAATCTGGCAAAAAATCTGACATACGTAATTACCGTGGAATTGCTATTATCTCGTGCATTCCTAAATTATTCGAAGCAATAATCAATAAAAATGTATTTGCTCAAATTAAGAATAGAATAACGCACATGCAAAATGGATTCTATAAAGGGCGCTCAACCGCTACAAATTTATTGGAATTCATTAACTTTTCATTGACTGCAATGGATAATGGCAATCACGTAGAAGCTCTTTACACTGACTTTAGCAAGGCATTCGACCGCATTGATATTCCGATGCTACTCTTCAAATTGCAAAAAATGGGTATAGAACCCCGACTTCTTAAATGGCTTGAATCGTAGGTACCTTACAAACCGCCAACAAATAATAAAAGTCAAAGGAAAAACATCACATCCCATTCAAGTCACTTCAGGAGTGCCTCAAGGTTCCCATCTGGGCCCTCTTTTATTTATTCTTTACATTAACGACATTTCCTTCATCCTGAAGAAAACAAAAGTGCTTATTTATGCCGACGATATGAAACTATATATGGAAACTAGCTGTACCCGGCAAACTTTGTCTTGCCTACTGCGTTTTTTGACGTTTCAAGTTTCTATCCAAGACCAAGTCCTTGGTCACAAAATGTATGGAAGATAGATTTTCAAAAACTCCCAATTTTTCCATGTTTTTTGCCTCATAAACCTTCCTTGGGTGAAAACTAACAGAACAAAACTTAGATGATCAAAATCGGACCTTCCGTTCGCAAGTTATGCGCGGTCCCACGTATGCCACTACATTTTTATATATATAGATAAGGAATCAAGAAGGCATCAACATATTTCAGAATGAAATTCGCATATTCCACACATGGTGTTCGAAAAACCTACTACAATTAAACATCAAAAAGTGTAATTTGATATCATTCAGCAGAAAACGAAACACACCAAACATATCAATTTCCTTAGGAGATCAGTATGTGGAAAAATGTAGTAGAGTTAGGGATTTAGGAGTAATCTTAGATTCTAAACTTAATTTCAATGACCACTACAATACCATTATACATAGGGCAAATAACATGCTTGGCTTCATAAAACGCTTTAGCTTTAATTTTGACGACCCCTACACAATAAAAACATTATATGTTGTAACCGTGTGTTACATAATTAGAAGATTTTTAATATGTGCTATTTTTGTTTGGATACTGTCACGTCTCTTAGGTTAGTAGGTGTTGGGTTAGTAGGGTTAATTAAATTAAATAGAAATAAAATTGTATGTTTGTTAGTAGGGTTAGTTATTTTCAATTTCAAATGATGTAAAACATTACAACGGTACAGAGTGGGTATAAGGAGCCGACATGTTGGGATAATAGTGGGTACAACATGATAAGGCGGGCGTAGATCCTATACAAAAGGGGTGGTGGAACAATAATTGTCTCCATATAGAAGGGATTGTAAGGATTAAGGCGCAAAACCAATCCGCCATCCCTCACTGTAATTCTGGCGTTCGTGTGCTTCGGATCATTTAGAAGAAAATTAAAAAAGTGTCCCAGTAGTTATTGTAGTGAGTGGCAAAACCAGTTGGGAGAACACTAAAAGTTAATTCAGGTATGCTTCCCTAATACAGTGGCCTTAAAACTAACTAAAATCTACCATAAAGCTAGTGACTAGTTGTGTGTAGTACGGTTTTTTAAAACTACCTCCCAATTGCCCTCACAGGACCTTTTGTGGTACCTTACGGTACACCACCACCATTTTGAACGCCAACGTAGAGTTGGCCAAGCACACGGGTCGGCCTAGTGGTCACTTGTTGGCCACTACGCCTAACACGTAAAAGACCACAATACGCTCTGCAGTTGCGAAGTCATTATCCGCATTAGAGCTGTTCCTCGGGCCCTAAGGTGCCCTAACCGTTAAGGAGGACCCCTCTCGGCAGAGTCTCTCCGGCCTTGTCCTGGGCTCTGTCGATGTCCGTCAAAGAGGGAAGACGCCAGCGAGACGCGTAGATCGCATTCCGACAAGCCGATCTACCACCGATCCACCAAGCCATTTTTCAACCACCATTCCACCACCCAAGCCGTCAATCCGCCGGCAGACAGACCGTCCAGCCCGCAGCAGCACCGGCGAGCGCTCGTCCATCGGCATCGAGTCTACGCAGAGCTCCACCAACAGCAGCAGTACCGGTACGTCCCCAAAACCCATAATAAAACTACCCACTCTACCGTATAAACCACAATAGTTCTTTAATAAATTACACCCACACCATTCATGCCAATAGATTTTCAATAAACACCAATAGTTTCCCTTTCAAATTTTGCATAGTTTTCCCCTAACCCAAGAAAGGTGACAGTACTCTGCACGCTGGTCGCGAAGCCCCTCCGATTGCCCAGTAGTAAGCCGGCCTTGAGACACAGCTCTAAGGGTCACTTGCTGCTGTAGTATTACCGCGAGTTTTGTCCGGGTAACACTTGGCGCCCAACTACAACACACGAAAGGTAATCGGAGGATCGTGTAGAATTTAAAAATCTAAAGATTTTTTAACAGGCGGCAGGAGAGTACGCAAACTGTCGGTTGGCGTAGGATCCGTGCACTTTGCAACACCGCTCGAAGCATATTAGGAACTTTTTTTAAATTGAAAGACAGTGGCCAGTTTGGTGAGCCGGAAAAGAGCGCTAAAGCTTTTGCGCCAAAGAAAAATTAGTTAAAATTTCTAAAAATTGCACTTCGACAAATAACACGATTAGAATAAGTAACTGAATTGATAAAGGTCCTGAATTGAGCATCAAAATACACAAAACACAAAATCTACTACATTTATTTTCGTTTGATTTTCTAGTTTAAGTTGTTAGTGAATTTTTCTGTAAATATTTTATTGCGTTTTTATTTTTGAACTTTGAACTTTTTCCTAGTGTTAGTGTAACTGAATTTGAATTTTATTTGCTTTTTTAAAATGGATTTCCAATCGTTTCTTTTACAATATCGTTCGATGAACACTGACCATCTGCTCGATGACGAGTTGGAGTATGAACTGGTCATTCGCGGAGTTGAATACTCAAGCGGGGAATCGCGTGACCTGAAGAAACGGAAATTGCGGCACAAGCTGAAAGAGCAACGCGAAATTAGTGATTTTTCAATTGAGATGATAGATTCTGAGGAAGGATGCAAGAAAGAGCTGATGCAGGTAAAGGAGAAGTTGACCAAGATCCGCGATAAGCTTGAGAATAGTAGGACGAAGAAAACCGATATGTCGGCAGTGCAAACCAGGTTGATTCACCTGTACTACCGATTGGATAGGCTGAAGGATATGGTAGATGTGAAAGGGTTAGAAGACGAGGTTTTGAGGCTGTTGAGTTCCTCACGGAACGAAAGTCGTGATGCAGGTCAAACTGTAGACGACAGAATCAGTAGGAATCTGATGGGTCTTAGTATCCAAGAAAATGACGACCCCAGTGATGTAGATTGGCAGGAGGAAGACTATTCAAGTACTCGCGAAGATAAACGGAAAAAGAAAGTAGGCAGAAAGAAGAGGATTGGCAAGAAGGCGAAAGCGAAAGCGATTAGCCCAAAGAAAAAGACTAGTAAAGCGAAAAGTGTAGGTAAGTCTGAAGAAATGCTTAAAAAGTTGATAGATCATGTGGACAGCTACATTGAGGAACGATTAAGCAGAATGAGCGAGGAAAGGGATAGGAAATCGTCCGGGTCGGTAGAATCTCACAAAAATGGTCATCACGTAGTCCAGTTAGGTAAGAAAATGGGAAGTAGGGAAGAGAAAAAGCAGCTTCAAGAGGAAAGGTTTGTCGACAGCGAGATTGAAGAGGAAAGTGGTTCAGAAGCGGAGTCAGGAAGCTCGCGAGGACTCAGGCGTAGACCTCGGTCAGTAGCAGACTGGAAACTGCGATACGACGGGAAGGACGATGGGAAGAAGCTGAATAAGTTCATCGAAGAGGTGGAATTCATGGCGGAAGCGGAGGGCCTGAGTAAGCGGATGTTGTTCAGCGAGGCCATTCACCTGTTTGCGGGAGATGCCAGGACGTGGTACATGGACGGCAAAAGGAACAGGGATTTCTGCAACTGGGGCGAGCTTGTTGCGGAATTGAAGTTGGAGTTTCAGCCTCCGGATATGGACTTCCATTACGAGCAACAGGCTGCGCAGCGGAGACAAAGGCGCGCTGAGAAGTTCCAGGACTACTACAATGCGGTAGTCGAAATCTTCCGCTACATGGCCGTTGCACCGTCGGAGGAAAGGCAGTTCGACATCGTCTTTCGCAACCTTCGGTCCGACTACAAAAACGTGTTGGTTGTAAAAGGAGTCCGGACTTTGAAAGCTCTTCGACAGTGGGGAAGGAAGCTGGATTCGGTCAACATGTGGATGTACAGGGGCAGAGATCAGGAATCTACGCAGAAACCGGCTCAGGTGCATGAAGTTTCAGCGAAACCGTACCAGAGTAGGAACCAGTCCGGTGGAAAAACCTGGAAGGCATCAGATCAACCTCAAGGCAGCAGAGAGCAGAACCGACCAAACTGGAAAAGAACTCCGGATAAACCAGGGCCATTTCCACAGAGGAAGCAGAGTGCTCCTTCGGAGGGAGAAAGTAAGGAAAGCCAACCAGAATCCAGCAGGCAGGCGTTAGAAAAACGAGTCACGGAGTACAAGGTTCCGGATAGGACAACGTGTTTCAACTGCAGAGGAAAGTTCCACTATCATTCAGCGTGTTTAGCTCCGAAGGAAGTTTTTTGCACCGTTTGTGGCTTCCACAATTATAGGAAGGACAATTGCCCATATTGCGCAAAAAACCCGAAAGGATCGGCGTAGGAGGTCGTCGAATTCCGGTGAAAAAGCCTCCGACAGTATTCGTTCCATATTGCTCGGACGTTAGCGAGTTACTCGTTGCGGTAGAAGGAGATAATCGGCCATTTGCAGGAGTAGATGTGTTGGGAATGCGATTAGTGGGATTGTTGGACAGCGGAGCGCAGGTATCCATCCTAGGGACCGGTAGTGAGAATTTAATCCGGAAGCTAAAGTTGAAGGTTTTCAGCACCGAAACGAAGGTTACAACAGCGGGAGGAAATCGGCTGCAAGTCAACGGCTACGTGAACCTGCCGGTAACTTTTGAAGGTCAAACGCGGATTCTCACTACCCTGGTGGCTCCTTCGATGAAGCGGAGGTTCATATTAGGTATGAACTTCTGGAGGTTGTTCAATATTCAACCCACAGTCCAGAACTCCTTGGAGGATCGCGAAGTTGCCGAGGCCGAGCGAGTAGAGTTGGAAGAAGCTAGTATGCTGACAAAGGAGCAAAAGGATCGTCTGGCAGAGGTGAAGAACAAGTTTAAGGCGTTTGTCGACGGAGGACCCTTGGAAACTACATCGTTAATCAGCCACAAAATCGAATTCGAGGAGAGTTTTCAGAACGCGCCTCCTGTACGCCTGAACCCATATCCTTGGTCCCCGGAAGTACAGCGGAATGTGAACGAGGAACTGGACAAGTGGATAGCATCAGGGGTGGTTGAGCGATCGAGCAGCGATTGGGCCTTATTGATCGTCCCCGTAATGAAGAAAACCGAGGAAGACGGACAGCAGAAAATCAAGGTTCGGATGTGCCTAGATGCGAGAAAGTTGAACGAGAGGACTCGACGGGATGCGTATCCACTGCCGCATCAGGATAGAATCTTGGGCAGATTAGGTTCGTCGAAATACCTGACAACCATCGATTTGTCCAAAGCTTTTTGGCAAATACCTTTGGATGAGGACTCGAGGAAATACACGGCGTTCAGGGTTTTCGGGCGAGGACTGTTCCAGTTTACCCGGCTACCGTTCGGACTGGTCAACAGCCCAGCAACGTTATCGAGACTGATGGACCAGGTCCTGGGTTACGGGGAACTGGAACCCAACGTTTTCGTATACCTGGACGATATTGTTGTTGCCAGTAACTCGTTTGACGAACATGTACGGACTTTGGAGGAGGTAGCGAGGCGACTGAACGCGGCAAATTTGTCGATTAACTTGGAGAAATCCAAATTTTGCGTTCCAGAGTTGCCCTACCTCGGGTTCATTCTTTCGGAAAGCGGAGTCCGTCCGAACCCCGATAAGGTTGAAGCGATCGTCAACTTCGAGAGACCATCCTCAATTCGCTCACTCAGAAGGTTTTTGGGGATGGTTAATTACTATCGTCGCTTCATTGACTGTTTTAGCGAAGTGACCACTCCCCTGACGGATCTCCTGAAGGGAAAACCGAAGGTCGTAAGTTGGAATTCTGAGGCGGAAAAGGCGTTCAATATTTTGAAGGAAAAGCTGATAACTGCACCGGTTTTGGCAAACCCGCGATTTGACTTGCCGTTCAAGATTCAAACCGACGCCAGCGACCTGGCGATTGCCGGTATTTTGACGCAAGAAGTCGAAGGCGCAGAACATGTCGTTGCATATTATTCGCGGAAGCTTACCACGCCGCAACGGGCTTGGAAAGCGGCAGAAAAAGAAGGTCTGGCGGCGTTGGAATCGATTGAACAGTTTCGGCCTTATGTAGAGGGAACCCGATTCACGCTCATCACAGACTCTTCGGCGCTTTCGTTCATTATGAACACAAAATGGAAGCCTTCGTCAAAGCTGAGCCGCTGGAGTATTCTATTGCAACAATACGACATGGTGGTCCAGCACAGAAAGGGGTCAGAAAACATAGTTGCAGACGCACTTTCCAGGTCGGTAGAGGTGCTAGACGTCAGTAAGGATAATGACTGGTATGCAAAGCAGTTTCGCAAGGTCGAGCAGGATCCGGAAAGCTATGTAGACTTTAAAATTGAAGAACGGAAGCTATTTAAATTTGTGTCGGTAGCATCGGACGTATTGGACTATCGGTTCGAATGGAAGCTATGCGTGCCGGAAGACCTGAGAGAGTCTGTGCTACGACAGGAACACGATGACGTCCTGCACCCAGGATACGAGAAGACCTTGCAGCGAATCAAAATCAGGTACTACTGGCCAAAAATGGCAGTAGATACCAAGCGTCACGTGCAGGCTTGTACCACGTGCAAGCAATGCAAGCCAACAAATGCAGCTTCAGCTCCGGAAATGGGTAAGCAAAAGCTTACGGACCGGCCATTCCAGATACTAGCTCTAGATTACATACAGAGTCTCCCCAGAAGCAAGAACGGGAACTGCCATTTGCTAGTCCTGATGGATATTTTTTCTAAATGGGTCATCCTAGTTCCTGTGAAAAGGATCGAGGCCAAAGGGGTGTGTAAGATAGTCGAGGATGTCTGGATTAGGCGATACGGAACTCCAGAAGTGGTCATTAGCGATAATGCCACGACCTTCACCGGAAAAGAGTTCCAATCTCTACTGAAGGCGAGAGGCATCCGCCATTGGCCCAATTCGAGGCACCACAGCCAAGCAAATCCTGTGGAGCGGACCAACAGGACCATCAACGCGTGTTTGCGCACTTACATGCAAACAGACCAGCGGGTCTGGGACACCAGGGTCGCAGACATCGAAGAGCTGATCAACACTACCGTTCATGCTTCTACCGGGTTCACTCCATACCGAATTCTCTACGGACACGAGAAGGTAGTGAAAGGAGATGAGCATAGACGCGAGAGAGACGAAGGAGAGCTGTCGATAGAGGCAAGAGAAGAGTACAGGAAAGAGGTAGGAGGAAAACTGTTTGAAAAGGTGAAAGAAAACTTAGAAAAGAGTAATGAGAAATGTAGAAAAGTTTATAATTTGCGGCATAAGAAGTTTGCTCCAGCTTACCGGATTGGCCAGAAGGTGTTGAAACGGAACTTCAGGCAGTCCTCCGCGGTGGAGCATTACAATGCTAAATATGGAACTCTGTATACGCCGTGCACCGTAATCGCGAAACGGGGAAGCAGCTCATACGAGGTAGCAGACGAAACCGGTCGGAGTCTCGGGGTATTTTCTGCTAGTGATCTGCGTCCGGGCAATGAGCAGCATAAAAGTACCTAAAAGTAAAACTATCAGTCGGCTAAAGCAATAGTATAGCTGTTAAGGACACTAGTTACGAAGTAGCTGAAGATTAGCTGTTCATCGTTGTGTGTAGGTTTTCGTCGTCATCCTAGGTCATCGTCGAACCACGCCGGTCATTATTCGTCGTCCTTACTCTTTGTGTTCGTTAGTCCGTGTCATCGTAGAACCAAAGAGAACTGTCATTGATCATCGTTGTAGCATCGTATGTTAGAATGTTGCTGTTCAAGTTGTCGTCATTCATGGTTCGTTGTCTACATCATCGTCGTTCACATAATCGTCGTAGCTGTTCATGCAGTTTCATCGTAGTTGTCAGGACCAATATCTGATAATCATCATAACATCGGACCATCACTGTAATCAGTTGTGGAGGTTCGCAGTTAGTTTCGTCCATAGCGTAGTTCACGTCAGCGTTGTAATAGGCGTAATCGTCGTCGTTGTCGGTCATAGTTTTATGGCAAAGTCAATCGTCGTTGTCGTCCTCAGCAAACACGGTTTGTGTCGTTGCTGTGTAGTCGTTTGCCTGTAAAGAGGAAGAGAGAAATTAATTTAGCTGAGTCGTATATCAATCCGGATTGAATCATAATTGTAATCTTTTGTTAGTGCGCAATAACAAAAGATAATGCCACAAATAGAGTTGAATAGGAGATAGAGTTCTAGGGTCAAGAATAAGAAACATTACTCTACTGTATGCACCGTGTGTACCGTGTAGCTACGTACCTGTTTAACATGTCATAAAAATCCAATCGAACGGAATTCTTTTTAGAATTGTTCCTGATCCACCAGGTGGCCAACTGGTGGAACAAAGCTAGAAAGGAGAAAGTTCAATCAGCCTACAGAGTAGAAAATTGAAACAAGTTCACTTATCGCATCAAAATTATCCCACGTAGTCCATCAGCATCTGGCTTGCACCTTTCCGACGATACACCATCCAACGATACGCGCGCGAGCACACACGGTAGTAGACTAAATTGTATTCGTCATTCGTAGACCCTCATACCCGAACGTGATGAGGTAGTAACGGATTGAGTGTAGTAGAAACTCACCAAAGATGTTCATCTCGGTGCTCATAGGCACACATAGGCACAGTTAGGGACCACAACGTGCTCAATTATAGCAAATTTTATTTGAAATTTCGCTTTTAGTTACACAAGGTTTTAACGTGTTATGTCGTCGTCGTAAACTTATAGATATTTTAACTACAGTATTGTTCTGATTTTATCACGCCCCTTTTCGAAAAAACTTTTAAATATTCTACAAAGTCTATACGCATTTTCAATATTTTTAACGTTGAAAATCGCGCCTTCAACATTATTCTTGAAGTAGAGGGGAAACACTTGCTCTCAAATGTAACACCAAATTAATGGAAAATAAAGAACTGGCGCGCGGAGGGCGTGATAAAATCGGAACATTACTGTACTACGTAGCGTTTTTAATTTTAATTTGTTGTGAATATATTTGGTAATTGTCTTGATGTTTTTAATTGATTTTAATTTGTTTTGTGAAGGAAAATAAATGTTTTAACGTGTTGCAACATTTATTTTTCCGAGGTGGGGGGATAGTGTAACCGTGTGTTACATAATTAGAAGATTTTTAATATGTGCTATTTTTGTTTGGATACTGTCACGTCTCTTAGGTTAGTAGGTGTTGGGTTAGTAGGGTTAATTAAATTAAATAGAAATAAAATTGTATGTTTGTTAGTAGGGTTAGTTATTTTCAATTTCAAATGATGTAAAACATTACAACGGTACAGAGTGGGTATAAGGAGCCGACATGTTGGGATAATAGTGGGTACAACATGATAAGGCGGGCGTAGATCCTATACAAAAGGGGTGGTGGAACAATAATTGTCTCCATATAGAAGGGATTGTAAGGATTAAGGCGCAAAACCAATCCGCCATCCCTCACTGTAATTCTGGCGTTCGTGTGCTTCGGATCATTTAGAAGAAAATTAAAAAAGTGTCCCAGTAGTTATTGTAGTGAGTGGCAAAACCAGTTGGGAGAACACTAAAAGTTAATTCAGGTATGCTTCCCTAATACAGTGGCCTTAAAACTAACTAAAATCTACCATAAAGCTAGTGACTAGTTGTGTGTAGTACGGTTTTTTAAAACTACCTCCCAATTGCCCTCACAGGACCTTTTGTGGTACCTTACGGTACACCACCACCATTTTGAACGCCAACGTAGAGTTGGCCAAGCACACGGGTCGGCCTAGTGGTCACTTGTTGGCCACTACGCCTAACACGTAAAAGACCACAATACGCTCTGCAGTTGCGAAGTCATTATCCGCATTAGAGCTGTTCCTCGGGCCCTAAGGTGCCCTAACCGTTAAGGAGGACCCCTCTCGGCAGAGTCTCTCCGGCCTTGTCCTGGGCTCTGTCGATGTCCGTCAAAGAGGGAAGACGCCAGCGAGACGCGTAGATCGCATTCCGACAAGCCGATCTACCACCGATCCACCAAGCCATTTTTCAACCACCATTCCACCACCCAAGCCGTCAATCCGCCGGCAGACAGACCGTCCAGCCCGCAGCAGCACCGGCGAGCGCTCGTCCATCGGCATCGAGTCTACGCAGAGCTCCACCAACAGCAGCAGTACCGGTACGTCCCCAAAACCCATAATAAAACTACCCACTCTACCGTATAAACCACAATAGTTCTTTAATAAATTACACCCACACCATTCATGCCAATAGATTTTCAATAAACACCAATAGTTTCCCTTTCAAATTTTGCATAGTTTTCCCCTAACCCAAGAAAGGTGACAGTACTCTGCACGCTGGTCGCGAAGCCCCTCCGATTGCCCAGTAGTAAGCCGGCCTTGAGACACAGCTCTAAGGGTCACTTGCTGCTGTAGTATTACCGCGAGTTTTGTCCGGGTAACAATGTTGCCTATGTTAGGTCAATTCTGGAATATTGTAACATTGTCTGGTCCCCATTTCAAAGTAAGCATATCGATCGAATAGAATCAGTACAAAAGCAATTTCTATTATATGCTCTTCGAAAATTAGGTTGGACTACATTTCCTCTTCCATCTTATGAAGCGCGCTGTAGGCTTATCAATATTCAAACACTGAAACAGCGTCGTGAAACTGCAATGGTTTTATTTGTTAACGACATCGTTTCACAGCGAATTGATTCAACTGAAATCTTATCAAAATTAAACTTTTACATACCCTCACGGCAATTGCGAAATCGACACTTGTTTAAAACTACCCATAGTCGCACAAACTATGCCAAAAATGAACCTTTGAATCAAAACATGAACATTTATAATCAACACTGTGAAACTATTGACTTAACTATGTCGCGGCATAATTTAAAGAAATATTTTAACACTATAAGAAATAACATCAGTAGTAGTACTTAAAATATTTAAAAAGCACAAATTATTCACACATCCACCAGCATACACTATTTATATATTTTCTTATATGTATTTTATTAACAATATGTACTATAGCTTTAAGAAATGAAACAAAAACTGTATATTGTATATGTACTAGTCTACGTTGTTTGACGAAACTGAATAAATAAATGAATCCTGAGTAGGATTCTGAACGAATCCTGAGTAGGATTCTGAACGAATCCTGAGTAGGATTCTGAACTTATCCTGAGTAGGATTCTGAACGAATCCTGAGTAGCATTCTAAACGAATCCTGAGTACGATTCTGAACGAATCCTGAGTAGGATTCTGAACGAATCCTGAGTAGGATTCTGAACGAATCCTGAGTAGGATTCTGAACGAATCCTGAGTAGGATTCTGAACGAATCCTGAGTAGGATTCTGAACGAATCCTGAGTAGGATTCTGAACGAATCCTGAGTAGAATTCTGAACGAATCCTGAGTAGGATTCTGAACGAATCCTGAGTAGGATTCTGAACGAATCCTGAGTAGGATTCTGAACGAATCCTGAGTAGGATTCTGAACGAATCCTGAGTAGGATTCTGAACGAATCCTGAGTAGGATTCTGAACGAATCCTGAGTAGGATTCTGAACGAATCATGGGTAGGATTCTGAACGAATCCTGGGTAAGATTCTGAACGAATCCTGAGTAGGATTCTGAACGAATCCTGAGTAGGATTCTGAACGAATCTTGAGTAGGATTCTGAACGAATCCTGAGTAGGATTCTGAACGAATCCTGAGTATGATTCTGAACGAATCCTGAGTAGCATTCTAAACGAATCCTGAGTACGATTCTGAACGAATCCTGAGTAGGATTCTGAACGAATCCTGAGTAGGATTCTGAACGAATCCTGAGTAGGATTCTGAACGAATCCTGAGTAGGATTCTGAACGAATCCTGAGTAGGATTCTGAACGAATCCTGAGTAGAATTCTGAACGAATCCTGAGTAGGATTCTGAACGAATCCTGAGTAGGATTCTGAACGAATCCTGAGTAGGATTCTGAACGAATCCTGAGTAGGATTCTGAACGAATCCTGAGTAGGATTCTGAACGAATCCTGAGTAGGATTCTGAACGAATCCTGGGTAGGATTCTGAACGAATCCTGGGTAAGATTCTGAACGAATCCTGAGTAGGATTCTGAACGAATCCTGAGTAGGATTCTGAACGAATCTTGAGTAGGATTCTGAACGAATCCTGAGTAGGATTCTGAACGAATCCTGAGTATGATTCTGAACGAATCCTGAGTAGGATTCTGAACGAATCCTGAGTAGGATTCTGAACGAATCCTGAGTAGGATTCTGAACGAATCCTGAGTAAGATTTTGTACGAATCCTGAATAGGATTCTGAACGAATCCTGAGTAGGATTCTGAAAGAATCCTGAGTAGGATTCTAGAACGAATCCTGAGTAGGATTCTAGAACGAATCCTGAGTAGGATTCTGTGTGAATCCTGGGTAGGATTCTGAACGAATCCTGAGTAGGATTCTGAACGAATCCTGAGTAGGATTCTGAACGAATCCTGAGTAGAATTCTGAACGAATCCTGAGTAGGATTCTGAACGAATCCTGAGTAAGATTTTGTACGAATCCTGAATAGGATTCTGAACGAATCCTGAGTAGGATTCTGAAAGAATCCTGAGTAGGATTCTAGAACGAATCCTGAGTAGGATTCTAGAACGAATCCTGAGTAGGATTCTGTATGAATCCTGGGCAGGATTCTGTATGAATCCTGGGTAGGATTCTGAACGAATCCTGAGTGGGATTCTGAACGAATCCTGAGTAGGATTCTGAACGAATCCTGAGTAGGATTCTGAACGAATCCTTAGTGGGATTCTGAACGAATCCTGAGTAGGATTCTGAACGAATCCTGAGTAGGATTCTGAACGAATCCTGAGTAGGATTCTGAACGAATCCTGAGTAGGATTCTGAACGAATCCTGAGTAGGATTCTGAACGAATCCTGAGTAGGATTCTGAACGAATCCTGAGTAGGATTCTGAACGAATCCTGAGTAGGATTCTGAACGAATCCTGAGTAGGATTCTGAACGAATCCTGAGTAGGATTCTGAACGAATCCTGAGTAGGATTCTGAACGAATCCTGAGTAGGATTCTGTACGAATCCTGAGTAGGATTCTGTACGAATCCTGAGCAGGATTCTGTACGAATCCTGAGTAGGATTCTGTACGAATCCTGAGTAGGATTCTGAACGAATCCTGAGTAGGATTCTGAACGAATCCTGAGTAGGATTCTGAACGAATCCTGAGTAGGATTCTGAACGAATCCTGAGTAGGATTCTGAACGAATCCTGAGTAGGATTCTGAACGAATCCTGAGTAGGATTCTGAACGAATCCTGAGTAGGATTCTGAACGAATCCTGAGTAGGATTCTGAACGAATCCTGAGTAGGATTCTGAACGAATCCTGAGTAGGATTCTGAACGAATCCTGAGTAGGATTCTGAACGAATCCTGAGTAGGATTCTGAACGAATCCTGAGTAGGATTCTGAACGAATCCTGAGTAGGATTCTGAACGAATCCTGAGTAGGATTCTGAACGAATCCTGAGTAGGATTCTGAACGAATCCTGAGTAGGATTCTGAACGAATCCTAAATAGGATTCTGAACGAATCCTAAGTAGGATTCTGAACGAATCCTGAGTAGGATTCTGAACGAATCCTGAGTAGGATTCTGAACGAATCCTGAGTAGGATTCTTAACGAATCCTGAGTAGGATTCTGAACGAATCCTGAGTATGATTCTGAACGAATCCTGAGTAGGATTCTGAACGAATCCTGGGTAGGATTCTGAACGAATCCTGGGTAAGATTCTGAACGAATCCTGAGTAGGATTCTGAACGAATCCTGAGTAGGATTCTGAACGAATCTTGAGTAGGATTCTGAACGAATCCTGAGTAGGATTCTGAACGAATCCTGAGTAGGATTCTGAACGAATCCTGAGTAGGATTCTGAACGAATCCTGAGTAGGATTCTGAACGAATCCTGAGTAGGATTCTGAACGAATCCTGAGTAGGATTCTGAACGAATCCTGAGTAGGATTCTGAACGAATCCTGAGTAGGATCCTGAACGAATCCTGAGTAGGATTCTGAACGAATCCTGAGTAAGATTTTGTACGAATCCTGAAAAGGATTCTGAACGAATCCTGAGTAGGATTCTGAAAGAATCCTGAGTAGGATTCTAGAACGAATCCTGAGTAGGATTCTGTGTGAATCCTGGGTAGGATTCTGAACGAATCCTGAGTAGGATTCTGAACGAATCCTGAGTAGGATTCTGAACGAATCCTGAGTAGAATTCTGAACGAATCCTGAGTAGGATTCTGAACGAATCCTGAGTAAGATTTTGTACGAATCCTGAATAGGATTCTGAACGAATCCTGAGTAGGATTCTGAAAGAATCCTGAGTAGGATTCTAGAACGAATCCTGAGTAGGATTCTAGAACGAATCCTGAGTAGGATTCTGTATGAATCCTGGGTAGGATTCTGAACGAATCCTGAGTGGGATTCTGAACGAATCCTGAGTAGGATTCTGAACGAATCCTGAGTAAGATTCTGAACGAATCCTGAGTAGGATTCTAGAACGAATCCTGAGTAGGATTCTGTATGAATCCTGAGTAGGATTCTGTACGAATCCTGAATAGGATTCTGAAAGAATCCTGAGTAGGATTCAGACAAAATCCTGTGTAGGATTGTGACCAATTGGAACTAAAAATCATCAAAAAAAAAACAGTTTGACCAAATTCCTCCACAACTCCTCCCACGTTCCAATTGCGCGCGCTACTCTGCAGCAACAGTAGCATGTGTCCGCAACTGCATGCGATCTTTCTCGCCTTGTTCCGTTGTCGTTGTCGTCGTCACGTTTCGGAGCTTGCGATAATTATAATTATCAGAGTGCTCTGTCCGTTTGTTCCCTCCTCCCATCGCCCATTACCACCACCCATCCAGCCGGTGCGGTGGTGCTGTGTGACCCTTTTTGCCAATCGTCGTCAGTCACCACACCACCGATGCACCGACTGCTCACCGACTGGGACTGAAACTGAATGTCGGCAATTGATACCCCCCTACACGCGGCGACAACAAAAAAAAACTGACCCACCCCACCGAAAGCACCGGTGAGTGTGGTGCGGGTGCGGCTTCTGCTCTCGGGCTTGGGCGTCATTGTCGTCGTCGCGTTGTACTGATGCAATGCGAAGTGCATCATCAATGGTGGCAAAAAAATAAAATAAACTGAAATGTGCGGAATAAAGTGAACGAACGACTGCAGAGCAAGAGGTGCAAGACTGTAGGTAAACACGAATTGTAATGGAAACTTACAGTACGTTGCGGAATGATGTGACCACGCGAATAACACTAATTATAAGAGGGAGGAATTTAAAAAAAAAACTCCTTCAAGGATTCTTTCAGAAGTTCCTCCACGGATTCTTTCTGAAACTTCTTTAAAAAAATACCAGCAATATTTCTCGTTTAGTAGTTTATGGATGTTTTCATGAATATCAGTACGGGATTCAATCAGAAATTCTCCCATTGATTTTTTTTCCGGAAATCCATCTAGAGCTTTCTCAAAAATTGGGAAAATGTCAAGGGTTACTGAAGAAATTTCTAGAACGTTTCTTCTATCATACTGCTCCAATGATCCCTTTAGAAAAATCTTCTTGAATTCCTACAGAGATTCATCCAGGATTTATTCAGATATTTCTTCACGGATTTCACAGAAGTATTTCATGAAATTACAAACACTGCAGAAATTTTCAAGGATTTACTGAAGGAATTTCCATAGTTACTCCTGGAGATACTTCTGGAGATTCCAAGATTTTTTTTAATTTCCTAAAGAAATTCTTGAACAAAAATCTCTGCAGCAATTTCTTAAGTAATCTTTGGAAGAATTTCTGCGGGAATCGCTATGGAATACCTGAAGACACTCCTTGAGATGGTTCTCGAGAAATTCCTAGAAGAATTTCACGAGAAACTTTTGGTAAAATTCAAGGAAAAATTCTTCAGATTTGAAATAAACCTAAAAGAATTTTTGAAAGAATGACTAAAATATATTTCTAAAGATATTGAATTTTTCGAAGGCATTTTTAAAGGAATGCCTGGAAATATGGAGAATGCTTTGCAGTAGTTTCACAAAGAATTTCTAAAGATAAATCTGGAGAAACGCCAATAAATAATTCCATTAGTGGTTTCTAATATCTGACATACACTGTGGTGCATAATTGATCGGACAAACGCCGATTTTCATATAAAATGGCCAAGTTTGAGATGATGTAACTATAGTTTGCTTTGGTGGTTTGAGCTCAATTTTTGACACGGAACTACAAATATGCTGAATTTTGTGTATACAAAGTATGAAATGTTTTCGTTCACAGGTCTGGGCGTGGCAAGGCGTTGAAAATATTGCAAAAGTGATCGGACAGCGGTACCCCTTTGATTTACACGCGTGCCGCTGTCCGATCACTTTTGCAATATTTTCAACGCCTTGCCACGCCCAGACCTGTGAACGAAAACATTTTATACTTTGTATACACAAAATTCAGCATATTCGTAATTCCATGTCAAAAATTGAGCTCAAACCACCAAAGCAAACTATAGTTACATCATCTCAAACTTGGCCATTTTGTATGAAAATCGGCGTTTGTCCGATCAATTATGCACCACAGTGTATATGAAGCGATTCCTGAAGGGTCTGCGGAAAAATATTCTGAAAGAATCCCTCAAGAGAGTTCCTAATGCACCCCAAGGGAAGTTTATGGTGCAAACCCTTAGAAATATTTCAGGAACTTCTTCTGAAAAACTTCCAGAAGAATCTTTTGGAAACTTTTTAGAGGAGATTCTGAGAGAATCTCCTGAGAAATTCCTAAAAAGAACCTCTAGAGGAGCTTCAACAAAAATTTCAAAAAGCATTGCTGCAAAAAAATCGATTCCTTCAGTCGCTGGAGAAATTTCGGGATGAATAATCAGAGGAGCCTCTGGAGAATGTTCTGCAATAATCTCTTGGAGAAACGGCAGCCGAAATATTTGAATGCTTTCAGCAATTTCTAGTGAAATTGATCCAACGATTCCTGTAGGATTAATTCTTTAGGGGATTTTGGGACATTTTTGTGAATACTACTTTCGAATTTCGTTTGACAACTGTTTGCAATACTTCTTCGGTAGTTTTTTTCGAAATTGTTTTTGGCCACTAATTTTGAAAATATGTACCTCCGACATTTCTTTTAGAAATTATTTAGGCAATTGCTTTTGAAATTTATTAGTCAACTCTTACTCTTACTCCTTATTGTTTTGGCTTTTCTCTAAGAGTTTCGCAGGAAAGCCCTTCGATGATTATGATTTTGGTATTTTTTTTTCGATAGACCTTTTCGAAATGCATTTGAAATATACTTTATAAATTTTATAGTCAATTTGTTTTTCAATTTCTCTGGCAGTTTTTTATATATTTCTCCAGTATTTCTCTTAGTAGTTCCTTTCGGAATTCCGTCTGCTATTAATTTGATAATTCTAATAGGATTCTCTTGCAAAAAAAAAATCCACGAATTTTCAATGGAACAGCTGTAGTAAATTTCGAAGAATTACCTAAGCGATTCCCACAAAAACACGGTAATTGCTACAAAAGTTGCCAAAGAATTTTCTGAACATTTTTACAAAAGCAGTTTCTCAAAACGTTCGCATAGAAAAGGCACCGGAACCGAATAAACGAAGGACTTTCCAAAGGAATTCCGGAAAATAATACAAAAAGAATCACAAAAGAATTACTTAAAGACATGCTAAAATAAATCTAAGAATTATCAAAAAAAATGTTACTAAAGAATTTATAAAACTAAAAAGTTTCCGAAGAAACCTCCAAAAGAGTCCAAAAGAAAACTCAAACGAATAGCCCGATTGATTCTCAAAAGAATTTCTGTAGAAATTTCCGAAGAAATTATCAAATCAAATCTAAAAGGAATTGACGTAGAAAAATCCAGAAATATTGTTAGAGAATTTCACAATTATTTTCCGACGGAATTGCAAAAAGAAATCAAAAACAAATTGCCGGAGAAAATAATAAAATAAATGCACAATAATATTTGCCGAACGAATTCTCAAAGAATATATTGCTAATTAGAAGAAAAACTTCCGTTATACGGTAGATTAAAAAGCTACCGCAGCTGTCAGACTGCTGATTTTCATATAGGTATTATCAATCAATCCAAGAATCTCTTGGATACGATGCCGATTGTCGCTGTTTGTTGTTGCTTTTCAGAGCAATTCACTCTGCTAGTACACTTTAGTAAACAGTTCTGTACCTTTTAATTCTGTCCTCTAATGACAATCCGCGTATCTCGAACACAACTTGCAGTCTTCCTCAATGTCAGTTATTCTTAGAGGATACATTTACAACACAACTGACATTGACGAAGTTTGCAGGCTGAATAGGCTGAATAGTCTGAATAAGCGTATCTATTCAAGGATGAGCATCAAAGGGTGGGATTAAAAGGTTCTAAACAATTTACACTAAATCTCAATCGAAGGAGTTGCAGTGAAAATTTCCGAAGCAAATGATCGCAACTACCAAATGATATTATTTGGAACATGATTAAATTGATGAAAAAAAATCAAACATAAAAGTTGTTTAAAAAATTGCTTTAAAAGCATTGTTCAAAGAATTCCCAAAGAATAGCCAAAGTAATTTCGACAGAATTTTTCAAAGAAGTTCTAAAAGAGTTTCCCGGAAAATTAGCTAAAAAAAATTTTCGAAGAAATACCTAAAGGATCTGCCTGATAATTTCTTGATAAAATAGCCGAATAGATTCATAAGAAATTCCTCAATAAAATGTAGAATGTTTTTTAAAAGGAAGAAAAAAATCAATTGGGATCTTTATTTGTAATGGCTTGGTAGTCTTATCAAAGTATTAAGCGAACTACAATGTAGTTCGCTTAATACTTTGACAAGACTGCCGAGCCATTACAATTAAAGATCCCAGGTGACACCCAGTCGAAAATACCGTTCAAAGTACAAAATCAATTACTAAAAGAGTGTCCAAAACTGTTTAGAAAAAAAAATAACAAAGAAAACAAAGGAACTTTTAGAAAATTTTAAAATATTTATCTGGGAAATTTCCAAAAAAAATATCCAAACAAATTTTCTAAAACTTTCGTTTTTCAGGCAACTTTGCTGAATCCTTTGAACAGAACCAAATTGATAGCGCTCATTATAACACTAACGTTGGCAGAAAAAAAGAGTTTTCTGTTGCCCTTCTTAGACCCTAGCACGACTTGTTATGACAGCTGTTATCAAACTTTCACTATGGTTCTGTTGATCATTTAATGGATTTTTGCAACCAATCGATCACTTAGTTTGCGGATTTTCTTATCGATTTTTCACTGACAGACTTGGGTTTATTAACAGTTTTCTGTGGATCAATAATTTAGAATATTGTGTAGATAGAATTAGCAAAAGGTTAAAATGCACGTTATTAAAAACAAAACAAAAAATTGAAAAATTTCCCGATGGAAACTTTATAATAAATTAGCAAAGGTCGGTTGCGACTGGATACTGATCAACTATTTTGGGATTGGCTCAGTCATCTCAGTCAAGATAAGTATTTAATACTGTTCCGACGTTTCGGCCTTTTTGTTGTGGCCTTCTTCAGGGGTTGTATTGTCTACCGTCTACCGTCATTAGTAATTTCTTCTGATTTGATCATGAGAGAAGTGGTTGAGTTTTCATGCCTGCTGTTCGCTAAATTAAAAAATTTGAGAAATCTTTTTTTGCTTCACTGTCGCTTAACACTACAACGACCAAGAGGTGAAATACAACATACTATAGAGGATTGTAATACATACATCCAGAAATTTCTCTATTATTGTCATGTGGCAGTCTTTCATCTATCCCGCTGAGAACTTTTCCTGAGCAACACACATGCGTTAGGTGGACTTCAGCGAGTTGTTAAAAAAAAATCGAAAAATACTTTAATCAGGTTGTAGTCAAGGATAAATGTTCTCGTGGAACGCTGACCTTGGAAGCAATGCGATCACATGTCAAGAAAAAATAATCAACGAAACAACATGGAACGAGCTCACCAATTTTGCCATTGCTGTAAGTTAATCTTCTTCGGGGACGATGCCATCATCCTAGATCGCTCAAAAAAACATCAGTAAACATTCATCTAGATATTTTGGTTCAAAATTTATTTAAAGTTGTTGAAAGTCTACAAAATTTTAAACATGAAGAATTTATGAACTAGAACAAGAATGGAATACAGCAGCGTTTCTCAAACTATGAGTCGCGACCCACTGGTGGGTCGCGGACTGATTTTTAGTGGGTCGCGACGGTTCGACCGATACTGTAATAAATGTCTTCCTTAACTTATGCCAACATTTATTGTGACGCCCTTTTGAAATTTAAACAAAAAAAAACCAAAATTACTTTTGTATAACGGGTTCTAGTTTGGAATAGGTATATTGGAGCTTCTGTTTACGTTCTGAAATTCTGAATTCATGCGCCTACATTTGAAAGGTAATGCTTTAAATATTTTGAAGTATTGATTTGTTACAAAATATTTGAAGCTTTTGTTAATTTTTTATGTTCTCTTTGATCGTAAAATGTTCGACAGAATCCCAAAAATCTGTAAAGTTTTGTAGTAATACATGGAATCAGAATGGTTAAATTTGTATTAGAAACATCTCAACTTCTCTCAAATTCCTGAAATAAAGAGCTCGCCATGACTGATTGATTGTGTTTGATTGAGCATTTTAATCTAATTTTGCCTTTTTTTATCGAAAAACGAATAGAACGTTGTAAATTCAAGAAACAAGTGTTGAAATTTCAAAAGTATAAGTGTTACGTAAAGCTTGCGTTATGCTTTGAACAATATTTTATTGAACAATTTTGACACAAACAAATTTATGTCAAAATGAAAGAGATAAAATATACGTATTAAAGCATTCTTTTCATATATTTAAAAGACATGTTTTTCAAATACGTGCTGGTGGGTCGCCAAATTCTACTACAATCAAAAGCGGGTCACAAGGGGTAAAAGTTTGAGAAACCCTGGAATACACTGTTTCTGGATATCAACGCCTGGTTAGGCTTACTGAAGATTAAACGGTGGTCATACATTTACAATAAGTAGTATTCAATGCAGTATGTACCAATCAGTAAAACCGGAACAGGGCTGGAAGGGAGTCTGGACACTAGGTCCTGTCGATGCAGCATGCAGCAATTGTGTAGAGTTCAACTGGATGGCCCTGAACTCGCGTCTCTTGTGCTCCTCTTGGATTGGGGATTCAATGAGTTGGAGTCCTATCTCGTTGGAATTACCAACATTTTCTTCTTCTTCGATGTCGTTTTCCTTGTGTCTTCCTCACGTCGTCATCGGTCACGGAGGAAGGTGTATTATGTGGCATTATGCAATTCTTGCATTGCATCGGGCAGTGTGATGGTCGTCCGTCGTGACCGTCGATAGCCCTGGGAGATTTGTTTGAGCAGCAACTGACGGCGACGGCGACATTGCAGCACGATTCTCCGCCGGTGTGGTACATTCGCGCTGATAACGAATTACCCCTTTGTCACGCAGCCTTCAACCTGTTGTGCTCTTTGTGAAAGGCGGTAGGGTTTATTAGGTGTACACAATCAGATAAATACTCGTTCGGAAGAAAGGAAAACCTTGATAGTTATCGGGCAGATCCGGTGCAAGTGGTGAACGATAAAGGTTCTTCAGTAACTAATTTGAAATGTTATTTCCGTAGAGTTTTGCTTTCTAGTCTACTCTAACTGTTCAACAGAAACATTCTTCTGTTTCATGAGCTTTTTCTGTATTTTTTTTTTCATTTTACACCTGTCTTGTGTATTACTTCATTGAGGTGAATTTCTACTTCAGAATTACCCATTTCTCACGTTCCAATACCATTAACTCACTGTACAAGGTTTTCTCTGCCCTCGAAGTACTCCGTTTCCATATCTAATTAATTAGCAGCTTCGGTTACTGGTGCAGCGTGCAAGCAGACTTGATAATACACATTAAACCACCGTCAAGTTATCTTTATCCACCCCTAGTGTTTGAGCAAGGGAGAGCAAACCAGTTTTGCTTTTACTGCAACCGATGCATTTTTCTACTTATAAGTACCTTACAACTAGTGCTAGCGAAAAAAGCACGTTCGAAAAATCTGCTTCAGCGCTCATGCCACGTACACTATATGGTGGAAATCAGCGATTTCAAATAGAGCTACGATCATACAGATAGCCGGAAATCTTTATATATTATATCCCAAGTATTATCCTAACGTATCCAGTGGCGTTTCCAGTGGCGTTTCCTAACGTATCCAGTGACATTCAGTGGCGTTTTTGACGGACTTTATCGGAATCATGCACAAGATTCTGTCGGAATTCTGAACAGGAATTTGTTGGAATCCTTATTAAAATTCTTACGAAATCCTGAACAAGATTCTGTCGGAATTCTGAACAGGATTCTGTCGAAATCCTAAACAAGATTCTGTCGGAGTCCTGAGCAGGATTCTGTCGGAGTTCTGAGAGAGATTCTGTCGGAATCCTCAACATGATTCTGTCGGAATCCTCAACAGGATTCTATCGGAATCCTAAACAGGATTCTGTTGGAATTCTCAACCGGATTCTCTCGAAATCCTGAAAAGGATTCTGACGGAATCCTGAACTGGATTCTGTTCGAATCCTCAAAAGTATTCTGTCGCAATCCTCAAGAGCATTCTTTCGGAATCCTAAACTAGATTCTGTCGAAATCCTCAACAGGATTGTATCGAAACCCTCAACATGATTGTGTAGGAATCCTCAACATGATGGTGTCACAACCCTCAACAGGATTCTGTCGGAATCCTCAACAGGAATTTGTCGGAATCCTTATCAAGGTTCTGATGAAATCATGAGCAAGATTCTTTCGGTATCCTGAAGAGGATTGAATCCTGAGAAGGATTCTGTCGGAATCCTCAACAGGATTCTGTCGGAATCCTCAACAGGACTCTGTCGGAATCCTCAACAGAATTCTGTCGGAATCCTCAACGGGATTCTGTCGAAATCCTCAACAGGATTCTGTCGGAATCCTCAACAGGATTCTGTCGGAATCCTCAACAGGATTCTGTCGGAATCCTCAACAGGATTCTGTCGGAATCCTCAACAGGATTCTGTCGGAATCCTCAACAGGATTCTGTCGGAATCCTCAACAGGATTCTGTCGGAATCCTCAACAGGATTCTGTCGGAATCCTCAACAGGATTCTGTCGGAATCCTCAACAGGATTCTGTCGGAATCCTCAACAGGATTCTGTCGGAATCCTCAACAGGATTCTGTCGGAATCCTCAACAGGATTCTGTCGGAATCCTCAACAGGATTCTGTCGGAATCCTCAACAGGATTCTGTCGGAATCCTCAACAGGATTCTGTCGGAATCCTCAACAGGATTCTGTCGGAATCCTCAACAGGATTCTGTCGGAATCCTCAACAGGATTCTGTCGGAATCCTCAACAGGATTCTGTCGGAATCCTCAACAGGATTCTGTAGGAATCCTCAACAGGATTCTGTCGGAATCCTCAACAGGATTCTGTCGGAATCCTCAACAGGATTCTGTCGGAATCCTCAACAGGATTCTGTCGGAATCCTCAACAGGATTCTGTCGGAATCCTCAACAGGATTCTGTCGGAATCCTCAACAGGATTCTGTCGGAATCCTCAACAGGATTCTGTCGGAATCCTCAACAGGATTCTGTCGGAATCCTCAACAGGATTCTGTCGGAATCCTCAACAGGATTCTGTCGGAATCCTCAACAGGATTCTGTCGGAATCCTCAACAGGATTCTGTCGGAATCCTCAACAGGATTCTGTCGGAATCCTCAACAGGATTCTGTCGGAATCCTCAACAGGATTCTGTCGGAATCCTCAACAGGATTCTGTCGGAATCCTCAACAGGATTCTGTCGGAATCCTCAACAGGATTCTGTCGGAATCCTCAACAGGATTCTGTCGGAATCCTCAACAGGATTCTGTCGGAATCCTCAACAGGATTCTGTCGGAATCCTCAACAGGATTCTGTCGGAATCCTCAACAGGATTCTGTCGGAATCCTCAACAGGATTCTGTCGGAATCCTCAACAGGATTCTGTCGGAATCCTCATCAGGATTCTGTCGGAATCCTCATCAGGATTCTGTCGGAATCCTCAACAGGATTCTGTCGGAATCCTCATCAGGATTCTGTCGGAATCCTCATCAGGATTCTGTCGGAATCCTCAACAGGATTCTGCCGGAATCCTAAGCAGGATTCTGCCGGAATCCTAAGCAGGATTCTGCCGGAATCCTAAGCAGGATTCTGCCGGAATCCTAAGCAGGATTCTACCGGAATCCTAAGCAGGATTCTACCAGAATCCTAAGCAGGATTTTGCCGGAATCCTAAGCAGGATTCTGCCGGAATCCTAAGCAGGATTCTGTCAGAATCCTAAGCAGGATTCTGTCAGAATCCTATCCAGGATTCTGTCGGAATCGTAAGCAGGATTCTGTCGTCGGAATCCTAAGCAGGATTCTGTCGTCGGAATCCTAAGCAGGATTCGGTCGGAATCCCAAGCAGGATTCTGTCGGAATCCTAAGCAGGATTCTGTCGGAATCTTAAGCAGGATTCTGTCGGAATCTTAAGCAGGATTCTGTCGGAATCCTAAGCAGGATTCTGACGGAATCCTAAGCAGGATTCTGTCGGAATCCTAAGCAGAATTCTTTCGCAATTCTTAGCAGGATTCTGTCGGAATCCCAAGCAGGATTCTGCGGAATCCCATACAGGATTCTGTCGGAATCCTAAGCAGGATTCTGTTCGAATCCTAAGCAGGATTCTGTCGGAATCCTAAGCAGGATTCTGTCGGAATCCTAAGCAGGATTCTGTCGGAATCCTAAGCAGGATCCTGTCGGAATAATAAACAAGATTCTGTCAGAATCCTAAGCAGGATTCTGTCGGAATCCTAAGCAGGATTCTGTCGGAATCCTAAGCAGGATTCTGTCGGAATCCTAAGCAGGATTCTGTCGGAATCTTAAGCAGGATTCTTTATTAATCCTAAGCAGGATTCTGACGGAATCCTCAACAGGATTCTGTCGGAATCCTCAACAGGATTCTGTAGGAATCCTCAACAGGATTCTGTAGGAATCCTCAACAGGATTCTGTCGGAATCCTCAACAGGATTCTGTCGGAATCCTCAACAGGATTCTGTCGGAATCCTCAACAGGATTCTGTCGGAATCCTCAACAGCATTCTGTCGGAATCCTCAACAGGATTCTGTCGGAATCCTTAGCAGGATTCTGCCGGAATCCTTAGCAGGATTCTGCCGGAATCCTTAGCAGGATTCTGCCGGAATCCTAAGCAGGATTCTGCCGGAATCCTAAGCAGGATTCTACCGGAATCCTAAGCAGGATTCTACCGGAATCCTAAGCAGGATTCTGCCGGAATCCTAAGCAGGATTCTGCCGGAATCCTAAGCAGGATTCTGCCGGAATCCTAAGCAGGATTCTGCCGGAATCCTAAGCAGGATTCTGCCGGAATCCTAAGCAGGATTCTGTCAGAATCCTAAGCAGGATTCTGTCAGAATCCTATCCAGGATTCTGTCGGAATCGTAAGCAGGATTCTGTCGGAATCCTAAGCAGGATTCTGTCGTCGGAATCCAAAGCAGGATTCTGTCGTCGGAATCCTAAGCAGGATTCAGTCGGAATCCCAAGCAGGATTCTGTCGGAATCCTAAGCAGGATTCAGTCGGAATCCTAAGCAGGATTCTGTCGGAATCTTAAGCAGGATTCTGTCGGAATCTTAAGCAGGATTCTGTCGGAATCTTAAGCAGGATTCTTTATTAATCCTAAGCAGGATTCTGACGGAATCCTAAGCAGGATTCTGTCGGAATCCTAAGCAGAATTCTTTCGCAATTCTTAGCAGGATTCTGTCGGAATCCCAAGCAGGATTCTGCGGAATCCCATACAGGATTCTGTCGGAATCCCATACAGGATTCTGTCGGAATCCTACGCAGGATTCTGTCGGAATCCTAAGCAGGATTCTGTCGGAATCCTAAGCAGGATTCTGTCGGAATCCTAAGCAGGATTCTGTCGGAATCCTAAGCAGGATTCTGTCGGAATCCTAAGCAGGATTCTGTCGGAATCCTAAACAAGATTCTGTCAGAATCCTAAGCAGGATTCTGTCGGAATCCTAAGCAGGATTCTGTCGGAATCCTAAGCACATGGTTCTGTTGGAATCCTGAACAGGATTCTGTCGAAATCCTGAGCAGGATTCTGTCGGAAGACCTTTTGGAGGATTGTTTACGAGTCCTGAGTAGGATTCTATCGTTCCAATTAAAACCGATAACCCAAATGGTTCTTATATGATACCAAGTAATTCCAACTGTTGCGCAACGTTTCCAGACTGTTTTTAGCAGTCCATTACCTTTCCCAAACTTAAAAACCTTATCCATATCGGCCCCTGGTGATGTGTCTGACTAGCAAACGACTGCAACACGTTAACCCAATTATCGTAGAGCCAGCAGCCCATCGAAAATTCCATCCGTCTGTCCGAAGCCCTAGAAAAGCTCTCGCCTCACCTCGACACAGTCTACCGACCGATACGATACGATACGGCGACGTCAACCCGTTCAACGCTCGTCGTAGTACGTATCGTCCATAGCCTACATTTCCACAAAGAAGTCCCGCCGTCTTTGCGAAACACACTTCCGCGTCGCACATATTTACCAACGCGAGCCGGTAGGTAGGTAGGGTAAACAGGTATAATATGCCCCCCCTAAGCAGAAATGGCAATATATCTGAAACTGGCGCCTTATTCCATCTATAGTTCACTGCAAATCGTTGTTACTAAAGTTAGTGAAGTGTTGCATGCGAACTTTCCCTTTGGAGAAGTGGCTATGGAAGCTTTGAAACGGTTTTCGAAAACGTTCCAAATTTTGCCTTTTCAAAACAAACGGGGCAATACGCCCCATCAAAAGAAAAACGTCCAGCCCCGTGATAAAACTGTCCCAGGGGATAATTCCACCACATGCTTATCCTAGGAGGGTCTTTCAACAAGTGTTTAAATGCATAAAAGTTGCAAAGTAACACAAGCGAACAGAACTAGCTTCGTTTACAATGAAGTCAGCTAACAAGAGGTAAAATATTACGCCAAAAGCCTCGATTTCAGACTTTTTGATATTTTTATTGCTTTTCCGTACCAATCCACTAACGGACCAGCTTGATGGCAATAATTCTTCAATATTTGAGATTTCTTATCGATCACGCATGCGAAAACCGCTTGAATCGCTAGAAAATGAAGAGGGGCGTTTTGCCCCGGTGGGGCGTATTATACCCTTTTACCCTAGGTATGTAATCTGATATCATCGAGGTCGTTCGCTTGTTCAGGCTGCAAAAAAAAAGAACCTCCTCCGCCTAATAGGGTTTGATGATCTACTTTGTTTATCGAATTGGTTGGAAAGCGAGACGGTTACCGTGTGGTTGCGTGCGTAGGTCAGGGTTTTTTGGTCTAGTGTTGGGACTGTGTGGTCCCGTTCTGCAGAGGGAAAATGTTTTTTGGGACCATTTATGGACTTATATGCATCATCATAAAGAGAAACGGAATTATAGTGAATCATTCTCTTATCAACAATTTCAAGAGAAATACCATACAACTATGATTCAGTTTATGGTTTACTGACTATTCAATGATTATGTGAATCTTATTGTAGGTCGTATAAATTCAATTCGAAATATAAGTAATACTCAAATAATTTACAAATGTTATTAAACAATATACCATTACTATAAAATAAACGGTGAAATTATAGTAATGATATGGGTTACAATAATCTGATATTTTTGAAATTTTACATTTAAAACTATTTTAGCCTGTAAAATAATATCTTTTAACAACAGTACAAGTTGATGTTACCATTAATCATATGGTAGAATCATAATAAAACCATGTCAGGAATTGTAATTATTCCTTCGGGATATAAGAAGGATGTGTGTTTATATTCTAGGAAGAACTTTTTAGTTGATAGTTCAATCTGTATTCTGTGAATCACCGAACTGGGCCACCGTTCTGTCAATTTCACGTCCGAACGGGTTCAACGATCCGCCGATCCGATTCGCCTGCCATCCCAGAGTTCTACTGCCACTGAACTCTGGTCGCTTCTCGGTGCTCGGTGCAATTAGGTTCGAGCGCGAGGGTCAGACGAAGTTAATTAGGTTTTGGTTCACGTCGCAATTTTTCCACCAATCGGAAATGCAAAATCGAAAATGCTGCGCCTCATTATCGAAACGACATCGACATCGACGCGGATATCGCATCGAGCGGTTGGTCGCCGATGTTGCAGCCGGGAAAAGTTCAAGGTTACAATCAAAGCGATGCGAGCGGGGTCTCCGGTCCACGTTGTTGTGGCGGTGGTGGTGACCGAGATGGAAACTGTTCCGTTCCAACTCCCACTCAGCGAGACCAATCGACGGCGTGGTGGTGGCGGCGACTACCAAAGCCCGGTGATTATAGGGCTGTTCGGTGAATCGTGACTTTTGCTGTGTTACAACTATTAGCGCAAGCCATCCATCGTGGTGCCCTTTTGCTGGAGCGGTTGCGGATAGATTTATTACTATTGGGACTTAGAAGAAGAAAAAATAGTTCATCTGAATAGATGTGAACTTGAGATCCCGAGTAAACGCTTCTTTTACCATTCAGTGTATCGTTACCATTTAAACATTATTTTTGAAATTGTCGAGTTACAAGTTATTTGCGCGTGGCTTCATGCTCCGAAAGTACAGTTTAAAATTTGAAATCACCATAATGAATATAGTTACGATAACCATTATCGCTACCGTTGTATTGATCTTATAGTACATTTTTATGAAAGATTCCAGATTGTGGCTCCGATATACATGAAAATATCAGAGCTGAAATCTAGAATTATTCATATAAATGTACATTTAGATCAATGGTAGCGATAATGGTTATCGTAACTATATTCGCTATGATGATTTTTAATAATCATTTCATTCTATTCTTTTAGATTTTATATTCAAGTTGGAAGTTAAATTAGATATAGATCATGGGTGGCCGGCTGTCATTACTTAAGTACAATCGATACAGTTTTATGAAGTTTGATCGTCTCTACGATCAAACTTCGAGTTTAAAATTGTTGTAATAGCATAGAACATGCCCAACTATATATTATGATTCTATGTATTGTACAGTTTTAATAGATCGATAAGAAAACAGTACTATTGGGCTTCAGGTTTGAAACTATCACAAATCGTGACTGTGAGATGCACAATAAATGGTTACTAATGGTAACTTACCATACATTGTATTGTTGGTACATGAAAAAGAATGCTGTTAGTGAAATGATAAAACTACGCGTCACATGTAAATTCATGATTAAAAATACAGTTCAACCTTTGAAAGAACAACAACACAAATGGTTACCATTTCTGATACAGTTAACACTAATTTCCCAGAATATTCCCACTCGGCGTCCCCAGAAAACCGTGATAAAATTATGAGTACAGTACTTTGACGCGATTCGCAGCAAAAGGGTAAGTGCCTGCCCCTCAACTAGGGAAGGACCGCTATTTTCTTCATAATTTATCGGAACTGATGCCATCATACTAGCATTTCGTTGTCAAGGTACCCACCAAACTCCAGCAAAGGGATTTATGGTGATGCTTTGGCCTACCATTTTCCAACACCGCCGCCACTGCTGATTGCCATTAGTGTGGCATTATTGGTTATGGCGGGAAGGGAATGCTGCCGCGCCATTATTATTATTGACTTCCGTTTTAATTGGAAATTAGTATTTGCACTAGGCTCGACCATCGTCATCGATGCGATGGTTTTCCATGGTTACAACAATGCTTTGATGAGGATGTCACGATTTTTTAAAGTGGTATTTACTTTGTTGGAAGTGGATTGGAAAAATGCATCGCTAGAGTTGTAACGAGATCTTTATAGAACATTATAATTACAATTTGTAGGATTGTAATTGCTCAAGCGTTTCATAGTGCTAAGTAAATGGATAAGAGAATCTCTTAACTCATAATCCCAAGGTAATTTAAAAAAAGCCAGGTGGAAACAACCTGTAACTAAGGCAATAAACAGATTTGCTAATGTGGTGAGCTCCATGTAATTTCCTGTCGTTTTAAGTAAGTGCAGATTCTAGCAGTTGCTAAATGCTGATCAATTATAAAAACGAGATGCAAAGTAGTTATTAAATGAGTAGAAAGGTTTCAAAGGAGTAGATAGGAGTTGAAGTACACAAATATGTAATTTATTATTCCAAGAATTTCCATGTATATTAGAAATTTCAATAAGAATAATTATTTTTAATAAATTATCCTTCAGGAAGAGTTTGTCAATGAATTCCAATATGTAACTGATTATCCAGAAAACTGCACTGATACTGCTGACATGGTATATTCAATAGTTTTCACAGTTTTCAAACAACTTTTTTGAGTCTTATACATTGGGATCCTTATAAACTGAACTTAAAAAATAAATTTTACAAGGATTCCTCCGGAAATCCCCCAGAAGTTCCCTCTAGGGATTTCTTCATAAATTGGACAGAAAACTATTTAAGAAAACTTTATAAGAATTGCTTCTCAACTTTTGCCATAAATTCAGAAATTTCTTGAAGGACAAATCCTTTGTTTTCCTTAAAAAAATCTTTCATTTTTTTCAGAATTTCCTCCGAATAATTATTTAAAAATTCTTACAGAGATTCTTACAGATATTCGTCCAGAGAGCTTCAAAAAGATTTTCAGGCATTTTTTTATTATTAGCCAAAGCACAAATTTCCCAAAAAAAATAATTTAAATGATGTTCTAGGAATTCATTCAGAAATTACTCCAGAAATTCCTTCAAAAACCTTTGCTGGTTTCTTTCCAGCATTTTCTCCAGGGATTCCTTCTAAAATTTTCTGAAAGGTTTCTTAAGAAAATCTTTCACGAATTGCTTCAGAAATACCTCCACTAATTTCTTCAGTAACTGCACCATGGATTTCTTCAAAAATCTCGATGAAACTCTACCAAAAATTTCTCCATCGATACCTTTAGAAAGCCTCAATAGAGGTTATCAGTAAAACCTCCATGGATTCCTTGAGAAGAAAATCCTACACGAATTCTTTCAGATATCCCTAGAGGGAGTATTTTGGAAAAAACTTCCACGGTTTCTTTTAGACATTTCTCCACTGACAGGGATGCTTCAAGAACTTTTTTCAGAGATTTTTTATAGGACAAACCTTACCGGCACACCTAAAGCTTTCAGATTTTTTTACTGAATTTTTCAAGCTGAAAGCTCCCGCAAAATTTATTATTGAAGTTTTGGCAAAATTTGCTGAACTTCAGCAAATATTCAGCAAAGAAAATGAATTAGCAAATTTTATTGAATTTCATTCAATTGTTCGCTGATTTTATTGATTATTTCAATTTATTTTGATTTATATGGGAAGTTGTTTTTTTTAAAGAAATTCCTATAAAATTAGGTTCTGAGTAGGATTCCTATAAAATTAGTCTTCTGCGAAGAATTCTCCACAGATTTATTCAGAAAATCATCTAGAGATTCATTTAGAAATTCCTTCAGTGATTTTTTTTTTTGAAATTTCCCTACTGACGCCCCCTGATTTTTTTTTTCTAAGAATTCCTTTAGAAAATCATACTCATATTTCTGATAGTTTGATTGCATTGTGACTTTAAGCACGAAAATCTCCAAGATTTACAGATTGCTCAATGGATGGCCACTCTTAAAATTCTTCAAAGATTCTTTTGAAAGTTTTCGAAGGATTCCTTCCGAATGTTTTAGAAATTCTCCAGAGATTTTTTCAGAAAACTTTCCACTAATCTCACTCCAGGAATCGCTTCGTTAAATATTCCGCAGATATTTTCAGAAATTTTTCTAGCGGTTCCTTCAGACATCTTTACAAGGATTCATTTAAAGAATACTTAAGGAATTCCTTCACATATCTTCTAGGGGTTCCTTCAGAAAATTTCCCAGAAATTATTTCACAAGTTTTCTCTGAGATTCCTTCAAATAAGGAATCCCCGCAGAAATTCATTCCTCTAGCGGTTTCTTCGGAAATTGCTCCAGGGATTCTTTGGAAAAAAAACCTTAAAGGATTCTTTCAGATATTCCTCTAAGAATTTCTTCAGATTTTTTTCCATTGATTCCTTTAGAAAGTAATTCAAAGATTCTTTCACAAATTCCGCCAGGATATCTTCTATGTATTTTTTTTTAGAAATTCTGTCAGAAATATTTTCAGGGATTTCATCAAACTAGACATTCTTGCAAAAAATCTTTCAGGGGCAGTTCAATAAATTCTTCAATTATCCATCTGAGTATTTCCTAATATATTGTTCCGGGACTTTCTCCAAGAACACCTTTAGCAAACCAATGTTTGGAATGTTTACAGGACTTTTCTTAAAATATCTTAATAGAATTTTCTTAGAATCTTTACAGAATTTTATCTTGATGTTTCTCTAGGGATTCTATCAGAAAAACGTCTACAGATTTCCTCCAGGAGTTCCCTTTCGTTAATTTATCAAGGAATTGACCCATAAGATTATTTTTTAAATTTCGTAAAAGATTCTTCTAGGCATCCTTCAAGGCATTTCAGAGGCATTTTAGAAAGTTTCAGGGGTGTTCCAAGGGGTTTCAGGTGGCATATCAAATTGATCATGATGCTGTTATGAGCGTTTCAATGGTATTCTGAGGTTTCAGGGGTCTTTTGATGCATTTCGGGTAGAGTCGTGTCAAGGAGTTTCAGGAACAGAAGTAGTCAACAACAGTTTCTTCAACTTAAGTTTGCTTATAAGTGGTTTGTTCTTCTCTGATACAGCAAAAATGTTTGTTGAGGTGTTTCAGGGGCATTTCAAATGGATCACGGAGATGTTAAGGGCATTTCCATAGGATTATGTAGATTTCAGGGGCGCTTCAAGGCCTTTCAGACGTGTTTCAAGGAAATTCCCGAAAATTCCCAGAAAAGCGCTTGAAATCCCCTAAAACACCACGGACCCATGTAACGCACCTAAGATCCTCCGATCGAAGCCTCCGAAAATTCCTCTGATACTTTCTGAAATGGCTCCTAAATCCCCCTAAAAGTCCCTCGAACCCCACGTAACGAATCTGAAACCCTCCAAAAGCCGAAAACGCAGCTGACCCACCTCTAAAACGCGTCACGAAGCTTCCTGAAATGCCTTCGAACCCCATATTGTCCTTAGACCCGCTAAATCGCCACAAAGGCCCTCTGAAGCGCCGCTGGGACCCCAGGAACTTCCCTGAGACTCTTAAAATCCCCTCGGAGACCCTCTAAAACCACCCTGAAATGCTCCAGACACCTCAAGATAACCCCTCTGAAGCCGTCGTGGATCCCCTGAAACGCCCTTGAGATCCCCTTAGACGCCATTGAGACCCCCTTAAACGCCCCTGAAATTGAGACCCCTGGTACCCCCTGAAATGCCCCTAAGACCTCCTGAAACGTCACTGTGATCCCTTGAAGTGCCCATGAGACCCTTTGAAGTCCTCTGAAGCCCCTTGAAACGCTCCTGAGACCTCCGGGTGTTTCTTGTGCACAATATTAGTTCTGTGTAGCTCTCCCTTTTATTATAAATGTGCATAAAACAACCTGCATAAAAAAGAGGTTTTAAGTAAGTCAAATTTAATTAATTTAGAAATTCATTAGTATTATATAACGAATACACTTCATAAATAAAATTCTGTAAAAAACGTTATAAATACAAAATATTTTCGAATATTTCAAGAAGTTTGAAACATTCAAGAAGTTTGATGATTAAACATTTGTTTAATCTTTGAGATAAAAAGTCAAGTTAAATAATTACTTTTACAAAATCAGAACTGCCATTCTTTTTATCAAGGATTCATACAGATGATTTATGTAGTATCTCTAAAAATAAGTATATATGTGGAATAAACTATTTGTAAGACTGCAGTGATCATTTTCAGCTAATTAACGATACACTCCTTAAGCCTGAAAGTGAGTTTTATTCTGAATTTTTCAGACCCTAACGCTTTTGTTATTGTTATCAAATAATAATGTGTTTAATATAAAAAAAATTACCGATTGCACGCTATTTCAAGAAAAAGATATCGCTTCAGAGATTTTTTTTTTCTCTACTAAACATAACCAGTTCTGTTTTTTTATTATAACAACGCTGTTCTGGCTGCTTCCGAGCTCTTGTAGCTTCGCAGAAAAATGTAAATTTATATTATTTCACCAAAGCGACTGGTAACTGATCGAAATTGTGCTCAGGAATTCATTTAGAAAATGTTTTATGTTTGAGATCTTATCAAAAAAATGTATGTGATGTAGTACTTATTTGAAACCTCAATGACAATAAAAATTCTCTAGACATAGAATGTTTAAACCCTCAATTGTATTTCAATTTGTTTATTTTTAATACTTTAAGGGCTCTAGACAAAAGTCCTTCCCGCCATGACAGACGTGGAGACGCAGAGGTGATCTCGGTCTTTAGTAAGCAACGCACGTCATAATAACATTCCTTTCCTTCCTCGATGACCGTAAGGACGTGGCCGGCGCCGTTATTGACCTAATAAAGTTTGGAATTCTCGAAGATGCACATTGAGGAAGGTAAGCTACTCCCAAGCTCCGTCTGTTGGTTCCTTGTGCAACTTCGATTGTTCTGGTCAATCACGGAGTAGCAACTACGAATAGTACGGTCATCTATGCTCATGCTCATGCTCATGCTCTAGATAAAAACTCTTCATCAGTTACACACCACGAGAGCCCAAAAAAGCATACCATCTTCATTATATATTTTTTGTAATGTGAAGTAACTCAACGTTCAAAAAAAAAATTACTGGAAACTCCCGGGCTTCAGACCGCTTTTTTGGGAGAGTCTTTCGGTAGTCAGACAAATTAAAAAAAAATGTGAATGATTATTATTGTATAAAAATGTATCCAGTCCAGTACCACGGAAGGTAAATTTTACAAAATATATTTATAACCAACACAATAATACGGAAACCGATTTTATTAAACTTTGCCCAACGTTTCGATTTTTTGTTTGGTCTTCTTCAGGGGATTCTGAAAGGTTTATTGTATAATATTTGTACTTTGGAATTAATAAATCTAACTCACAATCGATACTATGTTCATCGTCAAATTTTCTGCATAAACTGGCAATTACTTTGTACATCAATCTAAAACAAACATACATTAATCTCTTGGTCTAAATATACATATTGGTGTGGGTGTTGCGTAGTAAATTAGTGAGCTAATTTCTTATTTCTCATCACTAATTCTTTCACCAGTTCTAGGCATTGTTTAGCTTTTTGTTTTGCATCTGTGAAATTGAATATGGTGGGTTTTGTCTCAACCAACGTTGATGAAGCTTTTCTACAATAGTGTGAAGGATGGCAGCGTACGTTGCACTCAAGCTACAATTATTTTGATTTTTTATAAATTAAACTGATTTTTTTATCCATTTCAAGGTATGGCAACACTTGGCCAAACATGGTTTTCTTGTGTTCTTGCTTCTTTCTTTCAGTATTCCTCTATTCATTATCGTCTTCTTCATTTAATATGTATAATCGCTATCATAGAGCTTTCTTTGTCGATAAAAAATTACCATTTGAACACCACGTTTTTAAAGGATGTAACTGCGTTTGTTACACTAGTTTACAACAAAATAAAACGAAAGTCGTGAACTTCTGTCCACGATCAAAATTTTTGAAACACAATTTATCGCTGATTTCTGAACCGTGCTTTAAAAAATTTAAGTAGAACAGTTTCTGAGTTTTAGCTCATTATTGAGTTTTACAATTTTATTAAATATGGCCTTTACTATAATTCAAATATATTGCGATTTGTTCAACCAATTTTAAATCTTTTTCCATGAATTGAAAGCTGAATGTATAACCTTTCGATCTTCTGAATACAGGTTTTGCGTCAGATTGTTGAAATTCAAGATATTGGGAGTTTAAGGGACAATCTCCTTAAATTTTAGCAAAATTCCCAAAAATATATGAAGAAATGTATTTTTCTAAATAAGAAAAACTCAATTTAAAAATTCTTTCTCAACGTTTTTCATATCATATGTAGACGAGATACAGCAAAAAAAAACAGCTCAATCGGAGCATTGATTACGGAGAATGAGATGTATGATGTAAGCAACTTTGCTTAAAAATAGAACAAAAATCGATTTCAAATCATCTACCTTGATATGGGCAGTCAAAAAAATCCGCTCTACTGTATTTTTTTTCCTTCGCGTTTTCGAACTCAGAGCAAGATTCTACATTCAAAATTATCATCAGCTTACCGAGTTCAAAAATGCTGTTAACTAGTGTAATATGTTAAAATAAAAAAAAGACAATTACACCGTCTTCGACCTTTCGACCACTACAGACTGAACATTACAACATTAGACAACGGACAACACATATAACACCCAGTGGCCCAGTGGAGAATTTTCCGTTTGACGAAAAGTTTTCCCCGACTGGAGCGGGAATCGAACCCACACTCCGAGGCTTACAAGACACCTAGACAACTGACGCCGCTTACCGCTCGGCCACGAAGCCCACAAATGTTAAAATGAAATTTGTACTATTAGCTTTCAAATCACTGCAATATCCTTCTTTCATGATATTGAATTGGAAACTGATATAAATTCTTCTCAAGATATTCATTTGAAAACCCCATCCGGAATTCAAATAAAAATAAAATATGTCATGTCTGAGTTTGCATTTAGGAAATCCCGAAGATTTTTTCCCTATGTAATATCATGAAATTCCTTCAGAATACTGTTAGGTTTCCCGCAATCATTTCATTCTGGATTTCCTCCAATAATGTTTCTGGGATTTCTTTAGGTTAACTCATCCATTCCGCCTGGGTATCTCTTGGAATTCGATGGGATGTTTTCGAAAAGAAGGATTCCTAAACTCCTAGATTTTCTCCAAGTGATCCTTCAGAGATGTCTTTAAGGAGTTCCTTCTCGAATTTGCTCAGATGTTCCTTTTAAAGTTCTGTTTGAAGTTTCTACGGGGATACCTTCAGGAGATCCACCAGGATACAATATTCATCAGGGTAACTCATTGTAGGTCCGGACCATGGTTCTAACCTGAAATTCTTCCAAGAGTTGCTTTTGAGATTCACCCAAATGTTCTCTGTAAAATTACTTCAGAAATTCTTATCCGAATTTTTCCAAGGGCATTTTCAGAAATCGCTTCAGAAACAAATTCTGATATTCCTCCACGAGTTCCTTCTCTGGTTCTTCATGGGATTTCTTCAAAAGTTTACCTGGGATTTCTGCTGGCATTCTTCCAGAATTTATCCAGCTTTTTGGCTGGGATTCCAGTAGTTTTTTTTTCTGAAATTTCAACAGGAGTTCCTATCGGTATTCCTGCGGGATTTTTCTAGAACTTCAATTCTCCCATAGCGGTTCATGAATTGCCACTTAAACCATTTTTGGAATTTCTCCAGGGTTTCTTGTTGTGTTTCCTTCAAAAATTCATACTGGGATTCATGCAGAAGTTCCTTCTGAAAACTCCTTGTGCGAATCCTACCGGACTTTCATCTGGTAATTCTCCCAGACTCCTATCTGGGAATGCCCTAAGGTTTCCTTCTGGGTATCCTCCAACAGTACCTCCTGCAACTACTTCTCGAGAAACTTATGAAAATCTCTCAGAAGTTCTTTCTGGGAGCTCTCCAGGTGTTCCTTTTGGAATATTTCTAGGAGGTGTTTATATGATCCGTCTGTAAATCCTACAACAGTAATTATGGAAATCCTTCAGAATATTCTTCTGGGAATCAACAACCGTTTCTTTCTAGTTCTTCAGCTCCTTCCAGGATTCCTGCATGAATTTAGTATAGGATCCTGGAATTCGGTCAAGAAATTCCACCAGATACACCTGAAAGAAGTTCAGGAGAATTCCTAGGGGAAACCCCCTAGTAGGTTCTCATAAGGAATTCTTGGAGGTTCGGAGGTTCCTAGAATTCCTTATGAGAAACTCTTTAGGAATATTCCAGGATTTTTTTTCAGGTTTTCCTGGAGGAATTCCTTGATCAAATTCCAGCATCCTACACTAAACTCATATCGGAATCCTGAAAGGAGTTATTAAGGAATCAGGAGGAATATACAAAATGGTGAAATCTCCAGGACGCGCGCCATTGTAAAAAGTACAACACTACCAAAAAACCTCGCTGGTCGTATACAACACGAGCGCGGTGCAGTTTCAACTGCGTGATGGCGCACGTCCTGATAGGTTATCAAACTTCTTAGGGGATCCTCAGTTGGAGTTGAAAGAATCTTTACCATACATTCCTTAAAGATTTTTTTTAATCTTTCTCAACGATAGTTTTAACCTGAGGATAGTTCATCTTACTGCCCACAAGCAAGAACTCACATTTTGATCTACATCCACATACGATCCCAAGTCTTCGGTAGAATTATGGTGGAATTCTCAGTATTAACCAAAACAGAATAATATGCTGAGGGTGACGGGTGCGATTCTCGATCGCATCAGCAACTTTTCGTAAAATAAATTTTATTTGACTTCTTTGAGCATAGAGTAACGGCCATTTCTTCAACCACAGCATCATCAACGTCCACTGCCCACACGAAAAGAGACCTGATGACGAGAAAGAAGCGTTCTATGCGCAGTTAGAGCAAACATACGATGGTTGCTCGCCGCGTGACGTGAAAATCGTTGTCGGTGACATGAACGCGCAGGTAGGAAGGGAGGAAATATACAGACCGGTAATCGGGCAAAACAGCCTGCACGCCGTATCGAATGATAACGGCCAGCGATGCGTAAACTTTGCAGCCTCCCGTGGTATGGTAGTCCGAAGCACCTTCGTCCCCCGCAAAGATATCAACAAAGTCATCTGGAGATCACCCGATCATCAAACAGAAAACCAAATCGACCACGTTCTAATCGACGGTAAATTCTTCTCGCATATAACCAATGTCCGCACATACCGCAGTGCGAATATAGATTCGGATCACTACTTAGTTGCTATATGCATGCGCTCAAAACTTTCGACAGTTATCACCACGCGTCGAAGTCGAACGCCGCGGCTGAACATCGAGCAGCTGCGTAATGTAGAAGTGGCTCAAGACTACGCGCAGCAGTTAGCAGTGGCCCTACCAACGGAAGAGCAGCTTGGCGCAGCTACACTTGAAGATGGTTGGAGGGACATCCGATCCGCCATAGGTAGCTACAGCACTAGGCTTCGCGACTCCGAATCACAGAAACGACTGGTACGACGGCGAATGTGAACAGTTGAAAAACGAAAAGAATGCAGCATGGGCGAGAATGCTGCAACACCGTACGAGAACGAACGAGGCACGTTACAGACAGGGGTGGAACAGGAACAACTCAGTCTTCCGGATGAAGAAGCGCCAGCAAGAAGAACGAGATCGCGAAGCGATGGAAGAGCTGTACCGCTCGCGCAGAAGCTTCGTGCCACAAGCCGACATGTGTCGAGATAATTACGGGAATATTCTCACGAGCGAGCGTTGTAACGTTTTTTCCCGGTGGGACCACAGAAACCTCCAGCAAAAATAACGAATGCCCGAATTGCAGCAAAATCTCGTTGGAAAAATTCCAGCTTAAGCGCCAATCCAAAAGTTGGATTGCCGGAACCTCAATTTAGGTTGCCCGCTAGCTGTCGGCCAGTCGTAGGTCCGACCACACTTGATTCTATGGAGAAGCTCCTCAAAACACCGTAGCACAAAATAATAAAACAAAATCAATAATCAGAAAAAAAAACTACTATATTAATCAAAAAGTGTTCTCACCCACATTAAACTACTGCGTATATTGGCCAATTTTTAAAGAACTGATTCACATTTAGAGCTTAAAATTCTAGGTGATACTCTAACTACGCGCAAACCATTTGCCAGAAACTAAAAGTTCGTGCACGATTACTGGCTTTTCACTATTTTTCATGCATGCATGCCACTTATCTGGTTTTCCGCGACGACCTATTCACGCGAGGCAGGAACAGACAGCAACAACGATCTGCACTGGTCCGCCGGTCAGTCGGGTCTTCCAGGATACAATAAAAACCGACTGCGTTTCAGGGCACTGCACAAAAAGGTCGCAATTACTAAACGGCTTTGGTTCACACACAGGATGACTTACGTCGGTTTGTAGTCACGTGCACAAATCTTCTCCCTTCACATGCAAAGTAGGTAGCTCAGGAAATCTGCAGCTTGCGGATCAAAATTGATGCAACCAAAAGCACACACGTATCGGTGGACACCGGTGGGATGGCGACTAGTTGGGAAAAATAACCTGATATAACTCTTCTTCTGGTTTCATGCAATAAAAATTACAATTTGAGAAACCAGGCCCTCAGCGAGTTGAACTCCACCTCGGTGCCGCCGGCTTCGTTGGGGTTGCAGGTAGGCTGGTTGCTGCTCGACTGGACTGGGTCCCTCGTCGGCTTCAGCACGGTTGCTGGACACACACCCACTGTGCTCCTCTGCAGGTAGGATCTGCTCTGCTAGCTGCTCTGGAGGCTGGACTGTTCTTCGTCACAGATTTGCACACAATGATCTCGGTTTGCGTTATGAGGCCTCTATTTATATCATTTGCGCGGAGGCTTTCCTACCTACTTTGAGACGCAAAAGTTTGTGGTTGGCGGGAACACTTATAATTTAATAACCAATCAGAGGCAAGCAGATTTTGCGCACAGTGCTTGGAACAATTATCGTTACAGCGTGAGGTAGTCGACAGGTGGCGGCAGCATTACGATGAGCACCTCAATGGCGACGTTGCAAGTACCGAAGGTGGCGTGGTAACAGATCTTGAGTTATGTGCACAGGACGAAAGACTTCCGGCCCCTGACCTCCAAGAGATTGAGGAGGAGGTTGGCCGGTTGAAAATCAACGAAGCCGCTGGAGCAGATCAACTATCAAGCGAGCTTCTAAAATACGGTGGAGAAACACTGGTGAGAGCACTACACTGGGTCATTACCAAGATTTGGGAGGAGGAAGTATTACCGGAGGAATGGATGGAAGGTATCGTGTGTCCCATCTACAAAAAGGGGACAAGTTGGATTGCGGGAACTACTGCGCGATCACACTACTGAGCGCTGCCTACAAGATACTCTCTCAAATTTTATACCGCCGACTATCACCGATTGCAAGAAAGTTCGTGGGGCAATATCAGGCTGGATTCATGGGTGAATGCGCTACAACGGACCATATGTTCGCCATCCGCCAGGTGTTGCAGAAATGCCGCGTATACAACGTGCCCACACATCACTTGTTCATCGATTTCAAATCGGCATATGATACAATTGATCGAGAACAGCTATGGCAGATTATGCACGAACACGGATTCCCGAATAAACTGATACGATTGATCAAGGCGACGATAGATCGAGTGATGTGCGTAGTTCGAGTATCAGCGACACTCTCGAGTCCCTTCGAATCCCGCAGAGGGTTACGGCAAGGTGATGGTCTTTCGTGCTTGCTGTTCAATATTGCGTTAGAGGGTGTAATAAGGAGAGCGGGGATTAACACGAGTGATACGATTTTCACGAAGTCCGTTCAGCTGCTTAGTTTCGCTGATGATATTGTTATTATTGCTCGTAAATTTGAGACGATGGCGGAAACGTACATCCAACTACAGAGTGAAGCCAGGCGAATCGGATTAGTCATTAATGTGTCGAAGACAAAGTACATGATGGCAAAGGGCTCCAGGGAGGAATCACCGCACCCGCACCCCGAAGTTATATCGACGGTGATGAAATCGAGGCGGTTGAAGAATTCGTGTACTTGGGCTCACTGGTGACCGCCGACAACGACACCAGCAGAGAAATTTAGAGACTACTCAGAGCTTACTTTGGACTCCGCAGAACTGTACGATCGAACAAATTTCGCCGTCACACGAAAGTAGCTATCTACAAAACGCTGATTAGACCGGTCGTCCTCTATGGGCACGAAACATGGACCCTACGTGCAGAGGACCAACGCGCCCTTGGAGTTTTCGAACGGAAGGTGTTGCGTACCATCTACGGCGGAGTGCAGATGGAAGACGGGACTTGGAGAAGGCGAATGAACCACGAGCTGCATCAGCTGCTGAGAGAACCAACCATCGTCCATACCGCGAAAATCGGGAGGCTACGGTGGGCGGGTCACGTCATCAGGATGTCGGATAGCAACCCGACTAAAATGGTTCTCGAGAGTCATCCGACCGGTACAAGAAGACGTGGTGCGCAGCGAGCTAGGTAGGTCGATCAGGTGGAGGACGATCTGCGGACCCTTCGCAGAGTGCGGAACTGGAGACAAACAGCCATGGACCGAGTGGAATGGAGACAGCTACTATGTACAGCAGAGGCCACCCCGGCCTTAGCCTGATCGGTAAGGTAAGTAAGTAACTTCGTACCTGTCACACGATAACACATGCAGAATGATCATTGGCAGAGGAAGCTCTCGGTTAAAAACTGTGGACTCATAGAACAGCTGAGAAGCATGTATTGTCCTAGTGGGGATGTTACTCCAAGAGGTAGAAGAAGTATGCATTCGGCCTTTTATTCTTTCGGCTCTACATAAGACTTTTACAAAGAAGACCTTCAAAGGTTAGATCATTCTGTTCTTTTCATATGCACTAATCTATAACCATACACTTTCAAACATATGTTCAAAACTGAGATCAATCTCCCTCATGGTCCGAACCTCCGCTATTCCAACCCAAATTATGCCATAAAACCAGTACCAGTGCCGCCGCCATTACCTTTTACACGTACGTACCACACGATCATGACCTAGCACCCAATCCGTCCAAATTTACGGCCAGCCAAATTACTCACTGTCAACCAATCAAGCTGAGCCCCAAAAATGGGCAACCCACTCAAGCAACCAAACGGCTAAATCGAGTGGATCGAGTGGCGCAGCTCTCCAAGAGGCCGACGAAAAAAAAAAGGTCATCAAATCCAATCATAACGACCAATCAACCCTGCGGCGGCTTCGGTTGCTGCTGGGAAATCCGGAGCACTAGCCAGCATTGATCTTGAAAGTAGCAGTCGTCGTCGCCGTGACCATTATTATTGCCAGTGAGTGAGTGGTCTCTGCGCGAGGGAAGTGCGCGGTGCGGATCGCTTGAACGAGCCCTTCACTTCTTTTTACCTACCATTAACAATGTTTCAACCAATCGCCGCTACTCGTGCAGCAGCGGATTGATCGCGGTGGTGGCGATCCGCCTCAGTGTATGGGTGAAATGGTGTATTACAATACACAAACGATTGATCAGCATTCTGCGCGACTGAATGGGTTGCTGCAGCATGGCTGCGCACCACGATCAAACCTAAAGAAACTCTCGAAACGAAACGATTTTTTTTTGTAATTGATGAGAGTCATTTGAATGAGGTTGAGTAAAGTTGTGCGGGGAGAGCGGCAACTATCGCCGCACGGAATAGTGTTAGTGGGGCACGATCATCGTGATCTCGCGAGTCGCGAACGTGGGGAAGGTAAAGAAACGACCGATCGCGCGAAAACGATCACGTGGCTCCATCTAGGTGTCGAAGTGGGCGATGGTGGTGGAGTTTACGCTAGTCGTCGCTGTGATACAGGCGATCGTGTGATCGTTGTAGCATTGTATACTGCCTGCCGAAATAGTATGGCCACCATGATAAACTAATACCTCAGCCCAGTACTGGAAATGTCATTACGACATATAAAAATTCAACCACGTACAACTCATTTTAGAAGCTGAATCTGGATATGTATATGAAAAACTTGTGCTGCTAGACAAGTTCTACAAGAAAGTCACAGAAAAACTGTTTTTTTTTTGATATTTAAGGTAAATATAACGGGCTTCCTTCGAAATATGTCAATTGATATTCACCATGAATATCAATTGGCATTTTTCGAAGATAGTCCGTGACATTTACCTTAAATATCGAAATAAAATCGAGTTTCCCGTGACTTTTTTGTAGAACTGGTCTAGCTGCATAAGTTTTTCATAGACCATGTTCTCAGGTTCAGCTTCTAAAATGAGCTGTAGGTGGTTGAATTTAGATATGTCGTAATGCCATTTCCAGTACTGCGTGTGATAGTCGAATGATAACATTTTCAAAGCCATGATGGAACGTTAACAAAATTTCGACTTCAGTTTCTGGAAGTATCCATCAAAACTTGCAAAACACTTTTGGGATTGTTTCATCTCATATTTACTATCAATCAATTTCTACTTACCCATTTTCCCATTAGGACTGTACGGATCGTAGCTCCCGGTGGACATCGGCGACGAGTAGCCATTGGACATGGTGGTCGTGTAGGTGTGGCTCTGCGAGCCGGGGGAAGGACTCAGCGGTGGTGCCGAACCTGGCACACTGCCCGGACTAGGAGAGGAAATCCATTCCTCGTTGTTGCTGGAAACAAAAAAAAAAGAAAAAGAAGAATGAGGCAAAGCATTTTTTAGGTTGGATTCACAACAATGTCGTCTGTTCGGGGGGTTTTTCGTTTTTGTCGGTTTGGCAACACAATGTTGCATTCCAGGGAAGCGAGTTCCATCCCCGCAGTTGGGATAGAATGAGATGGATCGAGTGGAGCAAAACCCACATAAAAGATTTACGAGCATCTGTCTGGCGGTGCGGAGGCAACCATCTTCGCACTCACACCATCCATTCTGAACCATCCATCCCCCCCACACATTACCCTAATCGCACAAATTTCGACTAGGTACATACATAACAGCACAATCATTCTGACGTTGAGCCGGTTTTTGATATCCCACCCTCGGATAAATGTCGAGCATCCTAAACAGCTACAGCATCGACAAACCATGTCCTAGGAGACGACACCCACGCATCGAATCACCCTCATCCCATCTGGCTTATGCCGTGGAAATGTTCGATGTGATGCGATATGTAGTACCTTGTACATGTCTAGAAGGTGCCGGTACATAATTGGAATAGATTTAGCTCACCAAAAACCGAACCCGGACCACAGACACAACAGATTGTAGCACGAATGATAGATAGGATACAAATAACGTTCGATGATGGGAGGAGGGCGAGCAATTTGGACCGTTAAATTTGTGTGATTTGTGAGGGGCTATTATAGGACTATTGGTCACGAGGGAATTGAAATGAAGAGCACAGGCCGGCAGAACTTTTGTAAGCAGATCTATGAGAAGCTGTTCCAAAGCTTGAGATACAGATGTTATACCTTATAACCTTATAAAATGAAGTAAAAAGCAAAAATGGAAATAAAAGAAAATCGCGTTAAGTACTGTTCCTTTGAATTCCACTAAGAATTTGCATCCTTTGACAGATACGTATTTCGACCTCAACTGTAAGGTCGTCTTCAGTGTCTTGTACTTGACTCGACTAGTCGACAGAGTCAAGTACAAGACACTGAAGACGACCTTACAGTTGAGGTCGAAATACGTATCTGTCAAAGGATGCAAATTCTTAGTGGAATTCAAAGGAACAGTACTTAACGCGATTTTCTTTTATTTACAGATATTCCCCTAACAAGCCCAGGTTAATCATCAGCAAAAATGGAGTTATATTTTGAAGAATTGAAAAATTGGACAAAATTGCTTGATAGTTTCTCATTGTTACTTGGGAAGTTTTCAAAAGTCGTGCTTGAATGGTAGGACGAGTGAAACGCTTATTGGAAAATTAATTGATGCTTCTGTGACTTCTGTGATGGTGATGGAATCCCATATTGTTAGATTAGTCCTTCAGGAAGCGCGCCGTGGTAAAAAGTACAACACTATCAAAAATCTTCGCTCGTCGTATACAGTGTTAGCGTGGTGCAGTTTAAGGAGTTATATAATATACCTTGCGCGGATAGAAAAAAGATCGAACTTTTATTATTGCATAATCTGAAAATATACTAGCTAGACAATTCAAATTCCTAATTTCGTAAAGATTGGAGCACTAAAACCAAAGTTACAGCCCATTGTAGCACGCACTCTCCATAGAGACAAGGCAAAGCGCGAAACTTTAAATGCGATTATCGCGAAATGGTGTTTTAAAAAAGTGTCGTTGAGATGATCACGACATCTTAAAAAAAATTTAATTGTAGTTGATGTGAGATATAAGATGTACTGCATAAAGCTGTGGAAAGGAGATTGATCACAGCAGGCGATATAGCGCATTTGAATGTGATGCGAACTGTCAAGCGGACAATGTTAGCATCCCTGCTTGCGTAGCAACAACTCCAGGCGTCACCCAACCGCGTTCACTCTTGCCACTTGCGAACCGACGTCAGCCTGGGTAAGTTGTGTGTGCTGCACGTGAGGGGTGATTCCATCCCAGTGAAATACCAAACTCCACAGTTGATTTACAAACTTTTTGTTTTAATTGTTCGTATTTTAAAACTCAAGGTATTGAACGGTTCACTTTTTATAAAAAATGGCTTAGTTTTTTAAGTCAACTAAAACAACTTTTTGATTGAAAAACGACGACATTTTCTTTCAACATGGATTTTTATTGTGATTTTTTTTTTGTTAAAGTGAATAGTAAAAATCTAATTCGTCATATACGCGCTAATTCCCGTCATATCAGACCGAAAATAGCCAATCATTACAGATATTTCAACTTAACTTTGCCAGTGACTCATCAGATGGAAGCAAAACTTTGTAGGATTCTTTGGAGGAACGTTTAAAAAATCCTAATTAATCCACCTAGCAGTGATAAAAAAAAGAAAAAAAAAGTTAATTACACCGTCTTCGACCTAGAGGCCGCCCTCTACAGACTGAGCATTACTAACATTTGATAACGGACAACACATATTACACCCAGTGGCCCCAGTGGAGAATTTTCCGTTTGACGAAAAGTTTTCCCCGACTGTAACGGAAATCGAACCCACACTCCGAGGCTTACGAGACACCTAAACGACTGACGCCGCTAGCTGCTCGACCACGAAGCCCACAAAAATGGCGCCTTTCTCGTGCCTTCGAAAACCCATTTCAAAAAAACTCAAGTGACACGTTGATGAATATCGCACTTTCATACGTTTAACTTAACTCCATTTCATAGCAGCAGAAATCACATCGTTTATTTAGCTTTTGATGTTAGAGTCCTGAACTCTTAAAAAACCGCATTCTTGAATTTTAGATTTAAGCACGTCATCTTGGGAATTCTGGTCATTATTTTCGAACTCCAGACTACTTCCCCATACCAAATGTACCCATATTGAATGGGTTTAAGGCCTAATACTCCACTGAACAGCCGCCATCTTGGAGCTGGTGTGGTGGTTAGAACACAAGACTATCACGCCGAGGACCTGGGATCGAATCCCACTCCCAACATACTCACAAAATGTGGATTCTTCCTTAGGAAGAGAAGTAAAGTGTGAGTCCCGAGATGAGCTAGCCTAGGGTTAAAAATCTCGTAAATACAGATAAAAAAACGCCATCTTGGATATTGGACCGCCATTTAGGTTATTCTGGTTGCTATTTTTGGACTTCGGTAATCCTCTCTATACCAAATATACTCATATTGAATAATTATTTAGCTGCCATCATAAATTTTGTGACAACATCTTAGTTTTTAGATCACCGTCTTAGATATTCTGACCGCCATTTTTGGACTCCGGATATATTCAAATATTGCATGGTCTTATAGCCTCAAACTCCATTAAGCACCCACCATCTTGAATTTTGAGCCGCCATCTTGGATTTTAGACCACGATTTTGGATATTCTGGTCTCCATTTTTGAACTCCGGTCATCTTCCCCATTCCAAATATACCAGTATTGCATGGTTTTAGGCCAATCCGGAGACGGCCATTTCGATTCCCGTTCCGGTCGAGAACTTGATCGATTTTCTTAGGCATAGTGTATCACGTATAAAAGTCCTTCAATTAGTAATTGTGGAAGTGTTTAGTTGAAAAAAGGCACACCAAGCTCCAGTGGGAGCGCAGAACCACAATGAAGAAAAAGAATAACCTACACAGCTAGTCGCGTTCGGTAATTTTTACCGAAATCTCAACTGCTGAACGTTCGGTAATGGTTTTTTACCGAAATTCTGTAAAAATTACCAAATTTCGGTAAAATGTTATCGTTTATCTGTCAAATTTTAACGAAGTTCGGTAAACGTCACCGAATTTCTCCGGTAAAAAACTTAACGGTTGAGATTTCGGTAAAATATTACCGAAGTCGGTGATTTTTTCTAAGTGTGTAACCAAATAACATTTTTGTTGCATAAGAGTTTATTAGAGCTTTCATTCAAAGGCGTTTTCTCCATGAGCTGTTACGTAGCAACTTTTGTCATTAGGGTAGATAACTTCCTAATAGTACTCCTTAAATAATCCCAGTAAAGCTCCTAGAAGAATTCCTACTGTTTCGCTAGTGTAATGCCTCTTGAATGAATTGCTGGAGGAAGGAACTCCTAGAAAAATTGCTGGAGCAAATACTAGAGAAATTCCCAGAAAAGCTCTCGGAGAAACTCACAATTTTTGAAGCAATTCCAGGAGAAATTTTCGAAGTACTTCTGGTTGAAATTGCAGGAGGCACTTCTGGAGCTTTTATAGCCGAGGCGGTAAACGCACGGGTATTCAGCATGACCATGCTGAGGGTGATGGGTTCGATTCCCGGTCGGTCCAGGATCTTTTCGTAAAAGGAAATTTCCTTGACTTCCTTGGGCATAGAGTATCTTCGTGCCTGCCACACGATATACACATGCAAAATGGTCATTGGCAGAGGAAGCTCTCAGTTAATTACTGTGGAAGTGCTCATAGAACACTAAGCTGAGAAGCAGGCTTTGTCCCAATGAGGACGTTACGCCAAGAAGAGAGAGAGAGAGAGGGGATGAATTCCTGAGGGAACCCCTAAAAGAATCTCTGGAAAAATCTTGGGAATCCCAGAAGAAATCGCAAAAGGAATTCCGGGAAGAATCACGGAAAGAATCATTGAAGCTATATCAACTAATATATCTCCAAAAAAAATTCCTGGAAGAATCCTGAAAGAACCCCTGAAGGAATCCTGCTAAGAATCTTGAGAGGCATCTCTGAAAGATTCTCCAAAGAATTCTCGGAAGAAATACCTAAAGGAATACCAGAAAAAACCTTGGAAGGAGTCTCGAAAAGAATTCCTGGAGTAATCCCGTTAGGAATTGGCGAAGAAATCCTGAAAAACTGTAGGGAATTATACCAAAAAAAAATCTAAGGAGAAAGGCCTGTAACTAATTAATGAACCGGGCAATCTCTCAGTAACAAGAGACCCCTCGAACTGGGTCTCAGGGTCGGCTTGCTACTGGGTAAGCTGAGGGGCTACGCGAGCAAGGTGTGCAGTTCACGGTCACCTGACTAGTGCTATCGTGGGGTTTGAATACAAAAATGAACTTTGAAGGAAAAACTAGAGATTTATTGAGCGATTTAGTCTATTGTTGCAAGCTAAACTATTGAGGGTTTTAGAGGATCTATTTGGACTATTATAAACTGTGTAGTTGTGGGTAGGTATAATGGTTTTTTTTTGTTCACGTACCGGTACGGCTTTCTGCTTCCTGCTGTTGTCGACGTTCCTTGGGAATCCTGCGAGCGCTCGCTGAGGTACTTGCGGACTGGTGAGTACGTTACTACGACAATTTTGGCGATTGTCGAAGGGGGTCGGTTCCTAGACCGACGGTAAGGCGTCTTCCCTCTTTGACGGCAATCGACACGGCCCAGAACGGTACCGGAGTGACCGTGCCAAGAGGGGTAAGAGCTCTTTAACGTTTAGGGGTGTCAACCCCGAGCTTTACGATTATGGCCAATCTGACCAGAGGCCTACGACGATCCTTGACGGGTTAGGCGTAGCAGACTAGGTCTACTAGGCCGAAACGAATGCTCCTGATGACTTCAAGTTTCTCTCCCGATTTAAGAAATACCACTCACTTTTCGTTACTTGGACACTTTAGAACGACACCTGGAGCACACGAACGCCTTTAACAGATTCTGCAATGGCGCTTCTTCAACTTGGCCCGACCCCCTTACACAATTTTCCTCCCTTCTTCAATTTACCACAATTTGGGTTGGGGGTTGTTACCACCTATTTAACGTAATGCGCCTGTAGGTCCACTTATCGTTTCAGCCATTTTTGTCCTTAATCCATAGCTTGCATGCAATCTACCCTCTTATATGTTTTCATGTACATTCAAAATCACGCCTAATCCACTAACAATTTTAGTTACATATTTATACATTTGACTAATCTTTTTAACACTTAAAACCCTTTTTCTAGATAACGCTATCCTAATCCAACACCACTTAACGCTAGAGACGTGACTGTTCACATAACAAGAGCACAAATTAAAAAAATACTAAAAATTTGCAACGAACGGTTACACTATTCCGCACCTCGGGAAAATAAATGTTAAACGGGAGTGAACATTTATTTAGCCTTAAACGATCATAAACTTTCAAAAACAATAAGACATCTACCGAGAAAAACACAAAGTCGAAGAAAAATGATAAAATCGCGTAGCAGTTAAAATTACAAACGTTAAGTATATTGACTATTACATAAACACTTTAAAATCTTGAGCAACTAAAAGCTAAATTTAATTTCAAACTTGCCATAATATGCTACCAGTGATTCTGTCTAGTGTCGATGTGAGTCTGTTTCCCCTTATCATATTCTACTACTTCATTTGCCGATAGCTCGTTACTCGGGATTCACTCGGGTATCCGCTTTCGTATTTTCAGGTTCAAGGGTCTACTATAGCAGAAGACGATTCAGTATACCTACACGTTCGGTCGCGCGCGTATTATGGAACTTGTGCTATTTATAATGATTTGACTACCAGGCTATGTTCAACTGTTGGTGTTAATTGTGATTTTATTTTAAGATGAGTGAATTTATTCCTTCCTTTTTCTATGTTAAGCTGACGATCTGATTTCTTTCTAGGTTTTTATTTTAAACGGTCACTTAAAAGGACGCACCAGTCCTGGTAGTCGCGCATTTCGGCATCTATTACGGCTTGGTAATGCATCTATTATACGTCGCTAAGCCGCGAACAATTACTGTAGGCGAACGTTTCCCTATTTCAACCCTATCATTTTTCAACTTCTTCAACGAAGTGATCAGCAGCTGAGATCATATCTGGCTATTGTGTGTCTACTAACAATGCTTTATAGTTGCCCTTCGGTAAATCAAGCTTGTAGCTTTGTATAGATTTCCTATGTCTTCTATCTCATTCCAGACTTTCATTATTCTCAGTGCCAGAGAAGGTACCCCGAACTACTGAAACGATGCTAACGAACCAATGCTATAAAGTTCATTCTCTCCGAGAGAGAAAGAGCGGCAACTCTATCTTTAACGCGAGTATATTTAATCCATTACTGCGCGGAGTCTACGAACAGGACTTAAAAGAAAGTGGACGATAGCGTCTATATCCAATACATTACTACACTGATGAAGACGACTCTACGAACAGGACTCAAAACAAAGTGGACGATAGCGACTTATAGCTCAATGCATCATAAGCGGTCCCCACGCGATAATGACCTCACAATCAATGGATCTACCACAAACATACAGACTTGGACAACGACAACGAACTAATGCGACGATTGTTCAACGATGATGACCAAGGATCTTAATCTGCACCCGATTCTCAGTTCTCCACGTTATCATACGGTGAGATGGTAGTACCATGACCAAAGCTCACCATGTTCTCGGCCCTCACGTTCAGCTTTCTTTTAGGTTTCTACCAGACCTCGGCCGTGGAGTTGCATTGCCAGCACGTAGGTCACTTGCTGAGAAAACTCCTAATGATTTGCCCTGCTCATCCGATAGTTCATAAGAACTGCTTCCGCGCTTGGCCACAATGGTACATGGAATAAACAGCGGTCCATACTTTGCGTTGTAGTGGTCAGCCGCGGACGATTGGCGGAAGTTCCGCTTGTAAACTTTCTGGCCAATCTCGAATGTAGGGGCAAACTTCTTGAACCGTAAGTTGTACACTTTTCTGTGCTTTTCGTCGCTTTTATCGAGATTCCTTTTAACGATCTCTCTGATATTTCCAACTATTTCCTCTCTATGTTTTTCCCGAACTTCCATGGGAAGTTCTCCTTCATCTCTTTCCATCCGGTGCTCTTCACCTTTAATCACCTTCTCATGGCCGTACAATATGCGATATGGTGAGAATCCCGTTGAAGAATGCACCGTAGTGTTAATCATCTCTTCAACCTCAGGCCCGACCCCCTTATACAATTTTCCTCCCTTCTTCAATTTACCACAATTTGGGTTGGGGGTTGTTACCACCTATTTAACGTAATGCGCCTGTAGGTCCACTTATCGTTTCAGCCATTTTTGTCCTTAATCCATAGCTTGCATGCAATCTACCCTCTTATCTGTTTTCATGTACATTCAAAATCACGCCTAATCCACTAACAATTTTAGTTACATATTTTTACATTTGACTAATCTTTTTAACACTTAAAACCCTTTTTCTAAATAACGCTATCCTAATCCAACACCAGTTAACGCTAGAGACGTGACTGTTCACATAACAAGAGTACAAATTAAAAAAATACTAAAAATTTGCAACGAACGGTTACAGGCCAGCAGAAATCCTGGGTGGAATCCCTGAAAGAATCCCTGAACAAATCCCTGATAAATTCTGGAGAGAAATCCTTCAGGGAATCTTAGGAGAAATATCTAAAGGAGAGTCGCAAATAATTAATGAACCAATTCGGGTAGGAGTCCTTGAAAAAACTCCGGAAGCAAACCCAGCATCCCTTCAAAAAATTTTAGGGGGAGTCACTGAAAGAATTCCAGTAGAACTCCCGGGAAAAATCCCTAAAGGAATTCCGAAAGAAATCTAGATAAATATCTCGGAAGGTATCAATAAAAGAATTCTGAAAGGACACCAGGAAGTATTCCTGAAGAAACTCCGGAAACTCAAATATCTCAAATATCCCGAAAAAAAAAAATCCCGAAGGAGAGGAATCATTAAAATAATCCAGGAATAAAAAGAATCCCTGATGGAATTTCTTGAGAAAACCTTGGCAAAAACCATTGAAGAAATTCTAAAAAAAATCCCGAGAGAAATCCATTAAGAAATGTCGGATAATATCTATAAATCAATACCGGAAGGAATTCTGTATGAAATCCTACGAGAAATCCCTGAAGGAATTTCGAGAGAATTCCTGAAAAAAATCCCGGAAAAAATACCAAGAGGAATTAATGAAGGAATCCCAGGAACAATCTTAGACGCAAACTCAGAAGAAATTTCTTAGTGCATCCCGAGAGCAATAAAGGAAAGATTTCCAGGAATAATATCTGGAGAATCCCGGATCGAATTACGCAAAGAATCCTGGGAGAAATCCCTGAACAAAATCTTAGGAGACATCTCTGAAAGAATCGCGGAAGGCATTCTTGTAGGAATCCCAGTATGAATCTTGACTAGAATATCAGGTGTTATCTCAGCAAAATCAAATCCTGAGATAAATTCCTAGAAGAGTTTCAACCTACAAGGAGGAGTTAAAAGACAGAAATCTAAGAGAAATCCTTAAAGAAATATCGAGAAAAATAAAAAAAGGCCTGTATAGACTAAGTTATCCGTGATATACATTACGTCACTGCCATCTAGTGCAATAATTTCAAATTTAAATTGTTGCTAATGCACTTGAACGGTTTGGTTGAAAATGTCATCGTTATATCTTTTTACCAAGTCGAGATATTAGGAGCAGAAGTTGTTTTTTCACCTCCAGTATCATTTTATCTCGGAAAAATCTGAAACGCAAACCATTATTTTTACAGTTTCGATATTGTTTGAACATTTTATACAACAGAATGCATTGTTGTATAACCATATAATAACAATAGAGGGGCCGAGATGCAAACGGGTGGAGGTAACCATATTGTCGATTTTGAGCAAAGCATATAATAAAATTCTTCAGATTTCAAGCTCTTGGAAACTTTTTTAAGATTGTTTCTACGATGATTAGAAAAAAAAAATACAATAAATCGGAAAAATGGGTCGATTCTGAAACTCCATACATTTTGTACGGGATGAAAAATTGATCAAAAATATATAATCCCTCCCAAGTAACATTTTTTAGTCAAATAGGCTAGAAGAGATGCTTAAAACTATTATAAAACTAAAGAAAAAAAAATAATATGTTTTAGGACGGTTTTCGAAACCTCTTCAAGACTAATTGGTCATCACAATGCTTGGGCTGGATTTAAACAAATACCGTGAATTCAATAGTAACTAATACATTTTATGATATTTGTATTGTTGAGTTTTAATGAACAATATAATAAATAGTAACGTAAAACTATATAAGAGCATACAAAAAATACAAATATGGCCCGATTCATAACAACTCTGATATTTTATTGGAAAATTTTGCGTTTACTACTGAATTAATGATTAATTAACAGTTATTTTTCTGTTAATAAATTATGTAACAATAAAGAAAAACCTATTCCTTCAACAATATTGTATTCAACAAAACGTTGTTGAACTTCTTCTAACTTACTTCAAATTTTATAGACGTTTATTTAGACAAACTTATGTAAACTTAAGTCAACTTCCACTACTATACATTGGTTGAACATTTGGATCATAGAAATGTAGCCGCATCTGACTAGGTACCAAAATCAATTAAAATACGGCAATAACCGATCATCCAGCATTACTATTTCATTTATCGTTGGAATGTATACAAGATCCCTATAACGACAATGTTCCACCGGGTATTACAATTGATGACGCGCATCCAATTAATTCATAATTGAAAGGTTTACTCATAGGCAGAAGGGATTCAATTGTACACTGACACAAAATTTCAATTAGAAATCCGTAAATTTTTCATACGATAAAAATCGTACGTTTTGCTAATTTTTACATTGAATAAAAAATCAAAGCAAATACTAACAAAAGCACTACAAATACTTTTAAATTCAAGTCACCGATTTAGTTCAGTGACCCCTGTTGGTAATTGAACCGAGAAACTCAAATTTATGTTCTCTTTCCACAAACATTGATTTTATAGAACACACCACCACTCGAAACTTGTAGGTGTTTTCCATTCTCAGCTGACATGACCCTTTCTCATCCAATTTCGTTCTCAATCCCCTCCGACGGGATTGAACCTGAAGCGGGCGAAAAATTTCGCAAATTTGGCCCCGGCTATGTGTACGGCAATAAATCAATATTTGCGCACGCACGCCACCCTACACTATGTATAATACAAGCGATCAGCGTGTCAGTCAGTGCTGCACGGTGCTTGGGTTATGCCTCTATTTATAGAGAGAACGCTTTCGAACGAATTTCGAAAGGTAAGGGTAGAACCTGATGGACGGAAGGACGGACGCCCCCAGTCAGCCAGACGACGAATCATGTGCTGCACTCTTCGCATCGATTTGAGTGTTGTTGAGCCTGGTTCGGTGGGACGAAAAAAAAATAAATAAAACAAAGCCGGACCATGACCTTTGGTGAACAACGAACCGGTGTTCTGTTGGGGTAGGCTTACTCTCTCCGTCTCTGATGGGTGTTGTATCATGAAGAGACAGATAGCGATTCGGTAGCGAGAGCATGAGAGGGAGTTCGAATTGATGGTGATAATTTATAATTCTGTTCATATTGTAGGATTATTATTAATTATGATTAATGGAATGGTAAATGTATAATCCTGAATAATCCGGTCGAAGCTAAACAAGGGGACATGAGCGAATTGGTAGGACAGAAGTTACAACATTGAACATGTAACCTATTTTCAAGGGAAATGATTCAATTTTGAGTCATAACTATACCAAACTATACACTGTATGGTTAGAAATTCAGAATATAATATCTGAAATTCTATATTGATTGAAATTTCTATATTGATTGAATAATGAAGGTGGTAACTTGAAGTTACTCGTACCGATTAAGCTCACAAATCAATAAAGGGAAAAACGATTCCGGATGATAACCTTTATCGTTGTTGAAGGTAAGTCGCCAAGTTATTATCCATGTGCTTGAACGAAAACATAAAAAAAAACTATAAAAACAACTCTTACCTTTCCAACCGTCGTTTTCCGCTACTATAAACCGTAACGGTACCATTGGAGCTAGCATTGACTGATGGTGGCAGTGGTGCCACCGTAGCCGGAATGGCCGTCACGGTAACTCCACCACTAGTAGTAGCAGAACTTGCGATCAATCCACCGCCACCAGTATCCGACGGCAGAGGTTCCATCTTGACGGCCTTCAGCATGATGTCATCACCGATCTTGACGATGCTGATGTTGTTGTTGCCGGCAGCCGCCTTTAGGATGTGCTTGGTCGCCGTCGTCGATCCAGTACCCGAGCTGCTGGTCCCGGCAGTAATGGCCGAAGTACTGCTACCTGCTGCTGCTGCTCCTGCCACCAGTCCGGTAATCGTGGTAGCATTGAGGGCATTCAACGACGTCAGCCCGATTATGGTAGTTCCACCAGATCCTCCCGTCTGGACTAGGGCCAACTGCGGCGGTGGTGGTTGCTGAGGCCTGACTACGCTACTGATCACCTGCTGTCCCTGTCCCTGTGCCTGCTGCTGTACGCTTCCAGTTGGATTTGTGCTTACAATGTTCAATCGGTACATGACCTTTCGATGAGAGATCGTTTCAGGGTGGTCGTTCTTACGCGTTGTGCGAATAATTTAGAGAACGAAAATTGTTAAAAGGATTCAAACGAAGGGGGTTGAACGTTTCTACATCAGTAGGGTTGAGATTCATTTGTGGTTTGGATGTTTCGTCGAATGGTACATACTTGGGACTGATCTCTTCTTTTTGAACTTGCTGTGATCTTTGAACTGTTGAAGCATGGTGGGATTTGGGGGCTATACTTTCGATAGACTTTGGGGTATGTGTCGGATTAATCTAGCTAGTGACCCATTTGAACAATCGGCATCTGAAACGGAAGGTGGCAGAATTGAAATGTGGGATTATTATACAAGGATTGTACCCGTAATCGTTGGGAAGATAAGGTTTGTTGTGAAAACTGTTAAATTAACAGATGTTGTTTCCAGTTTGACCATGCTCTCTTAAAATGATTTACAATATGTAAAATATGTTTCTATGCAACGGAATTGTATAAAACCATACTGCAAATGATAACGATACAAAAGTTTATTTGTTTTTGTTACAAAATTTAATCTAAATTTCAAATCACTCATGTATTAAACTTGTGGTATTGTATTTCTTTCATCGTTATAATAGTGTGTTGAAACGTTTCATAAGAATCGAGTATGAGTTATGTAAACCGTGACCAGGTCTGTAGCTACCGTTCGTCTTTTGTGATTCACCGGGTCACCTTGGAGGACAGACACTCATATTACAGCATCCCATACTCGATTCCATACTATGGTATCGATTTTTGAACTCCACAGCAACGACAACCTCCCTCCACGAGCGAAGCACATTCAAATTCCTTTCTTTTTCATCCATCTCCTAGCGCTAACGAAAATAAAGAAAGAAGATATCGCCCAGAACATACCAGAACCTCGCCCTGAATGGCAATCCCTAATAGCACATAAAATATTTACCGCGCCATGGTCTCGCCACAGCCAGTCTTGTGCCACCCGTCTAGGCCAGGAGCAGTAGCAACTGCAAGAGTCCCAGCCAGATAAAAAGTGCCATTTCATCCTTTTGTCATTGCGGTAGTCCCTGTCATCTTGAGAGCGCTGCTGCTATCAACCATCCGCCCAACCATACAAGCGTCGTTGTCGCTGCTAAGGACGACCACGACAACGACGGCGTCGTTCTTTATGTATCCACCACGAAGCAGCCATAGAGAAAGGCGTACGTACATAGCAATCTAGGTCAATGCAGTACTTTGAACACATAAAGGACCTTCCCGATTGCTACCGCAGCCCGCTTCTTTTCCAGCTTTTCGAGCGGCGGTGTCTGGTAGACTGGTTCGAGTCAAAATTCCTTAGCAGATGATCAGGAAATTTCAAGGAACATCAAAATAATGTGCTTACTATACACTGAATATTACTTGAATGGTAAGCTTGAAATATAAATCTAGTGCCAATGATATTGAACTACTAATGAAGATCACGTTTATTTAATTTATTCATACATTATAAAGTGAAATACAAGAAATTATGTATTAATCATATGGTAACTGTAAGAAATATAGTTTATATATGGTATTGCCATAATAATCAAGAATTTTAATATAGTGCATCAATTCTTATCAGCTATGAAAATAAAGCAATGAAGCATTTACCATAACACATATATTCCTCCAACAGTTATGTCATTAAACAAGCTTTTATTTTTATTCAATTGAATTTATTCCATATATTTTCCATCCCTCAATAATTTCCAACCAGTCTATCTGGCTTTGAAAAACGAAGAAAAACCTACCCCAACATGTTAATTTAAGAGCATGAAGCACACACCAAAACCACCCTCATTCTGCACCACGACCACCTACACCAACCAAAACGCCAACGATGCTACATCGCGTATGGCATACACCAGCCCTACGAGCACGCAAGAGCGAGCACACCGAATGGAAAATAATCCAGAAACGTTTCGACGGATCCTCGCGAACGTCGCATCGTCGTCTTCTTCCACGCCGCCGCTCCGGTTCGCAATCATCTGGTTTCGTCTCATCGCCGTCAGCAGCAGCACAGCCACCATGGACGAGATGAAGAGGATTTGTTTTGTGCGCGAGATATAGCATCGTATACGCTCTATGTGTCTCTGGTTTTCGATTTTTCTCACCCTTCCTCACGAGGGTAGACGACCACGCCAAGCTGATATTGAAGCTTTATTGAGAATTTTTCAAAGTAAACAGTTTTTGAACGGTATCTGTGCAATGCCAGAAATAGATGAAGCCCCATATATTAGAACTATACAACAAATCATAAATACTATTAAGAGTATCCTCCGGGAAAAATATTATTTAAAATTCGGAAAGGATTAAGGACACTTGAAATTCGGACAGAATTCTGAACAGGATTCGAACAGAATCCTGAACAGGATTCGAACAGAATCCTGAACAGGATTCGAACAGAATCCTGAACAGGATTCGAACAGAATCCTGAACAGGATTCGAACAGAATCCTGAGCAGGATTCGAACAGAATCCTGAGCAGGATTCGACCAACATCCTGAGCAGGAAGCGACCAGAATCCTGAGCAGGACTCGAACAGAATCCTGAGCAAGATTCAAACAGAATCCTGAGCAGGATTCGAACAGAATCCTGAGCAGGATTCGAACAGAATCCTGAGCAGGATTCGAACAGAATCCTGAGCAGGATTCGAACAGAATCCTGAGCAGGATTCGAACAGAATCCTGAGCAGGATTCGAACAGAATCCTGAGCAGGATTCGAACAGAATCCTGAGCAGGATTCGAACAGAATCCTGAGCAGGATTCGAACAGAATCCTGAGCAGGATTCGACCAGAATCCTGAGCAGGATTCGAACAGAATCCTGAGCAGGATTCGAACAGAATCCTGAGCAGGATTCGAACAGAATCCTGAGCAGGATTCGAACAGAATCCTGAGCAGGATTCGAACAGAATCCTGAGCAGGATTCGAACAGAATCCTGAGCAGGATTCGAACAGAATCCTGAGCAGGATTCGAACAGAATCCTGAGCAGGATTCGAACAGAATCCTGAGCAGGATTCGAACAGAATCCTGAGCAGGATTCGAACAGAATCCTGAGCAGGATTCGAACAGAATCCTGAGCAGGATTCGAACAGAATCCTGAGCAGGATTCGAACAGAATCCTGAGCAGGATTCGAACAGAATCCTGAGCAGGATTCGAACAGAATCCTGAGCAGGATTCGAACAGAATCCTGAGCAGGATTCGAACAGAATCCTGAGCAGGATTCGAACAGAATCCTGACCAGGATTCAAACAGAATCCTGAGCAGGATTCGAACAGAATCCTGAGCAGGATTCGAACAGAATCCTGAGCAGGATTCGAACAGAATCCTGAGCAGGATTCGAACAGAATCCTGAGCAGGATTCGAACAGAACCCTGAGCAGGATTCGAACAGAATCCTGAGCAGAATTCGAACAGAATCCTGAGCAGGATTCGAACAGAATCCTGAGCAGGATTCGAACAGAATCCTGAGCAGGATTCGAACAGAATCCCGAGCAGGATTCGAACAGAATCCTGAGCAGGATTCGAACAGAATCCTGAGCAGGATTCGAACAGAATCCTGAGCAGGATTCGAACAGAATCCTGAGCAGGATTCGAACAGAATCCTGAGCAGGATTCGAACAGAATCCTGAGCAGGATTCGAACAGAATCCTGAGCAGGATTCGAACAGAACCCTGAGCAGGATTCGAACAGAATCCTGAGCAGGATTCGAACAGAATCCTGAGCAGGATTCGAACAGAATCCTGAGCAGGATTCGAACAGAATCCTGAGCAGGATTCGACCAGAATCCTGAACAGGATTCGACCAGAATCCTGAACAGGATTCGACCAGAATCCTGAACAGGATTCGACCAGAATCCTGGCAAGGATTCGACCAGAATCCTGAACAGGATTCGACCAGAATCCTGAACAGGTTTCGACCATAATCCTGAACAGGATTCGACCAGAATCCTGAACAGGATTCGACCAGAATCCTGAACAGGATTCGACCAGAATCCTGAACAGGATTCGACCAGAATCCTGAACAGGTTTCGACCAGAATCCTGAACAGGATTCGACCAGAATCCTGAACAGGATTCGACCAGAATCCTGAACAGGATTCGACCAGAATCCTGAACAGGGTTCGACCAGAATCCTGAACAGGATTCGACCAGAATCCTGAACAGGATTCGACCAGAATCCTGAACAGGATTCGACCAGAATCCTGAACAGGATTCGACCAGAATCCTGAACAGGATTCGACCAGAATCCTGAACAGGATTCGACCAGAATCCTGAACAGGATTCGACCAGAATCCTGAACAGGATTCGACCAGAATCCTGAACATGATTCGACCAGAATCCTGAACAGGATTCGACCAGAATCCTGAACAGGATTCGACCAGAATCCTGAACAGGATTCGACCAGAATCCTGAACAGGATTCGACCAGAATCCTGAACAGGATTCGACCAGAATCCTGAACAGGATTCGACCAGAATCCTGAACAGGATTCGACCAGAATCCTGAACAGGAGTCGACCAGAATCCTGAACAGGATTCGACCAGAATCCTGAACAGGATTCGACCAGAATCCTGAACAGGATTCGACCAGAATCCTGAACAGGATTCGACCAGAATCCTGAACAGGATTCGACCAGAATCCTGAACAGGATTCGACCAGAATCCTGAACAGGATTCGACCAGAATCCTGAACAGGATTCGACCAGAATCCTGAACAGGATTCGACCAGAATCCTCAACAGGTTCCAACCAGAATCTTCAACAGGATTACTGAACAGGATTCGACCAGAATCCTCAACAGGATTCGACCAGAATCCTCAACAGGTTCCGACCAGAATCTTCAACAGGATTCTAACAGAATCCTGTACAGGATTCGACCAAAGTTCTGAACAGGATTCGAAAAGAATCCTCAACAGGATTCGATCAGAACCCTGAACAGTATACGACCAGATTCCTCAACAGGATTGGACTAGAATCAAGCATTACAACCTGACTTTTTATATCAAAAAGTTGTTCACAGTAACTTACTAGGCAATTTTAACCTAATTCAAGACAAGCCAATATGTCACCTCAAGGCCAAACCTTTCCTATGTTAGTAATGCGTTCCTTCGGAGGATTACTTCATTGTGCATCGCAATTTTATCGCAAAATTTCCATCTCATAAAGTCACGTGTCAACATTTTCCCACCGAAGAAAAGAAAAATACCCCTCGAGAAAATATGATTCTCAAGTTTCAATAGAGGAAACAAAAAAAACGGTTATGCTACTGGTGTACATGTATTGTTATGTCACGCTTAGAAACTTATTCTATGTTTCTTTCCCACCTCTTTGACCACCACAAACCGCATTCCTTCATCGCCTTCTCCTATCAAGTTTCCCATTATCACGACCATCCCTAACACACAAAGAACGGCGCACTGTGCTTTCCCTTGAAAGCAGCCCAGGGTTTCCACCCCACATCCGAGGGACATAAAGAAAACAATCATTCTGAAATTATTTTTCCAGTCACGAAGCATACTTATCAAAAAAGCACACCCCGTCATTATTTCTCCTCTTCTCGTCTCAAACGTCCTCCTAACGTCCGTTGTTGGCATACATGCAGGCGCATCGCCACTTCGCCTGAATATATACCCAACCAACCAACGCCGCTGGAAGTTTGAAAATAGCTCGCCCTAGCCCCGTATAATCATCCGTTCGACCAACCATCCGTCCCAAGGCTAGGCTAGGGCCCCGAAAAGTGAACGTTCGTGTTCCTAACCTATACCGACGTCCATACATATACCGAAGGCGAGTCGCCGTCGTCGCATTTTGAAGGGAGTCATGTCGAAAGCAAAATACCAGAAAAAAAATCTGTCTGCATGGCGCCAAACACGCCACATACTATGCGCCTTGGCGGTAGGCAACCCACTCGCTGGTACATAAGCATCTCCACGACTCCCACCGCCGAATAATAGAGAGTCTCTCGCAAACGCTCTCAGTCTCACTCTCACATTGATGATCATTCGCCTCGTTAGACGCCATGTTCATGGATGTATTAGTGAGAATGAGAACAAAAATTCCTCTCTTCATCTCCCATGTTTTTCCCGCAAAACAAAAACCCGTCTGAAAAAAAGAAGCAAATCAAGCTCAAGGAGAACTGCGTGCATCGACTTTTGCCTACCCAACGGGGTGGCGCCACCCCACTACAGCTCACTGCCATCTGGTGTTAGTGAACTTTGTAGCGCGTTCCGCCAACTGCTGAGAACGTCGGACGGTAGATACATAAGCCGCCACCGAGGCTGTCATCACAGCGGCCGCGCGTCAACCCCACAACCCGCAACAACCCGAGTTAGGTTAGGATAGGTTAGGGTTTTGTGGTGCTGGCTGCGGTGATGCGGCTACCCTGGCCCTCTAGGCAACCCTTTTGGCCGGCCGAGCAACGGGGCAAAATATCGGAAATCAAGTTTGTGGGTTGCAAGGACATTTTCTCGGAAACCTATTTGTGGAGGTAGAAAAAAGGGATCCGAGTGGGAGAAAGTAATCACCGAGACCTAACCTAGCCTAAGCTAACCTAGTGGCTGATGAAATGGATGAAATCGAATGAAGGTGTAAGGGAGAGGCGAATGTCGATTGTGAAATTGATGCGCAGTAAGGAAAGAGCAAAGAACCTTAGGAGGAGACTGTGTAGGACGACGGACAAGTCCGGTTTCGGGGTCATAGGTCATGGCACAGAGAACAGACATCCAAGTCCAGTTCCGAAACTGTGTAAGGAATTTAACGGTTATTTGAAATCGGCAACACAAGTGGCAATAGCGTGGCGCTGCAATCGGTTAATTTCCCATACAAACCTAATTCACCACTTGAAATGTTTCAATTCACCACTGACTGTGGCAATATGGTGTTTGGTGGCGTTAATGTTGTCATCGTGTATTGGTTTGCAACCTTACTCAAGTAAAGATTCAAATCCTTACACAACTTTCCGAATGAAATTTGTTCTAGCCTGGATGTCTGTTCTCTGTGGTCATGGTTTTGGGCTGCATACTTACTTAGCCATCGTCGAGTGATTATGGCGGTGAAAGAAAGACACGATGGAACAGTTATTTATCTAGAAAAAGAAAGAGCAAATGAGCGAAAGCAAGCGTGTTCGCTTTTACGGGTTGTATACTTTCGGGGGTAGACATTGTACAAATGAAAAAAAGTTATGCCTTCTGTTGAAGGAGCTTGAACTTATTGATTTTTGCGCTTTTTGGGAAGGAAAGGAAACCCTGGCTCTGAGCTCTTATATCGTTTTTGTTCATTAGAACTGGAGATTTTTACATGCAGATTCAGAAAATGGAATTATCTCAACACCGCTAAAGAAGCCAATTCATCCTACTCGAAAACAAGCAAAAGGGGAGCGCCCTTAGATGAACCAAATGTCAAAACCACTTTTTCTTTTCATAGGGCCTCTATGGAAAGAAAAAGTGATATTCGACATTTGGTTCATACTAGGTGAACCACTTCCTCTGGCCCATTTTTTATTACACCAACGAACCTGACCTCAAAACGACTGACAACTCTCAAGTCATTTTGACAGATGTTACAAGAGCATGAAAAGGACGATAATACGATAAGATATGGTAGAATATATGATCCGTTTTTTCGTACATGTGTGTGGTCTGTCAAAATGACCTGAAAAGCACAGACAAACAGACGTAACACTTGCGAAATTTCCATCGACCACGCTTTTAACGATCATTTTAGGTTTTCATAGTTGTGGCTTTCACAACCAGAGGCGCGCGCATCGTTTCTCTATGCGTTTGACATTTCACACTAGCGCCTTCTGTTGGCGATATTTCACAACACACGCTATTTTTTTCTCGCTCATCGGCTGTGTTGGCAATGCACAGAGCGCTGCAACACATGCACAAATGACCAAATGTGTTTAAAATGTGTGCGCGCCACACACATTCCATGTGTTCCCGGCCTCATACTCATTTTTGTGCGGCTCGGTGGAAACGGAACAGTCAAACGTCTCCCGAGCCGCGGCCAAACAGTTTGGCACATGTAAACATGAGGTGGATTTTCGGGATTTTTTCCATCGAAGAGCTGGAAAGCAGATGGAAATGGAAATGTTTTTGACGCATTTTCAACTGCTTCAGCTATTCGATGGAAATAATCTCTGAAAATCATGAAAATTGAATCTTTTTTCTAAATTTCATAAACAAAAACTAATATGGAAGCGGATTCCATATTCCGGGCGTTCCACAGAATGTGTGTTTTCCACACATGACAAGACTTCATGCACCCGAACACATGAATGTGTACGACCCATGCAACACACAAAATGTGCGGCATGTAAAGAGGGTCGATTTGAGAGCGACCAACACAGCCGCTGTGTCGGTGTGAGTTAGCGTGCACAGTGATTCGTGCAACTTTTCCACCAGATAATGGAAGTGTGAACTGGGGGATGGATTTCCATGAAAATCGTTCAAGGTGTTACGTCTGTTTGTCTGTGCTATAAAGCATAGTCACAGACAAACAGACATCTCACTCTACTCACTTCCCATCGTTTCATGGGCTCGCATCGTTTTTGCTCCTGTTTGACGTTTGCTCACTACCGCCATCTACTCAGTAGATTTGCGTACCACAGCATAATTTTTTTTTATCTGTATTAACGAGATTTTTAGCCCCAGGCTAGTTCATCTCGGAACCCACTCTTTACTTCCCTTCCGAAGAAAGAACTCACATTTTGTGAGTTTGTCGGGAGTGGGATTCGATCCCAGGTCCTCAGCGTGATAGTCAAGTGTTCTAACCATCACACCAGGTCCACTCCACTGATCAGCATAATTAGCATTGGGCGATTATGTTTGCATGACGATGATTTTTATCGCATTTTCTTCCAAGTGCCACGTCTGTTTGTCGGTGGCATAGCGTTGTGTACCAACTGAACTGGTTGTTGTTAAATCGTTTTACAACTATATGTATAGTAAAGTTTTTATTCAGCTTTAGCAAAAATTATTAAAAATAAAAAAAATGCAAAAAAATCAATTTCTACGAGAGTTTATGATTGGAACTTAATGCTGTGAACATATATTGTGTAATAATAACTACACATAAATTTACCTAAATCCAGATTCAAACTCAAGACCCGTCAATTGCCAGCCGCATGCCGTCTTATCTGCGCCATCCTAAAGATGATGAATGGCAGCGCTCAAATCAAAACATAAACTTCCCGTGGTTTAGTAATGATCAGACTTCGACTTCTATTCAGCGTGGTGAATTAGCACAACATTAAGGTTAACGACTGAACAACAAATTAATTCAGCTGTTGTTCAGTAAAAAACACGTGTTTTTCATCATGTACCCTGAGTCGAAGTAGGATGAGTCGAAAGCGCTTATTTGACTTGTGAAAAACACTTGTGAGACAATGAATAAAAGAACGTCTAGTTCGGTAAGAGCTTGAACAAGTAATAAAAATTTATTCTAACTGATTACTCCTGCTAAACAATCAGGTTGCTAGGGTTGCTTAGGGTAGTGAACTACATACAAAGGGTAACTACGTTTCTCAACACTCCTCCTTAGTTTAATATCCCTAAATATCTTCCAAATGCTTCATGCTTCTGCTTTGGTAGAACCTTGGTGAAGCCATCCGTGGGTTGCTGCTGCTGCGTTGGGATGTAGTGCAACGCAACATCTCCTCTCTCCAGACTATCCTTCACGAAATGGTATCGTATCGAAACGTGCTTGGTCTTCGGGTTGAATCCTTCGTTTTGTGCTATACATATCGCGGATTGGTTGTCACAGAAAATGGGAATCGTTTGTTGACCTTCTATCTCCTGCAACAGCTGCTTCCACCATAGTGCCTCTTGCGTTGTCCGGGAAAGTGACACAAATTCCGCCTCGCATGACGACAATGCTACGGATGGCTGCCGCTTGACATTCCAGGACACGGCTCCTCCCATCGTGCTGAAGATGTAGCCCGTTGTCGACTTCCTATTTGTCGGATCACCTCCCCAATCCGCGTCTGTGTATCCGGTGAACTGAGGATCGCCGGCTCTGTTGTACTCCAAACGATGATCGATAGTGCCCTTCAAATACCGCATAATCCGTTTTGTTGCTTCCCAATGGCGACGACCGGGATTTCCGCTAAACTGGCCGCCAAAAGTATGTCCGGTCGTGTTCCTTGAGCCAAGTAGGTCAGGCATCCAACTGCTTCCTTATAGGGAACGTTCCGCATCGCTTGAATCTCCTCTTCAGTACGTGCAGACATTGAATCATCCAGTTATTCTCCGGGATCTGCAGGGGTTGCTACAGATCTACAATTCTCCATATTGAACCGCTTCAGAACTTCTTCGATGTATTGTTGCTGGTCGAGATGTAGTGTGCCTCCTTTCCGGTCCCGAGTGACTCGCAGTCCCATGCATAACTTCGCCGCTCCAAGGTCCTTCATTTGAAAACGACTGTTCAGGACCTCCTTCAGCTTCTTCTTCAAATCCGGGTTGTTGGTGAAGATCAACAGGTCATCAACATAGATTGTCACGAAGATCATTTTTTTCTTGCTAACCTTGAAGTACAAACATGAGTCCACTCTGGAACGAGTAAGTCCAAACTGCCGCATCGCTTCATCCAGTTGTCTATTCCACACCCTGCTTGACTGCTTTCATCCATACAGCGCCTTCCTTAGCTTGCAAACCTTGGTGGCATTGTTCACATACCCTTCCGGCTGCTCCATGAAGATGGTTTCTTCCTTCAGGTCGGACTGGAGAAACGCCGTGACGGCGTCCATTTGCTCAACGCCTAGGTCGTGCTGCATTGCGAGAGCCATCAGATAACGTATCGTCGAGTATCTTACCATCGGTGAGTACACCTCCGCATAATCATTACCCGGCCGCTGTGAACAGCCTTTCACCACCAGCCTGGCCTTGTACCGGGAAATTTCTCCATCCGCTCCACGTTTTGTCTTGAAGATCCATTTGTTTCGTATGGCCGTCCTTCCTTTGGGCAAGTCAGTCAATTCCCACGTGTTGTTGCTTTCCAGCGCCTTCAACTCCTCGTCCATTGCAGCAATCCAGCGCTCTCGGTCTGGCCGGTTGACTGCTTCGTCGTAGGTAAATGGATCACCCATCACGTTTGAAGACTGGGAATGGGGGGAATCATCAGGGACAGAAGAACTATAACAAACATAATCGCGGTACTTGCCTGGAAACCTGCGCTCCCGACCGCTGTGCGTCGACCCTTGCTGCTCATCAGCTGGTCTTGTGGATTGCGGCGGGAGCGCATCGTGAAGCTCAGCATCGACGAACTCATTATCACTGGAATCAGCTTCCGGACGCAACGAGAACATTTGAACGTTATCAGTTGAAGCGCTTGGATTTTCTCCACGTGGCACGCTGGATACCCCTTCGGTTCAGCAAACTCGATCCACGATTGAAATTCCATGAAACTTACCTCTTCCGTTTGCTGTTCGCCAATCGCCGAAGACTTCCCTTCATTGATGATCCGTACGTCTCGGCTTGTCACGATGCTGCTATCGCTTGGATTTATCAGATATGCTGCGGTTGAAACTGCTTCTGCCCAGAACTTCTTTGGTAGCTTGGAATCATCCAGCATGCACCTTGCCTTTTCTACGAGCGTCCGATTCATGCGCTCGGCCACACTGTTCTGCTGAGGAGTGTACGGACACGTCGTTTGATGGATTATTCCGTCTCTCCGCATGCATGCTTCCATCGCCGCATTAACGAACTCGGTGCCATTGTCAGACCTCAAAATCTTCAACTTTCTTCCGGTCTGCCGCTCCGCCATGGATTTAAAATTCTCGAACACATCTTTGACACCGCTCTTCGACATCAGGAAGTATGCGAAGACCTTCCGACTGGCATCGTCCACGAATGTTAAAATGTAACGGCTACCGCCAATCGAAGGTTCCTCTAACGGTCCACAGAGATCCGTGTGCACCAAATCCAACATTCCGTCTGCTTTCGTTGTGCTGGATTGAGAAGGGTCACGAGCTTGCTTCCCTGTAGCACAGCCCTGATAAAAAATATCATAAAAATACGGTAAATTATATTGTTACAACACCATTTTTTCGAAAAATATTCACCATTAAACGTATTGTAATTTACACAGCACACTCACCATCACCCCTATTGTTCTATACCATTCGGCGAATGGTAAATGGCACTTTTACAATAAAAAATGGTGGTCGTTATGTATCTTAACCATAAAATTTTGAGAAAATTTTCATACACTTTTTCGCGAAAAACAATAGAATGTATTGAGTTTTTATGAGACATTTTTAGGGCAATTTTCAAAAGAAAACAATATATCTTAATGTTTTTTCATTGTTCTTACAATACAAATACAATAAATTGAATGGCATCAAAAGAATCGTTGTTACAATAAAAATACAATAATATTTGTTGTTTGTAACCAGTTTTCGCTTTTGAAAATCCATAGAATTTATATTTTCCGCTAACATTTATATCCAGCATTTACGAGCACTAACGGCCGCCAGAATAATAGGCACATTTTATTATAAGAATCAAACACTCTGATGTCTGTCTGGTAAGTATTGCTTGGCAGCTGTTGATAAGATATATCTTCAATCTTTTCAAATAACTGCCAAATATCACAAGTCAGACCTCAGGTCGTATGATCCATACCATAAATCGTTCACAATTCATGTGGCCATTAGTATCTGTAAATGCTGGGGAAAAATGTTACCGAGAAATATGAATTCTCTGGTTTTTCAAAGGCGAAATCTGTTAACATAACAACAAATATTATTGCATGTTTATTTTAACATCGGTTCAATAGGCTCCTAAAAGTCTATCTCAATTTCTGCATAATTCGATCAAGCATTGATTAAAACGACATGTTTACTCATTTTTTTAAGTATTCCTATTAGGCGAAGCCCATAAAATATATTTTCAAAAATTTTAATAATTTTTGCAACACTCCTTGTTTTGGGTCAATTTTGTGTACTATGTATGTCAAACAGGAACATTTGTTGTCAAAAGTGATTTTGTATTTGATTATACAAACATGATCCAAGCCAAGATCCAAGCAACAATAATATTTATTGTTATTTATTTGTTACGAATTGTTTTTAAGTGTAATTGACAAATAAACTCTTTTTTAATAAGAAGTCCATGAGAACTTTGCAGGCACTTTTGCAACTATTTAAAAACAACTTAAATTTTTTTTTACTGATAGTAACTTTAAATTATTATAGAACTATTGAAAAACAATCGAATCAATTAGTCACAAATAAAGCTGTTCACTTATTGTACGATCTATATGGGTTTGATTTCTATTGTAAAAAGTAACAATATATCTACTATGTGTTTTATTGTGAACAATAAAACCAGTCATATGTTAATAATATTTACCATGTAATGAATGGTATTTTTTTATCCGGGAAACACCAAAGGGAATGACATATCCTTTTCTAACCGGAAAATCCGCATTTATCCATTTCTAACCGTCGCTAACCGCTGCCACAGAGAACAGACATCCAAGTCCAGTTCCGAAACTGTGTAAGGAATTTAACGGTTATTTGAAATCGGCAACACAAGTGGCAATAGCGTGGCGCTGCAATCGGTTAATTTCCCATACAAACCTAATTCACCACTTGAAATGTTTCAATTCACCACTGACTGTGGCAATATGGTGTTTGGTGGCGTTAATGTTGTCATCGTGTATTGGTTTGCAACCTTACTCAAGTAAAGATTCAAATCCTTACACAACTTTCCGAATGAAATTTGTTCTAGCCTGGATGTCTGTTCTCTGTGCCGCTGCTTAGCGAGCTGCTAAGTGAGCAGCAGTTAGACGTGGTTAACGACGGTTAGAAACGGATAAATGCGGATATTCCGGTTAGAAAAGGATATGTCATTCCCCTTGGGTCACACAGTCGAATGCTGCTTCCTTCCGCTTCTTTACGGCTGGCGATTGTCAGTTGGAATTCTAGAGATTTCACAAGAAATGCCTTAAATCTGGAGCTCGATTTGAATAGGTCGTGTGTGCTTTAATCGATTAAAAATTCGATCAGTCGGATTCGCTTATTATAGCGAAAACCATTGAAATTGAGCAAAGTTGATACATACAGCAGAATCCTCACAAAACAGGCTTTCTGTTCCATCATTAAAAGTTTGCAAAATATCTGCCATATTGCTACAATGACTAATATAAACTGATCGAATTTTATATCGACAAAAGCACATATGACCTTTTTAAATCGAGCTCCAGAAATGATTTATTTATATATCAGGGGATTTACCCTTACTTTTTTACTCTTTATGTACTTAGTTCTTCGGAGGATACAACTACAAAATTCATACGAAGTAACTTGATAAATTCTTCCAAGCAACTTAAAAAAAAACACATTTTAGAACGAACAAATCGAACCATCACTGTGCCAACGATTATTTCAAACAACGTGAGTTGAATAACGCGCCCTCATTTCACTGAACTCTTTCACTGGCGGTTGTAACGGTTGTAACGCTCACAACTGTCCTACCATTGAAATGTTTCATTATTTCAACACTATAGTTGTCGCAGTTACTCCACCAGGATCGAATGGAAAAGCGCAAGCGAAACAGCACGAGTTGTTGTTTGTGCGTGTTTTCACCGGGACCTCTTCTCACGTCTCACTGTTCAGCCACGCGGCGGTGCGATGGAATCAATTCGAACAGTTTCACCACCCACTTCTTGACAGCTGTCGAGAAAACAAAACGCCTACCAATCACGCTCAATATTTTGCACCTTTTTGCACGCGTTCCTGGTTCACTACATATTTTAAAAATAATTATTTCCTGCTTGAAATTATTGTTTCATCAGTAGGAGGCAATCAGTGAAGTACTAGATTGAAAGTAGTGAGCTGGATTATTGTATGGCGAGATGATCAATTCTCCATTTCTGCAATGAAATGGTGCAAACAGCGTGGGTTATATGATTTATTGACTAATTTGATGCTGTTTGAGCAAAAGTTTGGATAACTGTGTTGTTGAAGTTGCAGGAAAAAATAATACAACAACACAGTTATTCAAACTTTTGCTCAAATAGCATCAAATTAGCCAATAAATCATATAACCTACGCTGTTTACACCATTTCATTGCAGAAATGGAGAATTGATCATCTCACCATACAAAAATCCAGCTCACTACTTTCAATCTAGTACTTCACTGATTGCCTCCTGTTTCATGTAAAAAATTGTATTAATAACGGGATTAAAAACCGGTTTCAATAATGAAACATGACGAGGTTTGTCCTGCATCATATCATGAACTAAAACTATGTCTTGAAATCTATATGCCACTATAAATGATTGGAAAATTATCAGCGTGGCACCACCCGTCAGCTGACGCGTGCAGCGAAGAAAACACCCTTAAAGTTCGAAGGTACGCTGCTGCCACCTGGAAAAAGTTTACTGTATGTGTGAAGGACCGATTTTTTAGCATGGGGAAGCATACACGGAGAAATCAAACTACCTAATTTTTGGGTCGATTTTACTCAAAGCTGAGTATATCGAATAAACTAGTTACCCAAAATAAGGTTGTTTTCTCTCTTTCCCTCACCGATGTTGTCAAAAACAAACAGAGATGCATCTACCCAACGGGAGTCCTTGAGCCCAATAAGCCAATTTTGGGTAAAAGCAGGTTTACTCAAATTTGGGTTGAATGAGGGGGGGTCTTGGGTTGAATTTACCTACTCTTAAGTAAATGTTTTTGCTGGAGGTGAAGGCAATTTACCTAGTGTGAGTTTAATCGATTTACTCAAATTTGGCTTATTGGGCCGAACTATAGGATTGCGTCAAAAGAACTCAATTTTGGGTAGTTTGGCGGTTCCGTGTAGGAAGTCAGTTTTCAAATGCTTCTAAAAAATTCAAAACAATATTTAATTAAAAGCGGGTTGGTGTACGTGATGAGAAATTCAATTAGCAAACTTTTTAGCATACAATTTTGATTAAAAAGTTTTCTCCCAGATTTCGTACTGATTGTGTAGAAAACGAAGATTCTTAACCCGTACATCAATCCGTTTTTAATTAAATAATGTTTTGAATTTTTTAGAAGCATTTTAAAATTGACTTCCTACACGGAACCGCCAAACTACCCAAAATTGAGTTCTTTTGATGCAATCCCATAGTTCGGCCCAATAAGCCAAATTTGAGTAAATCGATTAAACTCACACTAGGTAAATTGCCTTCACCTCCAGCAAAAACATTTACTTAAGAGTAGGTAAATTCAACCCAAGACCCCCCCTCATTCAACCCAAATTTGAGTAAACCTGCATTTACCCAAAATTGGCTTATTGGGCTCAAGGACCCCCGTTGGGTAGATGCATCTCTGTTTGTTTTTGACAACATCGGTGAGGGAATAAGGGAAAACAACCTAATTTTGGGTAACTAGTTTATTCGATATACTCAGCTTTGAGTAAAATCAACCCAAAAATTAGGTAGTTTGATTTCTCCGTGTATGCTTCCCCATGTTAAAAAATCGGCGCTTCACGCACATGATCAACTGTGGTAATTTGCTTCGTAGTCCCCAATGTCACCTACTTTCGAACAGTTTCACCGCTTGCGAGTGTTGCGCGAGCTCCAACACATCACTCGGACCCGGTTCGGTGTTTACGTGTAGGAAAGTGCAAGCGAGAGCGCCAGTCGCGGACAAACCTTTCACTCTCGTTCGCTCGCCTTGCGGCGGACCGCGGACGTTTCCATTCATTCATTTCGGTAAAAGTCATCACCCAGCAAAGAAGGAGCTGCTGCGTGGCCTCTTTCTTCGTCTTCGTCGTCGCGTTGCGTTGGCTGGAAAAAGTTTAGGCGATTTTTTATCGGTGGAAAATTGGTTGGAAAGTTCGTTTGACTGCGAACCTAGTTGTAAGAAAGTTTGAGTGAAGTGAAAAACGATTGAATCCTGTGGATTCTAGTTACGGGAGCGGTGAATCAACTTCGGAAAACGAGGTTGGAGTTTTTACGGGAATAAGAAGAAGACCTAACCCCGAAGGGTAGCGGCAGCAAAATGGGAAGTAAGTTGAATTTGTGATGTGATTTTTTCTGAATTGGCTGGTTAAATTAAACTTTTCCTTTCATTTTAGTCAAATTCCTGGAAATCATCAAGCCATTCTGCAGTATTCTGCCAGAAATTGCCAAACCGGAGCGGAAGATCCAATTCCGGGAGAAAGTCCTATGGACGGCAATTACCCTGTTCATTTTCCTGGTGTGCTGTCAGATTCCGCTGTTCGGCATCATGAGCTCGGATTCGGCCGATCCGTTCTACTGGATTCGTGTCATTTTAGCCTCGAACCGAGGAACACTGATGGAGCTGGGTATTTCGCCGATTGTCACCTCCGGGCTGATTATGCAGCTGCTGGCCGGAGCAAAAATCATCGAAGTTGGTGACAGCCCCAAGGACCGGGCGCTTTTTAACGGAGCGCAGAAACTGTTCGGAATGGTTATCACGATCGGACAGGCCATTGTGTACGTCATGACCGGAATGTACGGCGATCCGGCCGAGATCGGAGCCGGTGTTTGCCTCTTGATCATCATCCAGCTGTTCGTGGCCGGATTGATTGTGCTCCTGTTGGACGAACTGCTCCAGAAGGGCTACGGCCTTGGATCCGGAATTTCCCTCTTCATTGCCACTAACATTTGCGAAACGATCGTCTGGAAGGCATTCTCCCCGGCTACGGTCAACACCGGCAGAGGCACGGAATTTGAAGGCGCCGTCATTGCCCTGTTCCACCTGTTGGCCACCCGTCAGGACAAGGTCCGCGGTCTGCGCGAAGCTTTCTACCGCCAGAACTTGCCCAACCTGATGAACCTCCTCGCTACGGTGCTCGTTTTTGCGGTGGTTATATACTTCCAGGGCTTCCGGGTGGATCTACCGATCAAGTCGACCCGCTACCGCGGTCAATACAGCAGCTACCCCATCAAGCTGTTCTATACGAGCAACATCCCGATCATCCTGCAGTCGGCGCTGGTTTCGAATCTTTACGTCATTTCACAGGTTGGTAAAACGGGGGAAGTTACGCTACCAATTCTAGATGAACATTTGAAAAGGGATTCTATAACATTCCCCAGAAAACCATTCCCCAGAATACCAATCCCCAGAATTCCATTCCCCAGAAAACCATTTCCCAGAATGTACCATTCCCCAGAATGTACCATTTCCCAGAAATCCGTTCCCCAGAAATCCATTCCCCAGAATGCACCATTCCCCAGAAATCCATTCCCCAGTATGTACCATTCCCCAGAAAAGCTTAATATACTCTGCTAAAAAGTTTAATTCGATACACAAACAGTAAAATGCTGATCATAATGATATGTTATACCCCGGACAGACATGTGATACGAGTATTATTCCTGTACAACGGTACGCAGTGTCAAGAAAATTCTAACTCATTTCAAGCGCAATTGTACAGTGATTCTTGTATCACATGTGTGTCATAAGTATTAAAGGCAAGGATTTTAACATTATAGTGTTATTACGAGCAAATATCTATTTCTTGTACGGTATATGAAACAAATTAAGGTAAAAATGTATACATACATACATATCCATAAAAATATTCTACAATAGTAAACGTTTGAATTACCATTGTACACAGTTGCATGTTGATCTTTAAACCTATCTTGAAAGTTCACAAACTGTTAGTTGCGTTGCTATAAAATGTTTTGTTTTTGACAGATTTGTGAAAATTGTGCAGCACTGGTTTTACGATGAATAACGTTTTAAAAGTGATGTGCAAAATTTACAGAGAAAACGCATATTCTTCTGATGTTGTTCAGTGTACAAGATACTTAAGACTCAACTGACCACGTTTTTCTTTGCAAACGGTTGGAGGGATCCATCCCAATGGCTGTTCCTAATTATTCGCTTCAAAGGCTCTTCATTCATGCGGTATGAGAAGGGCTTTCATCATTATTCCAATACTATGGAATGGAATAGAAAAAGTGAACATATAAGCAGTTTGAATGCCAACAGAAGGGAAAAAGTATCATTGTTTTCCTTTTGGCATTCAAAAACCCAACAATGTTCCTTCTTTTTAAACAATATTCTTCTTAAAATTAAGGCAATTAGTAAAAAAATTTAAATTATAACTGCTTACATTTTCAACTTAGATTCTCCCTTCTTTTCTACATAGGCTGTTCTTTCGAATTGCACTTTTCAGGAAATTATGGGCATTATTACAACCACCGGTGTTAAATTGCTGTTATATTTATTATTATTTTTTTTTTTCAAATTTCTAAACACCTGTGCTTGTGGTGCCGATTGTAACTAGCCTAAACATTGTAACTCGAAAGAACAGCCTATGTAGAAAAGAAGGGAAAATCTATGTTGAAAAAGTAAGCAGTTGTGATGCCGATAATTTCCTGAAAAGTTCAATTCGAAAGAACAGCCTATGCAGCAAAGAAGGAAAAGTCTATGTTGAAAATGAAAGCAGTTATAATTCCAATAATTGTACCAATTGCCTAAATTCTAAAAAAAAAGCTTGTTTAAAAAAAGGAACAGTGTTGGGTTTTTGAATGCCGCAAGGAAAACAATGTCACCACAGACAAACAGACGTAACACTTCGAACATTTTTCGATTTAAATTTTAGTCTCGGAAATAGGTTCGCTTAATTCTAAAAGGACTGAATTTGGCCAATCATCAACTAGGTGGCAGTAGTGAGCAAACGTCAAACTCAAACAAAAACTATGCGAGCGCCGCGAATTGGCAGTTGGTCAACTCTCAAATTTTCAAATAAACCGTTAAATCGATGTACGATGGAAATTATCAGAGTGTTACGTTTCCTTCTTCGTTAAAAAAAATGTTTGAGTCGTTATAAGAATTGTTGGCATTACAACTGCTTATATGTTTATCAAAAATTTTCCCTTCTTTTGCATAGGCTGTTCTTTCCAGTTGCACTTTTCAAGAAATTATCGGCATTGCAACTGCTTACTTTTTTAACATTGATTCTCCCTTCTTTTTTGCATAGGCTGTTCTTTCGAATTGCACTTTTCGGGAAATTATGGGCATTACAGCCTCCACCGGTGTTAAAATTGCTGTTATATTTATTTCATATTTTTTCTAAATTTCTAAACACCTGTGCTTGTGGTGCCGATAATGACCTGAATAGTGTAACTTGAAAGAATAGCCTATGCAGAAAAGAAGGAAAAAACTACGTAGAAAATGTAAAAAGTTTTGATGCCGATAATTTACTGAAAAGTACAATTCGAAAGAACAGCCTATGCAGAAAAGAAGGAAAAATGTATGTTGAAAAAGTAAGCAGTTGCGATGCCAATAATTATACCAATAGCCTAAATTGTAAAGGCAAATCATGCTTATTTCCGAAGTCTTTCTTGTCAAATAAGATTTTTTGGCAGGATGTTTCTTCCGGTGATTTTTTACGAATAAATATTTGATTTTTAGCTATTAATATAAACCATTCAGAATTAAAGCAATAGTTTTATTTTTTTCTGGGGAATGGTACATTCTGGGGAATGGAATTCTGGGGAATGGTACATTCTGGGGAATGGATTTCTGGGAAATGGTACATTCTGGGGAATGGGTTTCTGGGAAATGGTTTTCTGGGGAATGGTACATTCTGGGGAATGGAATTCTGGGGATTGGTTTTCTGGGGAATGGTTTTCTGGGGAATGTTATAGAATCTGAAAAGGGCCTATCTGCTTTTTGTAAACAAACATGTTTCTGTCTCTGTAGGGTCCATTTGCATCCACTCACGCACATCAACACCCTTAACAGATAGCTTGAAGAACACTTTCTGATAAGGGTGTTGATGTATGTGGGTGGATGCAGATGGGCCCTACAGAGACAAAAACATGTTTGTTTACGCAAAGCAGATAGGCGCTTTCCAAATGTTCGTCTAGAATGGGGGCAAAACCTTATATTCTTTTCTATGAGCACTTCCATGAGAGTTTTCTCTACCAATGGTTTGATTTGTATTTGTGTATCATGTTGCAGGCAAGAAGATACTTTCTGCCCAAGGAAGTTAAGGAAAATCTATTACGAAAGCTTCCTGGGTCACGAATCGAATGCAGACACACTTCTGCTGAAGACTCACATGTTGATAACTTTGGATGTATGGGCTTCTAACATCCTAGGAGCTTCTCAAGTTATCTTAAATGTTTTCTAAGTCAGTGGTTTTCATCCGCTTGATTCCTTGTCAGACAAATGTCCCAAATGGAGGATAACGTGCCTCTTGAACCGGCCTTCTGATACCTGATTCCTTGTCAGAAGAGAATCAGAAACTACATTACATGAAAATTTGTCACTCTAACCTCTACAACAAGAACTCACCGAGAAGTTTCACCTAACAGACATTTCTCTAGCGCTTACAACCAAAACTTCCAAGAGATTTTGCTTCCACTTTGATTTAGACAGTTTGCCAGACAGTTAAATTTCTTAAAGTTTTTGAAACATGTTCGGAATGGATTCACTAATCTCCTTTGATTTATCTCAAGAACTTTCTGGAGTTGTCCCTCTAAGTTAGTTTGTAAGTGATAAGTTTCTTTTTGGATATCTTTAAAATCTTGATCCGAAGTATTGCTGGGTGCTTGTACACACAGCTAGTTTTGATTACCGACTTCGGTAATTTTTTACTGGGTTTTTGAACTGCTGACTACTCGGTAATGTTTTCCATTACCGAAGAGACAGTAAATTCGATAATTGGTCTGCTGTCAAAAAATAACTGAATTAGTCAGTAATTTCTGGAGGAATAAATATTACTGACTTTCAGTAAATTGTTTGATTACTTATGATTACCGAGTTTTTCAGTTACCCGAGCGGCACCCCGCTACTCCAATAATTTTGCATTTCATTTCATTGCGATTTCCACTCATTTCCTTTAATACGGGTGGAACGGAGGCTTGGTCTCTTTTACGACTGCCAATTCCGGGATAAGCAGTACAAAAATGAGCTTACGAGAAATAACACGGAGCTCGATCGGTACTGGAGATGACTGGAACTGTTGCAAACATCCGGCGTGATGAACCTCGAAGTCAGCGCCGTTTCCGATCTGGTTCCGTGTAATTACTCACATATGTATTTCGTCAACTTTTGATCAACTCTGTATTGCTTCCCTTGGCAGAATCAAGGAACATTTCGACCTTCCTGTCTGATGAAAACGTAGATTTGGGAAAAATTTGCACGCCCGTTGCTGCTGCTGCTAGTGCTACGGCTGTTACTAAATAAATCGTATTTTTGACAGCTGCTTACGAAAGCAGCTGTGTTTACATGTTGTATTACCGAACTCTCAGTAAATAAAAACAATTATTACTGGAGGTCGGTACTTTTTTCTGCTGACATTTTTCTCCTTTCGGTATTATATCAATATTACTGGAAAAATAGAAATCGGAATTACCGAAGCCAGTAAAAAGCAGATTTATTTACCGAAGAATGTTATTTTTCCGGAAAAAGTACTGAACTGTCGCTAATTTTGCGATTTACAGTTTGAAATCAGTTAAAATATTTACCGAACCCGTAAATCAAGAATAACTGTGCAACTTCAACAAAACTTCTGTTACGATTCAATGGGAGGTTCCTATACTAATTCATATCTCTTATATCTAAGATTATAAGCGAATCGGTTGGAGACTGTTAAGAAGTCGAATTAATAATTAAATAGTAATCAATCTGAAGTAAGACAGTTGGCGACGCGGAATAATTACGAATACGTCGCTTTGAAAAAAGAGTTGCAGTTCCAAGATGGAAGAACTATACCAACAGATCCAGCAGATGGCGAAGTAGAATGCTCGTTTGGTCCAGATGATTGAACGCTCCATTCGGCCATCAAGCAATCCGGAATTCATCTTAGAATATCTGGCATCCAACATCAAGGAATTCGTCTAGTTCGGTTGCTGTTAGGGGCTGTTCATAAACCACGTAGACCAAAATTTGGCCATCTCACCTCGTAGACTTTTGTTCATACAAAAAATTTTAAATTTGTAAGGAGCGTAGACTTTAGCCAGACCAACCCCCCGCCCTCCCCCCCAAAAAGTCTACGTGGTTTATGAACGGCCCCTTAAGAAGTCTCAGCTTAACTGTCCATGACAAGTACGTCAACTTCGTCCTTCCGAAGCACCCTCGAAATTTGAATAAAGCGGTTGAGCCGGTGCTGTGAAGACTTCGAGCTCAACAACATTACGGCGGGTCAGTTCAAAAGCCTGGTCTTCATCTGCGGATTGCGATCATCAAAGGACGCTGACATCCGAACAAGACACTTGTCCAAGCTAGAGGCCAACACAGAAGGTGAATACATCCTGGAATCACTCATTTCCAGTAAACGCCAAGTGCCAACGCCTGCAGAACCTCAAGCACGATACTGCGGTGGAATAGAGAAAATCAGTAAGTTCAATCTGTGTTAGGAACGCTCCAGAATTTCCTTCAAGTATTCCGGACCACTTCAAGACTCCATCGCAACTGATACTTGGTCGGAACATGATCTTCTGCATCATGAACATCCAAAAGCAGCGATTCGCAATCACCATCATAGAAGAGCAGTTCAATCAAAAGCTTGGAGTGGCTATACGAGACTTTCATAGAGGTGACAAGGTTTACGCCGGAGTCTACAGCAGCAATACCAAGTGGCAGTGGGTTCGCGGCGTAATTATATAAGCTTTCGGTCAAGTCGACCATAACGTTCTACTGAACGACTGGCATGGTATCAGTAGGTCGGCTCTAGAGGCACGTTCTCCTCCTAGACTGGCATGGACGAAAGAAGCTTATACGGTTGAACTCAAACCAACTCAAGCTCCGTTCCAATGAAGCATCCGACCTTGGACATCCTGGTAGACATGTTTGACCTGCAAACCAGATCACCGGCATCGTAAGTCTGAAGGATTCAACCTAAACAAGAGACGATTCCAATTACATCAATCTTCAACGTTCGCGTCGAACCAGAACCTGAAATTTATGAGGGTGTTTCCGAGTCAATGGCAGAGCATGACCGACGGTGGAACTGACCGATGAAATCAATGACCCACCAATCGATGTCAATTTCGCACCAGCAACTTTGAACCATATAAGTATTCGAATGAGTGTAATCAGTTTCGTACCTTTTAATTCCGCCCTATGTTGCTTATCCTTTGACAGATACGCGTATATCGACTACCACTTGTAATCTTCCTCAGTGTCAGTTATCCACTGAGGAAGATTACAAGTGGTAGTCGAAATACGCGTATCTGTCAAAGGATAAGCAACATACGGCGGAATTAAAAGGTACGAAACTGATTACACTCATTTGAAGAAGGTATTCTCTTAGAGGGTTCGGTACAAGACCATATAGGTATACTTTTTTAGATAAAAAGGGAGGAATGTTGGAGACTGTCACATCTACCTAGCAACAGTACAGTATAAAAGTAAGTTCCTATGCTGGGTAGATTCATTCTTTATCTTCAAATTGAACATTAAACATCGTTGAACTAATTAGAACCATGATGGGCAGCTGCACGCACAATTTTAGCAGCAACAAAAAGAGTAGATGAACTATACGATTCAAAACGAAATAGAAGGTAGTGAATTTTCTTTCAAGTCAATCGATTGTACATTGGACCCAGAAGCAGCTACAAACCCGACACAGGATTACCTACTACTGCATAATTTAACATTGAAAGTAGGAGATCAGTAATCATAATGCTAAGGAATCTCAATCAACCGAAACTTTGTAATGGCACGAGACAAGCAGCGAAGCAACTGAAGAGCAACATAATGCAAGTAACGATAATCAAAGGGAACTTCAAAGGAGAGGAAGTTTTAATACCAAGAATCCCACCAATAGCCGCAATGACCTACCATTCGAATTCAAACGAATACAATTTCCAATTCGTCTGGCTTTTGCGATGATTATCAACAAATCACAGGGACATTCGTTGAAGGTTTGCGGAACAAACTTGGGAAATCGCTGCTTTTCACACGGACAGTTATAGCTACGTGTAGTATGTTCAAGGTTTGAAAAACCATAATCATTGTTCGTATACGCACCAGAAAACGAAACGAAGACCGCGGAATATCCAGCGATGCCGAATTAGGTTATTAAAAAGTTTAAAATTAATAATAAACAAATCAGAGAAATTAGTTCAATTTCATCATATAAAAAACTTAACCAAACGAAATGTATGCGAGACGAATTTCGCCGGGTCAGCTTGTAACTATAGGGGAAATTACCTATTCTCGGCCGTTTTGTTCTCTTCGTCTTTGGGGGTTTTTTGAAACCTATAGAACTTAGAGTTGGTCTCAAATCCTTCCCAACTAAGCTGAATTATATGGCCAAGTTTGGGTAATTTGGCTGACAAAAACCCCCCATGACGAAGAGAACAAACCTGCCGATAATACCCATTGTCACCCTATATAGTTTTAAGAATGTACATAAATTCTGTTCTAAATGTTTCTCGGAAAGTTCTTACAAGAATTCATGCTGAATACATTCCTGAGATTCGATGGAAGATTTCTGCAGGAACCACTCCGCAAATTCGCTCAGTTACTTCCTCTTCAAATTTAATTATTTTATCCGTGGATTCATTCGAGCATTTCTCTCGAAACACAACCGGGAAATTTCATAGATATGTTTCAATGGATATTTTTGGAACTTTCTGCAATGATTCCTGGAGGACTCCTGGAGCTTCCTTAAGAATGTTCCAAGATTTATCACAAGGATTGTCCCACGTATGATTTCTGCTAAATTTGCCACTTCAGGAATAACGCAGGATAGCCATCCTTTATTAACCCTCGAGCGATCGCGCTATTGTAATTTGTACAACACGTTGAAACATCTCGCTTTTTGTACTTAATATTAGCGCGGTGCTGGCGGTGGTGGCCAAGGGATTTGCTGCCCTAGGTAGATTGATCTCGATCTTTTGCTCATTTTTCAGTTGGTTCGTATGAATAAAAAGTTGCGAACTTTACAACTTGTAGTTAACATAAAAGTAGAAAAGTTTTTCAAATGTAGTGTAAGTCTGAGAAGTGTTAGTGTCTATCTAGAAATTTCACTACAAGGATTTTTCCATAAATTCCATAAAAGTTTGTTTCTGGAACTAGAAATATCTCTTGAAATGCCTTCCAGAATCCCTTCTGATTTGTCTCACGCCATTTTCTTGGTGCCTTTTTTGGATTCCTTTTGGAATTTCTTCCGCGGATTCTTCCGGATGCTTACCAGCATTTTTTTTTTCAAGAAGTCTTTCCAGGATTCTTCCTTGAAAATTTTGCAGGATTCCTGAGTTTTGATCGATTTTTCATAGAATTTTTCATGGGAGTCCTACAGAGTTTCTTTCACAGTCCATCGTGGGATTTTAATGCAGTTCCTTCTGCGTCTTCCCTTTAGAAAATTTCGTGGGATTTCTATCGGGATTTATCTTATGATCTGCACAAGAGATTTTCTCAGGATATACAGCAGATGTTGTCGTGGAATTTCCCCTGGAGTTTCTATCGGAAATCCCCTTGAATATTTCCGTGATTCCTTCTGGTGATCGTCCTGGGACCTCTCTAGGAAGTCTTTTTCGGGATTTCTCCTAGAGTTGTTACATGAGTTATTCCTGAGATTTTTACTAGTTTTTCGTGAAATTGCAGCAGTTCATCACAGGATTTCTTCCGAACATTCTCCTGTCTTCAAGAAATTTCCGTGAGTTTCCTTCTAGAGTTTCTCCCTGGATTTCATCATGAATTTCAGCTGGGATGTTCCCTATAGGTTTTAGCGGGATTTCTTTTGAAGTTTCACCTGAGATTTCTCCCGAGACTTTCCTCAGAAGATTCCTTCCGGTGTTCCTTCTAAGATGTCTCTCAGAGTTCCATTAAATTTATCCTGAACTTGCGCCTAACTTTTTTCCCCTGAGTGCCTTCAGGGATTTCTGCTGGAGCTATTGTCGATATTTCTCGGAGAGCTCTCCCCTTTTTTTCTTTCATATATTTTTTCAGGGGTTTTCGCCTAGCTTGCCCCATTTTCTTGAGTGATCCATCTGAGATTTTTTTTGTCTCGGGATTATTCCCAGAATCCCCTCCAGAAATTGTTCCGAGATTCTTGAACCTATAACATCGGGAGGAATGGAGGTGAAAAATAATTCGAAAATAGTACTGAAAACCTCTAAGAGACGAGGGGACTACGAGCGAAGTTCCGTGAGTAAATCTCAGGAAAATCGGTCAAACCTCTGGAAGAAATCCCTTCAAAAACTTCTGTAAAATTTCGCAAAAATCCCTAGAGAAACTATTAGAAAGCACGGGATATCTAAGCCACTAAGAGATATTCCTGAAGAAACTTTAACTTTGGATAAGTTTTGGAAGGGTCCACGGGAGAAATTTTGCAAGAAACTCTGGAAGTATATCGGGAAAAGTTTTGGAAGAAATCCCGGAAGGAACTCTTAGAAATCCAGAAAACAGAACAAATCTCGGAAGGAACTATTCATGGGAGCAAATACTTAAAATCTTCTGGATAGAAGCTTGACAGCTAGAGAAAGCTAGAAAAAATAATCTGGCCAACCTCCAGAAAAAAAAACTTTGTTAAATTCATGGAACAACTCGTGGGAAAAATTGTGTGAAAAACTACGAAATAAATTTAAGAAAGTATTCTGGTAGAAATACAAGGGGGAATACCGTTCAAGATAGAACATTATTAAGTCGCCAGCACAGAGAACAGACATCGAATTTCGGCTTCGAAGCAATGTAAGGAAGTTAACGGCCAGCAATTTCCTGCGATTGATCCTAAAAAACTCTAGAGGAAAAATCTAAAAATATTCTTCAATCGATTTTTGTTTCATTTTTGAAAGATTTTTGCTATCAGGGGAGTTGAACATCTAAAGAACTAGATAAGCCATGACGCTATGATCAAAACCTATCAAAACGTCCTTTTTGAGCTAAACAGCAATTCTCAAGTTCTTCTCAATACAGCAAACTTGTTTAGTCATGGTGTATCTACATATTACATCTATCTATCTATATATATAAAAATGAGTTTGAAGTCCCTTTGAGGCAACAAAACTCAAGAACGGCTGAACCGATCAGGATGACTCTTGCACGGTTCGGTTCGTATTCGTGGTGGCTGTGTTTATATGTACAAAAAGTTACGAAAATCAGCTAGAAAAGTAAAAAAATTGAAAAAGTACTGATTTTCCATGGGCTGGGAAGGAAATCAACACGATCGAAATGAAATCAATCTAGAGTGCGGTGATGTTATGTGTTCAACAGTTGTCAAACCACCACAGCTTGGCAAGACAACGTTTGCCGGGACAGCTAGTCATCAATAAAAGTAACATGGAGCGAGCTCACTAATTTATCTGGGAGTGGCTTTTTGTCTGATTGGGCAATCAAAACAGCATAGGAACCGACCGCGACAAACCGACTAATATTCAATCGAAATGCCCAGCAGAGCCAACCTCGGGATTTCATTTTCGGAGCGGAGTTCAGATTCGGAGCGAATCTGGTGATATCATTGGTGCGATGCATATAATGATTTCTGTCACAGTGGTTCTTGGCAGTGTTTATGCAGGAATTTCTGTTTGAAATAATGGAGAAGTTAAGGAGTTATAAGTATTTCCATAATTGATTTGACACTCCTAGTATGCAACACTGCTATTGCTGGTAGGTATTGATTAACCAATTCGACTATTCTCGAAGAAGGTTCTGTTCATATAAATTTCTAATGACATGGTAGGAAACCTGGAATTTTTGATCAACCCAGGTGGTAATTTCTGTGTGAGAATGGGACGAGCATACTGTACAATTCCTGTACGATTAATTTTAAAGTCGAAATCGCTGTTGGGGTACTTGCTACTTACTGAAGGAATCCTCCTTGATTTCTTGCAGGGTTTGCTTTTTACATATATGTTTAAATTGCTGACATATTATTTGGAGAAGTATCTAAATTAAAAATCCGCTGTAATCCCTAGAGTTGCTTCTAGTTGAATATCTGAAAAAGTTGTTTGAGGAAATCCTTGTGGAAACTTCTGGCATAAGCCTCCAAAAAAAGTTTGTTTGAAGCTTGGAGGAGTTCTTGGTTGTGATCACGGTGGAGAATTTCGAAGTGGACACTACGAAAAATTGCTTGTAGAATCGTGTCACAATTGTATTGTCCTCAGAAATTCATTGGGTAAACTACAGGGAAATAGTATTTAGTAAAGTCATTACAGGTATACTGCCCCCACTCGCAAAACAGTCCCATATGAATAGGAAACCCAGCAAAGATGGGACTGTTATGCTAATGACGACAGTATATAGTGCAGTATTTCTGCGGAATTCTTGAAGAAATTTAGATTAGATTAGAATCTAAATCTAGATGATCCGGATTCCGTCATGAACGTGCTATCCATTTGCTAATTCTGAAATTTTTCCCATCTTCCCACCCATAGATGTTGGCGGTAAAATTCCACGGCAACTTCATCGTCAATCTGCTCGGAACGTGGGCCGATGTTAGCGGCGGTGGCCCGGCTCGTGCCTACCCCATCGGTGGCCTTTGCTACTACCTCTCGCCGCCGGAAAGCCTCTCGCATATCCTGCAGGATCCGATCCACGCCCTGCTCTACATCGTGTTCATGCTCGGTAGCTGTGCCTTCTTCTCCAAGACCTGGATCGACGTGTCGGGCAGTTCGGCCAAGGACGTCGCCAAGCAACTGAAGGAACAGCAGATGATCATGCGTGGCCATCGGGAAAGCTCGATGATCCATGAATTGAACCGGTACATCCCGACGGCGGCCGCTTTCGGTGGACTGTGTATTGGTGCCCTCTCGGTGACGGCCGATTTCATGGGAGCCATTGGGTCCGGAACGGGTATCCTGCTTGCCGTGACCATCATCTACCAGTACTTTGAGATCTTCGTCAAGGAGCAGAGCGAGATGGGCGGCATGGGAACGCTGCTGTTCTAGAGCGGAGGAATCCTGTCGAAGTTCATCATCAATCATCACTCGTCCTCCGACGTCGGAGGTTTCCTATTTTCCCGTTTCTCATTACGAGTACGAGTACTATCATGTTCAAGTACTAGAAGAGGCAGTTTTATTTTTCTTGTTAGGACTTAAATATAAATAAAAAATCGATCATAAAATACCGAAAAAATCGAAAAACTTACAAAATATCTTATTGAAACGAACGTTGTTTGTAACGCCAAGTAGCAAACGATGCAAACGAAGCAATAATTAGACGGAATTCGTCAAGTCAGGAAGTCTCCGAGGTGAAACATCGAAAGAGAAGAGTTAGGAAATCAAAGCTATTAGAAATCTTCCTAATATCTCGGAACATTAATATATACCTTATAAGGTGAGCATTTTTTTGTGTTATGCGTTTATTTTTTGTGAGATGAATAAATTAACAATAAAAACGATTAGAAAATAAGATCGCCTTTAGTTTCATTGGGTTGGAAATTCTTGAAAATCCTTGTGTGTTTTGTTACCTATCTGCCACAAAGAAAGCCGGAGAAAACAGTTTTTGATTGCAAATCAATTATCTTATCTATGTTGTAGCTTTCCTAATGTGATGAGACAGAATATATCAATCTTCCTAGTTTTTGTAAGCTCAGATGCATAGTGGACATTTGACTTAAAAAAGGGCGAAAGGGCGAAGGACTTTATGCTAAATTTCCTGCTCCCCAGACGCAGCCTTTGTCCCAGAGGGAGCAGAACGTCAAGAAAAAATAGATACAAAATCAATACCGTAAACCGGGATCAATCAGTGGTATGAAATTGATCAACCGATGATCAAATTTCCAAACGCGTCGTTATGATTAGGGTGCCTGTACCAGTTATCGCACCACCTAAGAAAAACTATTTCTACAAAAATAAGAAGAAGACCGACGAATGTAAACAATAAGTCAAATGATAGATTAGTTTCCATACTTTACAGGAAAAATATAAAACCGGAGCCAAAACTACTTTTAGTATTTATTACGACGTGTGCCAATGATAGGAACCCTGTACCAGTTATGGACACATTTGTTAATTTGGGTTCCACTTCGCACTATTTACATGCATTCCTTATGGGATTTGCCATAACTGGTACACTATGGCGAAATAGGGTGCAAGGAGGCCGAAAAGTTAAGGAAAATTATTTATTTCTACCATAATTTGACCAAATTGTGAAGTTTGAATGATTGCAATCATCTTTTGTGATCGTGATCTATTGTTCACGAAATTTTTCTTGTTGATGTATATCTTTAAAGGTTGAAAATCAACTATGGCGAATTTGAGGTACTATAGCCATAACTGGTACACTGAGCCTATAAATTTTGCAAGTCCTTACCTAGCTCATTTAGTTCATATAGGGTGTCTGTACCAATTATGGCACTACCTAAGGAAAACTATTTGTACAAAAATAACGAGAAGACCAACGAATGTGAACAATATGTTAAAAGATAGCTTAGTTTCCATACTTTACAGGAAAAATATAGAAACAGAGCCAAAACTTTTTTTTTATTATTTATTACAGCGTGTGCCAATGATAGGAACCCTGTACCAGTTATGGCTACATTTTTTAACTCCGGTTCCTTTTCGCACTAGTTGCATGCATTCCTTATGGGATTAGCCATAACTGGTACACTATGGCGATATTTGGTGCAAGGAAGCCGAAATTTTAAGGAAAATGATTTATTTCTACCATAATTTGAGTAAAATGTGGAGTTTAAATGGGTGCAACCATCTTTTGTGAACGTCATCTGTTGTTCACAAATTTGTTCTTGTTGATTTACATCGTTTAAGGGTAAAAGTCAACTATGGCGAATAATTGGTACTATAGCCATAATTGTTACACTTATCCTACCATCTAGAATTGAGTGTAGATTTTTAAGTTTTTCTTTGATGAGCTAGTCTTGCGTTATTTATTTTTAGATCTTTCAACATATTTCTCACAAAGCTGAAGCCGTGGTACTAAACAATCGACAACTACTAGTGTCATTGTAAATTTTCAGTGTTTAAATATTATGAAACCTTGATTATGAAGTATAGCAGCTATTCTTAACAATAAACTGTTTCATGAGGTTCACTTTCATTGAAAAACAAAATAATTGATTGAGGTAGAGCTCGCTTATTCCCAAGGGAAAGTGCTTAATTTTTAAAATAAATTTTGCATTTGAATAGTAGTATTCAGCAGTTGTAAGGGTTCGGAATATTGAAATTAAGCAGAGAAGGTAATTTTCTATTTTTACCGATGTTCGATTGTATATTGAACAATTCGTCCTCAAGTTGAATATTCTAAAGTTTATCAAATTAGACTTTTTTGGGATCGTTGCAAGTTGTAACGCAACTAAGTTCCACTGGAATTGTAGATTGTTTATTGTTCATCAGTTTCGTTTGTACACCACAGTCTCGACTACAGTAATATAAGTTTTGCATTGATTTTCAAATCATTTTTCCAAATCTGTATGAACAGGGTGTCCAAGCAGATATAGCCAAAAAAGTACAAAAAATCTTCCACATTCTTTAAAATTTGTGTTAAGTGTTGTTGCTTGAAAGGATGGAAAAGAAAGTAGTAGATTCTCAAACTTACTCTAATGTATGTATTGGATAAAGCCATAGTTCCTCTTCTGCATACATACCTGAAAAGATAAGAAAGAATAGCACCACATTAGATTTTTATACCGAATATAAGATATTGGATGAGCCGTTTCACCCATTTAATTTTTGTGAGATATCCTATTGCGTTACATATGTTACATATACATATTCCGCAACGGTTCATCGTGTATAACGTTTGGTTAACCCTCTAATACCCAAACCCGCCTTTAGACGGGGTATAGTTTGAGCATTTTTGTAATTTTTGTTTCGTGGAAAATCATTTTTTTTATATTTTTGGCTGATATTTAGGACTGTTCTGTATATCTCAAAATTGTTTTTGGTGTATTTTAAAGTGTATTTACATTTTTTAAAAATAATTGAAAAATTGATGTTTTCCCTGATAAAGAGTATCATAAAAATACGATAGATTTTATTGTTACAACACCATTTTTTCGAAAATGATTCACCTTATAATGTATTGTAATTTGCACAGTACACTTACTATCACCGCTATTGTTTTATACCATTCACTGAATGGTAAATGGCACTTTTACAATAAAAAAGGGTGGTCGTTATGTATCTTAACCAAAAAATTTTTGAAAAAAATTCGTACTTTTTTCGGGAAAAACAATAGAATGTATAGTATGTTTATGAGACATTTTTAAAGCATTTTCCAAAATAAAACAATATGTCCTTATGTTTTTTAATTGTTCTAACAATGATTATCCAATAAACTCAACAATCTAAAAAATAGAAAACTACCATTGATAACAATACAAATACAATTAATTGAATGAGGTCAATTTAATCGTTGTTACAATAAAAATACAATACTATTTATTGTTATTTGTGAGCAGTTTGACAAACCATAGAATTTAAATTTCCCGGTAACATTTCTATCCATTTACGAGCACTAATAGTCACCAGAATTATATGTCCATTTTCTCACTCAACCAAAAAAACTTAGGAAATTCATAAATAGCTTATGATTTTTTTGCCATAATTATCATTATGCGAATGCCATAAAAATAGCTTATGAAAATTAGTTTTCATAAGTTATCCTTATGGCATGACATAAGAATATCCTATGAAAATGAGTTTTCATAAGTTATTCTCATGGCATTCATATGGATCATTTATGGCAAAAATCTTAAGAATTTCCTAAGTTTTTTAGTTGCGAATCAAACTTTCCGGCGTCTGGTACGTGTTGTTTGACAGCTATCGATTAAGATCTATCATCAGTCTTTTCGAGTAACTGACACATCACAGGCCAGACTTCAGGTCGTTTGACCCCTACCAGAAAGCATTCACAATTCTGGCGGCCAATAGCACCTGTAAATGCTGGATAAAAATGTTACCGAGAAATATAAATTCTATGGTTTTTCAAGAGTGAACATTGCTCACAAATAACAACAAATATTATTGTATTGTTTTGTAGCAACGATTCAATTAGCCTCATTCAATTAATTGTATTTGTATTGTTATCAATGATAGTTTACTATATATTAGATTGTTTGATTAAATTGAATTGAAAAACAATAGAAAAATCATTGTTGGACAATATTAGGATCAAGATTAGGATACTTTGTTTTGTTTTCGAAAATGTTTTAAAAGCGTATCAAAAAATAAATGTTCTATTGTTTTTCTAGACATTTTTTTACATTTTATTGTTAGGATGGTTTTTCAATAGCAAAAACTGCTCACGAATAACAAATTTTATTGTTATATTTGCGAACATTGCCGTTCGTAAGATGCCAGATTGGCTTAAGAGTTCCACACAATAGATACCTTTGTGAGACAGTAGTTCAAAATATTTCCCATGGAATTACTGTCAAAAACGCACACGCAGATCCAACCGATGTTACCCCTTGAGTTTTCAATGCCAATTTTCCATCGAACTTTTATTGTTTTCGTTCATAGTTATTAGAAGTTAACTAAAGCTATCTCTTAAATTTAAGGTGATTCAAACCATTTTGAAATTTACCGATTTACAGCAACGAACTAACTCGTTTTGACCTCTTATAAAACGTATTCAAGATTAAATTCGCTAACTGCAACGTCACTTCGACACTAGTGCATCCAAATGCACATTTGATACTTGATTGCTTTCAAGTTGCAACAGCGTGAGAAATTTTCAAGGAAATTTTACAATTTGTGAACTTGCAACTATGTAATAGGCGTTGCAACGCCCATAGGGCCCATATAGCCGAGGCGGTAAGCGCACGGGTATTCAGCATGACCATGCTGAGGGTGACGGGTTCGATTCCCGGTCGGTCCAGGATCTTTTCGTAAAGGAAATTTCCTTGACTTCCTTGGGCATAGAGTATCTTCGTGCCTGCCACACGATATACGCATGCAAAATGGTCATTGGCAGAGGAAGCTCTCAGTTAATAACTGTGGAAGTGCTCATAGAACACTAAGAGCAACATTAACGGCGGCTACTATTCGAGCAACCCGCGCAGCGCTACCATTTTGACTTAACCACCCTTTTCCACACCGGTAGCAATCAAATTAATCACCCTGATTCGTATCGGGAGGGCTGTCATATTCGCATAGAATTTTTAGCAGCGCAACTGTCCCGCTACTATATTTGGTCACCCACCCATAGCGCTACTATTTTGCGAGCGCATCCAGCAGCGACCGGTAAAGTTTGCTGCAATGATGGAGGGCTGCTAAACGGGGTATAGAAGCGCACCGTTAAAGGTGCTCTAAGCTGAGAAGCAGGCTTTGTCCCAATGAGGACGTTACGCCAAGAAGAGAGAGAGAGAGAGGCGTTGCAACGAGCTGGTTTGCAATGAGTGAACGGCCGATGTAGAATAATATGATTCAAGTAACATGATTATTTATTGTTATTTCATTGTTTTGAAATGTTTTGCAGTGTAATTGAGAAATAACCTTTTTTGAAAGTAAAAGTCTATTAAAACTTTGCAGGCGCTTTTTCTACCGTACAAAAACAACTTAAACTCAATTCTAATTAAACTAACTTTAATGAATTACAGTACTATTGAAAAACAATAAAATCAATTAGTCACCAATAAATCTAAAGTTCACTTATCGTAAGAACAATATGGGCTTAATGCAAGGCTTGATGCCTATTGTAAAAAGTTACAATACATCTACTGTATGTTTTATTGTGAACCATAAAACCTATTATATGTTAATAATATCTACCATGCTATGAATGGTAACTTTTTATCCGGGTTAGTCACCTTTTAGAAGTCATTGTTTATTTTGTATTGAATCGCTACAATTAACATATTTTAATTTTTTTCCCAAATCATTCTATCCTTGTTTAATAGTTTAAGGGTATCGAATACATTCTAAAATTATTTTTCTTAAAATAACACGGAAAATAAAATTTTCTGCGAAAAACAATAATCATAAAATCACAAAATGTTTTCATCTAAAAAAATCCGTTCCCCAAATTGGCTTCCATGAAAAATATAAAAGTGTAGGGATGTTCAAAAATAAAAATTAGAAAAATCAAAAACTGAAAGTCACGAAATCGAGAATTAAAAAGAATCATCTTCCAAAACATGTTTAAATCGATTTTAGATGACGAAAAATGATATTTAGATCAAAATCAAAAATTTGGGTATTAGAGGGTTAATTATGCTGGATTGGCAACACAAACTTCTGGGACACAATCTGCAAAGTACTTTGGAGGCCTAGTTCTGGGATGAAAATTTTAACAAATAATGCTAAGTAACGTTGCATTGCTTGTCGAGGATCAATGAAAACTGTTTATGATTGACAAAACAATGAAGTTCGAGCGAAAACATGTAGAGTTTATAAAAAATCGAAAAGAGACACATTTTTTCGCCTTCCTTTAAATGGGGGAAGAGAGAAAAGGGGTTGGTACCATACATTTATAGTACATCTGTTTCCATTGACTACTAAAAAGATTTCAGGGTAAAATGTATGAAAACAAAGAAGATATCCCTTTCGTAACGAACCAGCACAATTGTGCTGTTGAGCAATAACAGATTTGCATATTGTTTTCATCTGTTTACTGTTAGTTTTATGTGATGTAAAGTGTTTTATATCAAATATGGCATGCAGTCTCTCAAATCAAAGGAAACAGGTTATCTTTTTTCCGACGTTTCGGCGTAATGTATTTTGCCTTCTTTTTTGGATTACATACTGAAATGGTTTATACAATAAGTTCCATTTTTACATCCCGTCACTTACATCAAAAATCATCCAGATACTACGTCACGACTATCCCTCCGTAATACCCCGGACAGACATGTGATACGAGTGTGATTCCTGTACAACGGTACGCAGTGTCAAGAAAATTCTAACAAGACTGACTTGAACTGAGAGAATTTTTAGTATGGCACTCATTTCAAGCGCAATTGTACAGTGATTCTTGTATCATATGTGTGTCATAAGTATAATAGTATGCTTACGGAGCGTGCACCACCCGTAACACCTTGAACGATTTTCATGGAAATCCATCGCCCAGTTCACACTACCATCACCTGGTGGAAAAGTTGCACGAATCACTGTATTGTGCAATATCGTCAACAGAAGGCGCTAGTGTGAAACGTCAAACGCATAGAAAAACGATGCGCGCACCTCTGGTTGTGAAAGCCACAACTATGAAAATTTAAAATGATCGTTAAAAGCGTGGTCGATGGAAATTTCGCAAGTGTTACGTCTGTTTGTCTGTGTTTGTACCTTTTAATTCCGCCTTATGTTGCTCATCCTTTGACAAATACGCGATTACAGATTACAGAGTGGTAGTCGAAATACGCGTATCTGTCAAAGGATAAGCAACATAAGGCATTCATTCGAAAAAAGCCCACAGAAAGACGAGGATTCATCATTGTTTTGGGGTCGTTAAGTCTATCCTGGATTATATTTTCTATGGCAGCTTCTGCTGCTTACTAATGATGTAGTATTTTAATCCTTCATCAGATTTTAATACAGGACGGCTGCATGTTGATGCCCAACTCAAAAATAAAACTTGTTGCTTGTCCGTAGTGATATTCTTTACCAACCGACGGCTAGATTTGCCATCACAGGTTTATGTATGCGTTGAAAGGATATTACTACCTCCATGTGCGATCGGATATTTTCCGTTGCCTTTCAGCCGTAGCTTTTGAGAGCAGGCAGAACAACTACCTCGATTTGGCATCAGAACAACCACACCTCTCATAGTTAAGGTTCACCTACAAATGTTCAACTACCTCAGTTCTATCGTATCAGTTTCAAAGTCATCATCCGTGTGCCAGCAGTAATCGTCCTCTCATCTACCATGGCTTCAGTCGACTGTCGCCAACATATCAACAGCCTACCGAATGAAATCCTTCAGGAAGTCTTCACCTATCTCCGCCTGGAAGATCGCAAAACGGCCGCGTTAGTGTGTCGTCTTTGGGAGCAGGAAGCGTTCTGCACTCGTTTGCTAGCTAATGTCCAGCTTCGTACATACCGTTCTAATTACCCCATTATTCTGAAAGTGCTGCGAAATAGTATGCGCAAATATCGGAACGTCAGGGTATGTGATATTAATCGTAACGAGGACACCTTCTTCAAATTCATCGTGGCCGTTTTGGATATATTCGGGACGACAATAGAAGGATTCACAAGCAATGGTTACTGTACGATAGCGCAGATCAAGGCATTTGCAGATAGGATGCCTAATTTGAAAAGAATGACGATTCATGTTCGGAATTCTGAAACGCATCAGAATGAGCCGTGTGAGCTTCCGGTTTTGGACATGTTGCATGATGTGAATGTGACGTTCTCGGAAGAGGATTTGGATATGCTACGAATGGCCCCGAACGTACAACGTTTGAGAATAAAAAACTATAGCGAGAATATACGGGTATTCGAGGTATTGGAGCACCATGCATACCAACTGAGGTCGTTGGATCTGTACATCCGTGATATGTACTCTATAGATAATCTGCGATTCGAGAATTTAGAAGTTCTGAGGCTTCACACACTATTCAGTGAACTTGAAGAACACAGACTACATAATCTGTTTCAAGGATTACGTGAATTGAAGACACTCCATTTGTGTTTTAGTATATCTGAATCGACGCTGGCAGTCATATGTAGTAGCTGTCCTAAGCTTGACACACTCGAGATAACAGCTAAAGATTTGGCGGCCGATTCGTTTAAGCACCTGAATGAATTGTCAAATCTAGAGGTAATTTTGACTGAACTGAAAACATTGCATGCTAAATAACGATATTTATGTTTTTTTTTTCAGTTTTTCATAGTTACAGATCTTCACATGAGATTATTAGAACAGTCTGATCCGATCAATGCCATCGAGGAGCTGTGTTTTGAAGCAAATTACGTGGAAAACGTGGAATTCGTTGATAAACTGAATAAAGTTTTTCCCAACGTCAGTAGCATGAAGATAATTAATCAACAACCCGAAGGCTGTGCGATATTCCGTCACATTTGCAGAAAATTCAACCACTTGACCAGATTGGCCATTATTGGAGAACCATTGATTGCAGCAATCGAAAAGTACAACCCTCTAGATAATCTTGGAAACGTGGAGGAACTGCATTTTATCGAAACATCTTCATTTGGTATACCTACTTCTCCAAATCGTGTGAAATTTTTGATTTTGGAGAATGTGGATATAAGTAAATTTGTATGTATCAATAGATCTTTTCCCCATCTGAAACTGCTGGAAGTTAGAAGCCGTAGGAAAATATCTCCGAAAAATATTAGAATGATCCGTCGCAAATTTCCGAATTGCGTGATTGATTACGTGGTCACATTTGAATAGAGGCTATGAAGTAATAGGATAAGATGCCCAGTATGCTTTATTTTCAATTAATAAATGAAAACGTTTCACAAAATAAGATAAAATAGGCGATGATATTTTTTTTTTCAATTCGAAACAACCACCTAGAAATAATTTAGCTAACACATTCAGGATTTCTTCATAATGTATCATGGTAGTTTTTTTTTCTCGTAGCATGAAGTGACCGGTCGTTTAGTTCGGTACCATACATGAAGTAGTTTCAGTGTGACCAGTGATTCCGAGCCACGATTAACAAAATTTTGATAAGTAAAAGAAAATCGAGTTTTCAAAAAGTTGGAATGGAAAGGTGCTTCTGTCAGGGCCTTTGTATTCCCACGACTTGTGTACTGGTTCCAGACACCTTAAGGTCAGTTTGGCATACCGACCAGCACACTTTGAGGTTCCTCGGTATCATCAAACGTTTGCTTTGATTTACAGAGAAAAAACTGCCTTTCGTTTTTCAAAAAAACCCAGATTAATCCACCTTGTGTTGATAATGCCTTTCTCGTCGAATATGTACTCATGATCTTTCTGTCGACAATAGTAATTTTAGGAGCAAAAGAAGATTGAAGATTGAAAAAACTTTATTCGGTGTTGATGCGAACAAATTATAATTTTTCCATAAAACGTTCATCCAATCCATCCTATAATACATTTACACCGCAGGAATCTGAAATGATGTGATTTGATGAGATCGTTTTGATCACGATCTCGTTCTTTTGCAAATATGAAGACTTTGGACATATCTTCACGTATAATCTTACCCAACGTTTACAGGCTATCAAAAAAGCCACGATTTGATTTATCGCTTTGTAATTTATTTTGTTCACTTTTATAATTATGCTATTTGATGTGTAGCTTGCATGGGTTTTGTTCAATTTTACGTTTGACCACTTCCGGCGGGACATTTGGAAACAACTCCGGTTGTCTTACATATGGGCTGAGACTATGTTCTTGTCAACTGTTCAATGGCTCACCTAAAAAGCCGAATATTGATGTGATCTGAGGCTTTTTTCTTGCTAACCGTTCGGCAAATTTTTGAAAAAAAATCGCGATTTTATGTATCGTATGCACGATTTTGGTTCACTTCCGATGGAACACCCGCAACCGATTCCAAAATACTATTACTAGTTCTAGATGTGGCCTGAGACTATTTTCTTGTTGACCGTTCATCAGATTATCAATAATGCCGCTATGGTTTGGTTCTTTTCTATATTTTACCACTTCCGGCGGGTTACTTGTCTCATCTCCAGTTCTGGAACACTACCGGTTCTCCCAAATATTGTCTGAGATTATTTACTGGCTAACGTGAATAAGTCATTGATTTGTCGCATGTATTGGTTCTCTTTTACAATTGACCATTTCAGACGGGACACCCGGAATCGGTTCCATGTTACAATGATATGGCTTGCGTCTTTTTTCTTGCAACTGTTCATCATGTTACCTAAAAAGCCACGATACCTCACTGCATGGGTTTGGTTACACTTCCGGCCCGGAACCGGTTGCGGAACACTACCGGTAGTCTCTGAAATAGTCTGAGCCAATTTGCTTGCTTACGTTTATTAGGTTATCAAAAAAGCCACGCTTTGCTGTGTCGCATGCATGGGTTTGGTTCAATTTTATATTTAACCGCTTTTGGAGGGAAACCCGGAACTAGTTTCGGCACTACTGGCAGTCCCTAATGTGGTCTTAGTCTACTTCCTTGATAAGTGGTCATCAAGTTGTCGGAAAAGTCGTGATTTGATGTGCCGCATACATAACTTTTGTTCATTTTTATATACGGCCACTTTCGGCGGGACACCCGGAACCGGTTCCGAAACACTGCCGGTTCAAATATGGCCTGAGTTTTTTTTTATGCCAACCTTTCATTATCAAAAAAGCCACACTTTGATATGTCGCATGCATGGATTTGATACACTTTTATATTTGGCTACTTCCGGTGGGACACCAGGAACCGGTTCCGGAACACTACCGGTTCAGATATAGTCTGCGACTGTTTTCTTGCTAACTGTTCATCAGGTTATAGAAATTGCCGCGATTTAATGTGTCGCATGTACAGTTTTGGATCACTTTTATATTTTGCCACTTCCAACGGGACATCCGGAACCGGTTCCGGAACACTACCGGTTCAGATATGGTCTGAAACTATTTTCTTGCCAGCATACATTAGGTTATCAAAAAATCCCCGTTTTGATACATATGTTGCATGCATAGGTTTTGTTCACTTTTATATTTGGTCGCTGCCGGCGGGACACCCGGAGCCGGTTCCGGAATACCACCTGTTCAGATATGGACTGAAACTGTTTTCTTGTTAACTGTTCATCAAGTTATCGAAAATGCCGTTGTTTAATGAGTCGCATGTATGGGTTTGAATCACTTTTATATTTGGCCACTTCCAGCGGGACACCCGGAACCGGTTACGGAACACTACCGGTTCAGATATAGTCTGCGACTGTTTTCTTGCTAACTGTTCATCAGGTTATAGAAATTGCCGCGATTTAATGTGTCGCATGTACAGTTTTGGATCACTTTTATATTTTGCCACTTCCAACGGGACATCCGGAACCGGTTCCGGAACACTACCGGTTCAGATATGGTCTGAAACTATTTTCTTGCCAGCATACATTAGGTTATCAAAAAATCCCCGTTTTGATACATATGTTGCATGCATAGGTTTTGTTCACTTTTATATTTGGTCGCTTCCGGCGGGACACCCGGAGCCGGTTCCGGAATACCACCTGTTCAGATATGGACTGAAACTGTTTTCTTGTTAACTGTTCATCAAGTTATCGAAAATGCCGTTGTTTAATGAGTCGCATGTATGGGTTTGAATCACTTTTATATTTGGCCACTTCCAGCGGGACACCCGGAACCGGTTACGGAACACTACCAGTTCAGATATGGTCTGATACTGTTTTCTTGCTAACAGTTTATCAGGTAATCGGAAATGCCGCAGTTTGATGTGTCCCATGTATATGTTTGTTACATTTTTATGTATGGCCCCTTCTAAGGGTACTGGTCTAGAACACCTAAATGGCCATAACTTCGGAACGGCGGCACCGATCCGAACCATTTTCAATAGGAAACAATGGGACAAGATTTCGCGTCGAATGAACCGTCGGTCATTAAAATCGGTTGAGGTTTACTGCCAAAAAGTGATGTGAGTTTTTTTGTACACATACACACATACACACATACACATACACACATATCCGGGCAGCAGGGACTAAAGTCCTGGGGCCTGACGCACCCCCCCGCTTGCGAGTCAGCCGCGTAGTCGCCGGCTAAGAATAGGACTACTAACCCCAATTCAAGGTGTCAAGCGACCCGTGCTGAGGAATGAGTGATCGAGGGGGTGAAAAAGATGCTCGATCTTTAACGGAGCCTGTGGGGTACCTGGGCACCCCCCACAGTAAGCTGTCCCTTACCGCCGTTATGCAGGGCTCTGGCGTGGTGGACATTCTTTCCCGTGCTACTCGTGGGATTTAATCATGAAGTCAAATAAAAATCAGAATCTAGGTGGAAATAGTGGTGGGATCAACCCCTTCGCAAGAAGCGGGTTGATGAGATCTCCGACAAGGAGAAGTGAGGAGATAGGCGCTGGGAGTTGCGTACGCAGCTCAAGCGTGGGTGCTCCAGTCCACTTCCCGGCAAGCCAGCCGGTGGAGGTTATGGACGGAGCGTGGTTGTTGAGGGCCGTCAACCGAGGATCCAAAGGACGGTCCGCAATAGAGGTGGCTGAGCAGCAGCTTGGCAAAATCATCGACTTTGCGTCCACTAAGTCGAACATAAGCAAGGACCTGAAAACGGCCTTGCTTCGACTTAGGGCGTCGATCGACGATGCCAAGCAGGAGCACGCGGCACTCGCGTTGCTGACTGCTGAGTCTGCGGAGCCTGCAAATGAGAAAGTGCCGAAGTTTACCCAAACGGAGGCCTTCTCCTTCGCAGGAAGTCCGAATAAGGCGGAAGCGACTGCTCGCGACAAACGGGGCAAGCAATCGCAGAAGCGGGCGAGGCAACCGTCAGGCGAGGAGCTGTCTGGCGGTGCCCGCAAGGCCAGGCGAATTATTACCCCGAAAGTCGGTAATAATGCCGGAAGGTCGGACCCCAGCCAGGGTTCCCGGAAAGCTGGGAAGGGTGGGCCTGAAAAGGCTGGCCCGTCCCGGAAAGATGGGAACAAGGGGTTGCGACCGCTAGTGGGCCCTCAACAGCCACAGAGTAGGGCGATCCAAGGGGAGGACCCCCCTTGGACGAAGGTAGAGCGGAAGAGGAAGAAGAAGGCGAATCCGCAGGTAGTAGCGCAGGACGCCAAGCCAAGGCGTAGGAGGGCAGGTGCCAAGCGCGAGAAAGGCGACGCTATCGTCATCAAGACGGAACAGTCCAAGTACTCGGACGTCTTGAAGATGATGCGAAGCGAAGCCAAGCTTGAGGGTCTTGGAGCCGACGTACGCAGTATTAGACGTACTCGTACGGGCGAGATGATCCTGGAGCTGAAGCGCCAGAAGGAACACAAGGGCGCCGCCTACAAAAGGCTGGCAAAAGAGGTCCTTGGCGAAGGTGTGCAGGTGAGGGCTCTGACACATGAGGCGACTCTGAAGGTCAAGGACATCGATGAGATCACCGAAGTGGAAGAGCTCGTCACGGCACTGCGGCAACAGTGCGATGTGCAGGTGGCCGCCGCAGCCGTTAAGCTACGGAAAGGGCCAGCAGGGATACAGATAGCTTTGGTTCAGCTACCTGTGGCGGACGTCAAAAACTCCGTTAAAGTAGGGAGCATAAAGGTGGGTTGGTGTGTATGTCACCTGACATTCCACGAGCCACCAGAGGTTTGCTTCAGGTGTCTGGAACCAGGACACAAGTCGTGGGACTGCAAAGGCCCCGACAGGCGCAAACTGTGCAGGCGATGCGGCGCTGAAGGTCATAAGGCCCAAAGCTGCACGAGTCCGCCCATCTGCATGATCTGTACCGGGAAATCCTCGAACAACAGACATCCGATGGGTGGCCCAAGGTACCCGGCCTTCAAGAAAGCCGCAGTGAACAACAAATCACAGTGCAGGTAACGCAGCTGAACCTGAACCACTGTGATGCGGCTCAGCAACTGCTTTGTCAGGCAGTTTCTGAGTGGGAGACGGATATCGCCATCATATCGGACCCATACCGAGTACCCGCCGGCAACGGCAACTGGGTCGCGGATGGGACCAGAAAAATAGCGGCGATATGGACGACGGGTAAATACCCCGTTCAGGAGTTGGTGTCTACTACCTACGAGGGCTTCGTGGTCGCCAAAGTAAACGGGGTCTTCTTCTGTAGCTGTTATGCGCCTCCGCGGTGGCCGATCGAGCAGTTCACGCAAATGCTGGACCGCTTAACGACCGTGCTAACAGGGCGAAGGCCGGTGGTAATAGCGGGCGACTTTAATGCCTGGGCCGTGGAATGGGGAAGCCGTTTCACGAATCAGCGGGGTCAGATCCTGCTAGAAACACTGGCCATCTTAGATGTCGACTTGGCTAATGTCGGTACCAAGAGTACCTTTAGTCGAAACGGAGCGGAGTCAATTATTGACGTGACCTTTTGTAGTCCTGGCCTAACAAGTAGTTCGAACTGGAGAGTAGATGATGGCTACACTCACAGCGACCACCTGGCGGTTCGCTACAGTATCGACTACAATAACAGCAGACAGCGGATAGAAGAAGAGGCGGCTAGGCCAAGGCCAAGCCCTCGCAGGTGGAAGACATCATACTTCGACGAAGGGGTATTTAGGGAGGCGCTCCGCCGTGAGCGAAACTTAATCGGTTTAGACGGCGACGAGCTGGTAGCGGTGCTCTCACGTGCGTGTGATGCGACCATGCCTAGGCGAGTCCACCCTAGAAATGGGAGGCCACCGGCTTACTGGTGGACCGACGCGATTGCGGACCTGCGCCGCGCCTGCCTACGGGCTAGGCGGCGGATGCAGCGAGCACGATCAGAGGAAGAGCGAAACGAACGGCGGGTGGTGTTCGCCGCTGCAAAAGCCGCGCTTAAGACCGAGATAAGAGCAAGCAAAAAGGCCTGCTTTGAGGGTCTCTGTCAGAGTGCCAATACGAACCCGTGGGGTGACGCCTACAGGATCGTTATGGCCAAGACGAGAGGTGTGATGGCTCCTACAGAGCAATCTCCAGAGATGTTGGAGGGGATCATTGGAGGACTTTTTCCGCGTCATGATCCTAGTCCTTGGCCTCCTTTCGTAGGACAGCCGGGGACTGGGGCTGGCGATGAGGAGAGGGTCACCGATGTGGAACTTGCGGGGATAGCTAAGTCCCTTAGCGTAGGTAAGGCCCCAGATCCGGACGGAGTTCCGAACCTGGCCTTAAAAGTAGCTATTGCAGAGGCTCCCGAGATGTTCAGGTCTGCTATGCAGAAATGCCTGGACGAGGGAGTTTTCCCAGAAGCTTGGAAGAGGCAGAGCCTGGTACTATTGCCAAAGGCGGGGAAACCACCCGGAGACCCGTCGGCATATAGACCAATATGCTTGATTGACACGGCGGGGAAGGTGCTCGAAAAGATCATCCTCAATAGAATGTTGCGGTTCACCGAGGGCGAAAATGGTCTTTCGAGTAACCAGTACGGCTTCCGGAAGGGGAGGTCCACCGTAGACGCTATCTTGTCGGTTACAAAAACCGCCGAGAAAGCACTCGAGCCTAAGAGGAGGGGAATTCGCTTCTGCGGGGTAGTGACTCTGGATGTAAGGAATGCATTTAATAGCGCCAGTTGGGCTGCTATTGCCGATGCGCTCTTGCGTCTGGGGATACCGGAGTACTTGTACAAGATTCTCGGAAGCTACTTTCAGAATCGCGTACTAGTATACGACACGGAGATGGGTCGGAAGTGCTTTCACATAACCTCAGGAGTCCCGCAAGGTTTCATCCTGGGTCCGGTGTTATGGAATGTCATGTACGACGAGGTGTTGAGGTTGGAGTACCCAGTGGGAGTGGTGATTGTCGGATTTGCCGACGATATTACGCTCGAAGTCTACGGTGAAACGATCGAGGAGGTGAAGTTGACTACCGACCACTCGATCAAGGTTGTGGAGGCGTGGATGCGGTCCAGAAAACTGGAGCTGGCTCACCACAAGACAGAGGTGACGGTTGTTAACAACATGCAGTCGGCGCAGCAGACGGAGATCAGTGTAGGAGAGTGCACTATCCTGTCGAAGCGCTCTGTCAAGCACTTGGGCGTGATGATCGACGATAAGCTTACCTTCGGTAGCCACGTCGATTATGCCTGTAAAAGAGCCTCCACAGCTATTGCGGCACTGTCCCGGATGATGTCCAATAGCTCAGCGGTGTACGCCAGTAAGCGCAAGCTTCTGGCTAGTGTTGCTACGTCCATACTTAGGTATGGCGGCCCGGCGTGGGGTACCGCGCTAAGCACTAAATGCTACCGACGGAAGCTGGAAAGTACTTACAGGCTTATGTGTCTGAGGGTTGCAAGCGCGTACCGTACCGTGTCACACGACGCTCTCTGTGTCATTACTGGTATGGTGCCTATCAGCATTCTTATCAGTGAGGACATGGAGTGCTTCGAAATGCGCGGCACAAGAGGCATACGCAAGACTGTCAGGATGGCCTCTATGGTCAAATGGCAGCGCGCGTGGGACAGTTCCACCAAAGGAAGGTGGACCCATAGGTTGATACCGAGGGTAGATAGTTGGATTAATAGGCGCCAGGGGGAGTTTCATTCCACCTGACACAGGTCCTTACAGGTCATGGTTGCTTCCGACAGTATCTACACCGTTTCGGGCATGCGGATTCTCCCGAATGCCCAGTGTGCAATGGTTTAGAGGAAACGGCGGAACACGTTTTGTTCGTGTGCCCGCGTTTTCGCACAATGCGTGACCGCATGCTTGCCACATGCGGGGAGGACACAACTCCGGACAACTTGGTCCAGAGAATGTGTAGGGATGAGATTAGCTGGAATGCCGTTTCAACGGCTATCACCCATATCGTCTGGGAGCTACAAAGGAGGTGGCGCGTGGACTCGGAGAATGGCTAGTCCAGATGCAGTACAAGAGGTGGTCCAGGGGTTCGGAGTCGGCTTCGTAGGTCATACCGGTGCCCTGCGGTCGAGATCGACCCTTACAGCGATTAAGTGGCCGCGGAGAGGAAGTCCCGGTAGCGGTGCTGTCGTGGCGTCAGTCTACTGGGTTGGATCTGAGCCCGCGGTTGGAAAGGGGTCCCCGGCAAGGGTCGGGGTAGGTGAGACCCTGCTGTCTGCAACCTACGGATGCATCTGATAGGGCCTGAAGGGTAGTAATACCCTTCCTTTGCGGGCAGGTCAGATCGGGTTGCATGTGGGCATCAGTTCTTGATGTCCGCTCAGCAGTAGGGCGCGGGCGGGGTTGACCCTGCCCGCCTTCCGAGGACAAAGGGAGTGGCGAGGACCACTCGGGAAACTGGCTAAGCGCCAGCAGGCTATCGTGATGGACTCTCCAGAGCGAGCCATCGATGTTCGTTGCTGCTAGGCTACGGCAGCTAACCTTGAGGGTGCGATATGCACTAGCCCCTCTCTGAAGCAATACCTTCTTGGTGGTTCCGGAGAGACGTAGGGTTTGGCGACCATAGGAATGTGTTTTAGTGGGTCGAGGAGAGAGTAGTCCTGGCTTCTACCGGCATTGTAGAAGACGGCCTTAACCCCACACTACCCTAACCTTCCTGTTAAGGTGTCTGATGAGCAGATTTATCCCCCTATGGTTTAGAAGGACCGACTGGGAGACGACGCGTCGTGGCAGAAGCTGATTACTTGACATATGGAAATTAGCTAGCTAGAGGCAAATATCAAAACGGGACATGCCACAAAAGTTCAGCCTATTGCACGCAGTGGCTTAATTTCCCCAACAGGGGAGGAAAAAAAGGTCTGAATAGAGTAATGCCTGAAGGAATACCTGAAGGAACTATTGGAGAATCCCTTGGAGGAAGTTGAAAAGAATATTTTGAGAATTTGCTAGAGGAAAATCTGAACCACTAAAGGAAAATTCCAGAGGAATTTCTGAAAGAATCTCTGAATTTTTGTAAAAAAAATAGTTCAGAACTGCATTTAAAAAAAAACAATTGCAGAAATACTTTGTAGAATTTCTTCAGAATGTTTGAAGAAATACATTGAAGAATACAAGCATGTACTTATGTAGCAATCCTTAAATGAATATCCTTTAGAATTCTTCATCGTATTCCAGGAGGAATTTCGGAAGAAATTTCTGAGGAAACCCGTGGATTAATTTCAAGATTAATCGTTTGAAAAATTTTTAGAAAAACTCCTGAATCAGTACCAAGGAAAATTCATGTGGGAATTCCGGAAAGAATATCTGCAGGAATCCCTGAAGAAATTTCCAAAGAAATCCATGGACAGGGATGCATTTTGAAGGGATGTTAAAAGGAATCTTAAGAAAATTCTGCGAGAATCTTCTTTCTGTAAACATTCAGGTTATTTTTGGTAAATCCTCAAGGAATCCTCAAAGAAATTTTTGGCGGTTTCCTTGAAAATAGTCCTCGAGTATTTCTAGAAATTTTAGGATTTTTTTCTTGCGAATCATATAAAAAGAATTCCTGCCAAGAATGTCCCTTTCGCGGATGATTACAGCAAAATTTCGTGAAATAATAATGCAAAGAGATAAGGGTGGCCCACACTTAAAAACATTAAATTAAAAAATGGCAAGACTTTACCCTTTAATGGCGCTCAACGAGCTTGACGTGGAGCGGACCTGGTGTGATGGTTAGAACTCTTGACTATCACGCCGAGGTCCTGGGATCGCATCCTACTCCTGACAAACTCGCAAAATGTGAGTTCTTCCTTCGGAAGGGAAGTAAAGCGTTGGTCCCGAGATGAACTAGCCTAGGGCTAAAAATTACACGTTAATATAGATAAAAAAAAAAAAAACGAGCTTGACGTTAAGGTGGGAAAATTTGGCCAAATTTCCATCCATCAGGCGATGGCGGGCAATCGTCCAGGATGGAGATCTTGCAATTTGGTTCTCTGCACCACCATGGGTGCTCAGGACTGAAAGTAAGTAAGAAAGTATTCTCTGTTTTTTTTTTGCATGTGTTTTTTATCTTGCGGCATACACGAAGTCACTATATGCCGAAGAAAGTCAAGGAAATTTTCATTACGGGAAATTCCTGCACCGGGCGGGAATCGTACCAGTCACCCTCAACATGGTCATACTGAATACCCGCGACTTCAAAGCAGTGGCTATATGGGCCTTTACATCTATCGTAACCCTAAAAATGGATCACCCTTCTTGCATTACCAAGCAGTAAGCACCTTTCCTTCTCACCCAGAACTGCACAAAACTCCACGCTTCAACGATTTGAGCTCGTTATAGTGGCTTGAATGGAACATCTTTTGCTGATGTCCTATGCTAACCGTAGCAACAGCATCAATTGCAATGACAGCACAAGGTCAGCTCCATTCAGAGAACTCCGCATCCCTATCATTCCTCAACGTTGTCACCTCATCGCTCGTTCAACTGCAATTGGTGCACCGCAGTCAGTCGGTGCACGACAAACGAGGTGCATTCGCTCTCGCAGCAGTCAATAAAACGGTTGAACGTTGTTGAAGAATCGGTGTCACTGGGAAATTAACCTGGAGAACTGATTCTGCTGTTCCTGCGTCGCAACCATAAATTAGACCAAGCGAATCGGGTTCAACTGTTGCACCACTAGCAGGCCAGGGCACACGATTGAAAGCGAATGAGAAATGATGATTAAATAGGTATGTGTTTGTGTTGGGTGTGTGCAGCAAGTGCACCATCCGGCTTCATCAGTCGAGATATTTATATCCATCCATCCTCCTCCTAAGACATGATCCAAGTATCGAGTACAAGGAGGGAAAGATGATTTGTCGAAGAGCAACAAAGTAATGAGTTATTTATAGATCCTAGGTTCAAACCTTATGAAATTCTAACATGCAATAGATCCATGCATTTTGCTCTTAAGGAACAGAATTTTCAAGGAAATCTGAAAAAATACTTTTGTGAAAACTTTTGAACATTTTATAGATATACCCATCCGTACTCCGCACAATAATGACGATCTCTTTCCTATCGACTAATGTAAAGTTGACCGTCCCATTTGCGGAGGAGCCATCATTGGCGTATCTAGGATTTTTTCCTAGGGGGTGCCTAGGGGGTGCCAGTTCCAGTGGCTCTCAGGTTGCTTTTTTTAAGGAAATACCGATCCGACCTCTATATACTGCGTCGCGGGAAAATAGAATTTGTATATTCAGTTTGAACTAAAGTACTTAACAATAATCGCGACAACCCCTGTTTTGTGGATTTAAAACAATCAGATCCATTAGAATACATTTTCGAAGCAATTATTAGACGTGTAAATCTCGGAAAGTATAAAATATCCACAAATTTGCGTGTATTCATCGTGACATCCTCTTTGTTTTATTGCATGATAACAACCCTTATAAAAATATCTTTCAAAAAATATAAATAAATACTTAAAATTTCAAAATCAGAATACATATTTGCATTTTTGGTTTGGTCACAAAATAAATGGTTAAAAAGCGTTTTTTTTTTAAATTAGTTGAATATTACCACGTGGACACGAAAATACTTTTACAGAAAAATTGTGAGTGTGATTCTCAAAACTACAAAATTCCCACTCGATTATCCTGAGTTCCGTTCTGAAGCTTCACTAACATATTATCAATCCAGTTGAAACCTGGAAATTGGTGCGAGCGAACTTCGATTTTTCTCATCGGGATCCTGATGTTCGCCTCAAATTCCGATTTCGACTGGATTGGTAATTACCATATATTAATATATCTGGTGAATGGAATGCTCTATAAAGCTGATTTTTAAATAGTATTTCAAGCACTGTTTTGTTAATGTCAGCAATTCTCTTGATATTTGCTTTTAAAAATTCTCCAATTATTCTTCAGGCAATTCCTTAGGGAATTCTTTTAGTGAAGCCATTCAACAATGACTCTGGGAACCTCCGCACATTTTTTTTTAAATATCTTTGGCAAGTCATTCTGCTTTTTTGGATTTTCGTCCATTTTTTAGACTTTGATTATTTATGCTATTCGGTATTCCTTCGCCAATTCCTTCGAAAACTCCTTCGGAAAGTCTTTCATAAATCGTTTCTATAATTTTATTGAAAAATCTTCAGACACTTTCTTCTAGATTTCTTCAGTTTCCGATGTTACTTACATTGAACATTTATTCGGGAGTTTCATCAGCAATTCATTCGAAAATTTTGGCAACTTCGATTATTACTTTTAGGAACTACTTTTAGGTTCCTTTGGAAATTGGGTTTTTAAATTTTGAAAAATATATAGATTTTTCGATTTTATACGAAAGAGCACCTTTTTCTGAGCCACTATGATTTTTTTTTCAGATTTTTAAAACCTTATTTTGGTACCTTAAATCAAATTCAAAGAAATTTTTTTAAATCGCCTTCTGACAGCTGTGTAACTGTTTGACAGCTCCGCCCAGTACAAAATGCGACGAGGGGTGATTCGACAAATCGCTCCCATACAAACTTCAAATTGATTTTTAAATAGGTTCCCGGGCTGCAAAATTCATGAAAATTTGGATTTCGGCTCAGTTTGACATGCAGATTCAGAATATCGAATTATCTCAACACCTTTAAAGAAGCCAATTGATTCCGCAAATTTCTTATTGATTTTCGTCGGGAATTTATTTGACAAAAGCTTTGGCGGTTCTTTAAAAATTCCGTCACCGTGATTCTACGGAAATAACTTTTGGGGTTCTTTTTAAATTTTCTTCAGAAATTCCTTTAATGCTTTCGGAAAATTCTTTGAAAATTTCTTCGAAATCATTTCTTTGTTTTTTTTTATAGAATATATAGAATATTTCGGCAATTTATTTTAAGACTGGATTTGGTCAATTTCCTTAAGGCTCAAATGAGAATGACTCAAATGAAATGACAAAGAACTTAAAAAGCACTTTTTCCCAAAATGATCCATAAATCTAATAAAATGAGAATGTCCGATTGTTGATTTAGTCAATTATGACAATCGGACACGCTGGTTTTGTTCGATTTTTCGTCATTCTGGATAAAAGTGCTCTTTTAGTTTTGTGTAATATGCGATTCTCATTTGAGCCTTAAAAAGTCTTAATATTTTTTATTCAGGAATTCCTCTGGTAATTCTTATATGAATTCTTTTGGCAACTACTTTGAAAGCTCTGATGTAATTTTGATGGATTTTTTTTTCGACAATTTCTTTGGGAATTTTTTTGTACGTTTTTTTGTGAATTTCATGGGATTTTCTTTAACCAAGACCAGTTTAGAATTTTAGATTTTCCAATTTAGCAACTTTCGGAAGTAATGAATACAGTTAAATCAAAAAGAATTTCAAAAATAATCACAATAAAATTTCCTAATAAATCCGCAAAATAACTGAAAAAGAAATTGCTGATATAATTTCAGAGGAATAGCCATTGAAATTAATCAAAAAAAACCAAAGAAATTGCTGATGAAATTCTAATGAAACTACCGCAGAAATTTTCAAAAAAAAATAATACCAAATAACAACCATGTCGAAGGAATCCTCAAAGAAATGGTCATACTACGATAAAGCGAATACGGAGTCGTAGGTTCGAATCCCACCAGAACGCGATTTTTTTCTCGCAAATTCATCTCTCAATTTGTCAATTAGCAACATTCTGTGCCTTCTAATTAATTACAAGTTTTTCCCGTACATTCCTATAGGATTTCACTAGAGATTTCTCTAGTAATACCAACAATCAATACGATGCTGGTGAATTTTTTGTGACGCCAGTCGTTCCCCCAGTGAAATCGCCCAATCCTGGTATTTCTGACGCCACGCTTTTAATGTCAGCTTGCTCCGCCCTTTCTCATCGAAGCAAGGCTGAGTCCGCCAATGAGCCATTTTACAAAGTGTTGATGATGATATTGATTTTCACGGGTTATTGGACACTACCTGCTCCTGTCAAAATTCATTCATAAAATCGGCTCGTTAAATGGACTATTATGTGACCATGACAACGAGAGAAAAACGGTTGTTCGATTCCCGCTCCAGTCGGGGAAAACTTTTCGTCAAACGGAAAATTCTCCATTGGGCCACTGGGTGTTATGTGTGTTGTCCGTTGTCATATGTTAGTGCTTGTTCAGTCTGTACAACCTCTGGTTGAAGACGGTGTAGTGTCTTTTTTTTTTTTTTTTTTATTGACATATCACGACGAAAAAAAAACAACCGTTTATTCTTTTTCGGTTTTGAATAATTGGCTGCCGCAGTCTAAGATTTTTTAGTGGGCGGACCCATTAAGGTCGATCCCAATCTACCGCCACAGGAAATTCCTCTCGCCCTCAAAGAACTGGATCACGGACCACGTTGGTCGAACCCTCGGTCGAACCATTATATAGGAAGGCTCTGCCGTGGACAAATTGGTTGGCGGTGGATCGGGATCGTTCTGCAGGGATTCACCCCGATGTTATAATGATATGTATGAACTGATTGGCACTACTGTTCAATCAATTCGATATTAATTGAATATCATTAAGAAAACAACTTCCAAAGCCTCTTCAATAAACATTATTAGAATTTTACTTCATTTCGTTATTGACAATGTTTTGATTTAAAAAAAAAAGTTGCTCTATGTCCAACTATGCAGACTGGGAACGAACCATAACCGTCGAGATCACTGAGCTCTTGTTTAACCCACACGGTTATCAACGCTCGAAGATATGTTGTATAAAAATCAATCTGTCAGTTGACACTGCGTCATTAGGCAATCTTTCTCGTTGTCATGGTCACTAAATTGGCGAACTCAGTCTTGCTTTGATTGAAACGGGCGGAGCCAACTGACATTGAAAGCGTCACTTTAAGGAAACCAGTATTGGGCGATTTTACTGGGGGAAACATGGGGGAAAACTGGCGTCACAAATCGAACTGAATTTGTTCCTGACATTTATGTCTTAGTATTAAGTCTATGGTAATACCTTCTAGGATTTCTCTGGAAATTTCAACTATTTCCGAAATTCGATTAGGGATTCCTCTAGAGATTTCTACTGGAATTCCTTTAAGAAGCCCAAGTGGAGTTCCAGGAGTAATACCGTGAATAATTTCTATAGTAATCCACAAATAACTCTAGAATAATTACTGGTAGAGTCTCTAGAAAAATCCCTGGAAGGATCAAAGGCATTTCTGGAAGTATCCTAGGAACACTGCCTAGAAGAATCCTAGCTAGAAGGCCAGGAGAAATCCCTAGAGGGATTCCTACAGGTATCACCGTGAGAATTTCTTGACGAGACCTACAGGAGGCATTCCTGAAACATTAGAAGCAGCAGGAATCTTTTGTTTTTAATTTTTATTATTGTGTATTTTAACTTATGCTAATTCTACACTTAAGCAGAAATAGCTTATGGAACCCCAGGAGGAGATCCTGGATGAAGGTCAAGAGTATTTCCTAGAAAGATTGCCTTGAAGAATCGCTGCAAGTTTTGAAGGAATCCCTGGAGAAACTCTTAGAATAATTCCTAGAAAATTTCCGGAGATATTACAGTAAGAAATTCTGGAGGAGTCCTAGGAGGAATTGCTGGAAGAACCACAGTAGGAACTGCTTGAGAAATCCTGCTGAAATTCCTGGAGGAAGACCAAGTGGAGTTCCTGGAGAAATCCCATGAGAAATTTATGAGAGAATCCTTGGATAAAATATCTCCCATAAAAATGCCTGGAGGATCACCGGAGAGCTTCTGAAGAAATCACAGGAAAAATCTCAGGAGGTATTGTTAAAAGGGTTCTGGGGTGTATCATTGTAGAAATCTCAGCAGAAATCTTAGGAGGTATTGCTGGAGGAAACTATACGAGAATTTATAGAGAAATCCAATCAGGAATGCCTGGCGGAATCCAAAGAAAAAATCCTTGGAATGCCAAGAGAAGTCCCTGCAAGAACCGGTAGAGGTATTCTGGAAGAATCTTTAGAGAATGTCCTGAAGGAATCGCGAGGAATTTCTGAAGAAATATCAGGAAGATTTCTCGGAAGAATTTCAGCTATAATGCTAGGATAAATTCGTAAAGGAATCACAAGAAGAATATCTGGACGTATCATAGTAAGAATTTCTGAAGGAATTGCTGGAAGATCCTTGAGTTGTTTGAGGTATTCTTGGAGGAAGGCCAAAGGGAGTTTCTGCAGGAATTCCATGAGGAATTTCTATAGGAATTCCTGAATGAGTCCTTGGATAAATCCCTGATAGGACAACCAAAGAAATTTCTGCAAGAATTCCAGGAATATTCCAGCAAAAAAGCCAAGAGAAAGCTCTAGAATCCGTAGCATAATTTCTGAACTACCATAGTTAGAATGTATTAAGGAAGAATAGCTGGAAGAACCGCAGGAATTGCTAGAAGAATCCCAGCTGGAATAACTGGAGCAGCGCTTCCCAAAATGGGAGTTTGGGAAGCACGGATCTGGAGGAATTCCTACAATTCAGTGAGGTATCGTAGAAGTAATTTCTAGAGAAATCCTTGAATCAGGAATGCCGGGGGTATCCTAAAAGAAGTTCCTCTACCAAGTGCCCGGAGGAATACCTACAGTTCACCTTGAAAGAATTGGTAGAAGTATACTGGAGGAATCCCTGATAGAATCGCAGGAGGAATTTTTTGAGGAATCTCTGGAAGATTTTCCGAAAGTATTGCAGCATGTAAATATGCCAGGTTAAATCCCTAGAAGTATTTTTGAAGGAGTTATAATGGGAATTGCTTGAAGACTTCCAGCCGGAATTCATGGAGGAAGGCCAATAGGAGTTCTTGGAGAAATCCCCTGCGGAATTTCTGGAATAACCTTTGGAGGAAGTCCTGGTTAAATCCTTGAAGAAATCTCTGGATGAATCACCGAAGGGATTTTTAGAAAAATCCCAGGATGATTTTCTGGAAGAATTTCCGAAAGAACTTCCCTAGTAGAATTCCTGAAGGTATCACAATGAGAATTATTGGAGGAGTTCTAAGAATCCTAGCCACAGTTCCCGGAGGCAGGCCAATATGAGCTCCTGGAGGAATTTCATGAGAAATTTCTGGAAGAATCTATGAATAAAATCTCCGAAGGAATTCCTGGAAGAAACTTCTGAAAGAATCCCAGGAAGTTTATCCTAAATAACCTAACCAGGAATTCCTGAAGAAATCCCAAGATAAATTTTTAGAAGAATCCCTAAAAGAATTCCAAGAAGTACCATAGTAAGAATTTCGAAAGAAATACTACGAGAAAGTGCTGGATCAATCTCCGCTGAAATTTCTAGTATGTACAACCCCATCTGAACTGCCGGGAGAATCCTGAGAGAAATTTATTAAAGAAATATCAGGAGGAATCCATAAAGGAAGCCTAGAAAAATCACTGTTTGAATAGATAAAGGTATTACTGGAGGAATCCATGGAGAAGTCTGTTGATTTTTCTTACCAATATCCAAAACGCCAAAATGTGCAACAGGTGTATAAGTAATTCCCAGTGTGTTTAAGTTTTATTCAAATGTGCCTTTAATAAATATTGAAATTTATTGTGTGAATTTTTAAATTTTAGGTGACTGTCAAGGAAAAATTCTAAGGGGTGCCAAATTTGTTCTAGGGGTGCCAGGCACCCCTGGAACCCCCCCTAGCTACGCCAATGGGAGTCATCCGCCATAAACCATATTTGCGCGCTTCTAGCAGATCGTTGAACCTGATGCTCTCTAAATATGCACGCTGGCTGTGATGCAGCACGTCATCACCGCTGCTGCTGCTGCTGGTCGTCGTAGGAGATGCGATGCGGTTTGCTTGGCACTGGCTGCACTCTTGTTTATTTTATATGACTAGAAAAAAAAAAAAATAAAACCAGGAGAAAAGCTGCGGTCGGTGTCAGAGATGTTGTTTGTCTATTTGCAAAACTGCCATCATCAGTCATCATCACCGCAGCACCGCACCGGCAGCAAGCCACAGCGAGAGTGCGAGAAGGAAATGTGCAGTGCAGTGCACTTGAACATACAACGCAACAGTTGTGATCTTCAAATGAGACTATGATGCACTTTGTCACCTGATAAAGTCAAATGATTTGATGAATTTGCTACCGGTCTTACTTTTGAGCTCTGAAACGTAAGGTCAAGATGCCCAGTAATTCAATACTGACAAAATGGACTGAATCTACTGAATTGTCTGCTATTTCGCGATTGAGGTGGATGTACGTACAGCAATGCCAGCGTTTCAAATGTTCCAGCAATTGCATACCATTTGCAAATAATACATGGGTCGTAGGAATAAAAAGTAGAGAACTTTATAAACTTTACTCTGAAGTAAAGCCCACAGAGTTTGCTCCCAACAAACATTATTGCTGTATAATGGATGAATAAACCGCTCTTCAGCTTGATTTTAAAATGTTTAGCTGAATAAGCTGTTATTGAGCTATCATTGTTACTTGAGTACATATTTGTTTTTGGCGAACGACTGGAACTATGATAATCGGAGGAATTTGGCACTCTCAGTCTTACAAAATCAAACGATTTATTTTAATCTGCCCGACGTTTCGGCCATGGGATGTGAAAAAGGCCACATCCCATGGCCGAAACGTCGGGCAGATTAAAATAAATCGTTTGATTTTGTAAGACTGAGAGTGCCAAATTCCTCCGATTGAGTACATAGTTAGTATGAATTAAAAAGTATTTTAACATGAGCGTCTACAGTACAAACGTGTAGTCTATCAAAACAAATGCTGAAGATTCATACTGTAAATTTGTGGTTCCGTTCGATATTTCTCAAAAGATTCCTGCCTTTTCACAATATTTTTCTTAGTAGTCCAGGTTAAATTTCTCTCGAAGGTTCTTCCAGATTCCTACCGACATTTTCCCCAGATGCTAGCAATTCTTCTCGGAATTCCTTCGAGAGAATCATCCAGGATTCCTGAATTCCGACCGATTTCGTTTGAAGTTGCTCACAGAGATGTAGGATTTTTTTCATAGGTATAGTCTCTAGCGAGATTCGGCCCAGAGTTCCTCCTAAATTTTCTCCAAGAAGTTTTCATGAGATTTTACTCAAAGTCTATCCCGGAATTTCAACAGGATTTCTCATAGGAGTTGTCGCGAGGTTTCTCCTACAGTTCCTTCTAGAGTCCTGGATTTTCTCTCATGATTCGTCGGTCAGGGTTCCTTCAGAGTTCCTTTTGGGAATTCTACAGGAGTTATTGTTAATAAGTGTCATAAAGTTCTAACCTTGATTTCTTTCTGTGGTATTGCCTGCAATTTGTCTCGTTCTTGTTTCCGGAACTTCTAGCTGTGATGTTTTCCAGGATTACTCCAGATTGTTACCAGACTACTTGGCTAATAAAGCAGTAGTGTGAACATCCTGCCAGTTTTTGTGACTTTGGCGTGATTTCGATATTACTGGTCGATTTGCTAGTGATGTTTACTTTGAAACAGAAATTACCTAAAAATAATTTTAGGCATTGTGTGGTTTTCGCGTCAAAGGAGGGATAAGTGATGAGAGAGATTTGGTAAGACTTGCGTTTACTTAAGGGCGCTCAAAAACTTTAATAAGCACTAGTAATCGGATTTTCCTGCATTGCTTGTGATCTAGGGATGGGAACACTCACTTGCAAAGAGTTACTTACTTGCTAGTTTCTCAGCTCAGAAGCGTGAAATCAAGAAATGATGTATGGACGACTTTTGCCTTGTGGATTTGTCTAAAACTTTGTCAAACAGAGTAGGGGTCGCACACGAATCCCAGCTGTGAAAACGACTCTCCACGAGGTGTTGTTTACATTCACCTCGTGGAGAGTTGCCTTCGTAGCTTCCTCACGACTTCGGTATACGTTTGCGACCTCTTCTCCATTCGACAAACTTTCAGACAAAATCACAAGGCAATAGTCGTCAATACATCGTTTTTTGATTGCACGCTTCTAAGCTGAGAAAATAGCAAGTGAGTGTAACTCTTTGCAAGTGAGTGTTCCCATCCTTGTCGCAGCATTTTGAATAAGGCTTACAATCACATAAGCTCACTAGCATTGGGCAAATCTCGATGAGACATCGATTTTCGTAAATCGATTCGAATCAGATCAGCAGAATCGATTCACCGATTTAATCAAATGCTTTGAATCGATGTTTTCACATTGATTCAATGTTATAAAATATTACAAAACTATGAAATGATTCGTTTACTGCATGTAGTTCAAGTTCATGGTATGATTTATTTGTCTTTATAACTTCAATTTCCGCAGACTGCTGAGAAAAACTCCCCTTGGATCTTTAAAGATACTCCTCCAGAATTCTGAATTCTAGAATTATGAGAGAGATTTCTTCAGAATGCTGAAAATGATAACACTAGAATCCTGAGCGAAAAGAAAGTAAGACACTTCCGGTATCTTGGTAGGAATTCTCTCTGATTTTTCTGAGAGTGATTACTCCACATCATTGGGACGTATTGTCTCAGAGCCCCGAGAGGAATTCTCCCAGAATCTTGTAATAGATTGTCTCAGAATCCTGAGAAAAGCTTACCCTTGGGATTCTCTCAAAATGTTCCAGAATCCTATGATGGATTATCCCAGAATCCTGGGAGGAAATCCAAGGGCGGATCTTCCACATTCTTGAAATAAATTCATCTAGAATACTAAAAGAGATTTTCACAAAAAAAGGATTTCCGAAATTCTTAGCTGAATTCCACAAACTTAAAAACAATTACCCAGAATCCTGAAAAGGGTAGCTTAGAATCCTAAGGAGCAATACTCCAGAATCCTGAGAATGGTTCCCTCAAAATACTTGGCGGGATTGCCAAAGAAATCTGAGATATACTCTCACAGAATTCTGGGAGATAGGATTCCTTCTGAAATTTTTATAGTAAGTATTCTCCCAGAATTTCCCAAAAATCCTGGGTGGATTCCTTTAGAATGCTAACAATAACTCTGCCAGTATCCCCAAAGGTATTCCCTAGAATTCTACGAGTGATTCTCCCAGAATCCTGAGAGACATCATAAGAGGGACTCTTCCTGATTCTTGAGAGAAATATATCTAGGAACCTAAGAGGGATTTCTCCTAAAATCTGTTGAGGATTCTCCCTGGAAGGGATTACGAAAACTTCTAGAATGGGCTTCTCCAGCACCCTGAGAAGGTTTCTCTGGAATTCTGAGAGGTATTCCCAAATAAAACAGAAAAATTACCTCAGATTCTTGAAAGACACTCCCCCAGAATCTTTGAAACGATTTCCCTTAACTCCTGAAAGGGATTGTCCTAGAACTCTGAGAGTGATTTCTCTAAAATACTTTAAATTATTACAGCAGAATCTCAACAGAATCTTACCATAATCATGTCGAGGATTTTTCCTGATTACTGAGTAATATTCTTCCTGAATCCTGAAGGGATTTCTGGGAGGAACTGCTCCAAAGAAAACAGAATGCTGAGAAGGATTTCTTCCGAACCCTAAGAGGAATAACAAAATCTATGTGAGGTATTCTCCAATAAATAATAATTCTGAGAGATTCTTCAATAAATAATAATTCTAAAAGAGAGTGACCTAGAATCTTGAAAAATACAGCCTCAGAATGGTGGAGCGGATCTGGTGTGATGGTTAAAGCACGTGACTATCACGCCGAGGACCTGGGATCGAATCCCACTCCCGACCAACTCGCAAAATGTGAGTTCTTCCTTCGGAAGGGAAGTAAAGCGTGGGTCCCGAGATGAACTAGCCCAGGGCTAAAAATCTCGTTAATACAGATAAAAAAGCCTTGAAATGCCTCTAAAATCCTTCTGGATTTCTCCTGAAAGCATCTGAACCCCGGAGCCTTGAAGCCTATGCGAACGCCCTGAAACTTCTTGAAGCAATTCTGAAACGCCTTTGAAGCTTACCTGAAAGGCTGTGAAGCCCGCAATAATTACCGGAACCTCTTTGGAAACCCTCAAAACACCCTGAAATGCATTGAAATGCCTCTGAACTCTCCCCGTACCGTCTATGAAGCACAACTTAAACATACGTTGAGCCCCCTAAAAGCCTCGGGAACCACCTAAATTGTCTTGATACGCCTCAACACGGCTTGTAACTTCATGAAACGCATCTGAAGGATTAGGTTATTAGGTTATTAGGTTTAACGATGCCATGATTTGTAATCATGACAAAAAAATTATAGTTATCGTGACAAATTTTAACCTTTTCCATGGTCAGAAGTCGTCATGCGAAAAACGACAAAGCGTTATGTGTCAGGAAACCATACCGCAGAGTCATAAAATCATGACTCTGATTCCTGTAACCATGACTCCGAGTTATAATAGACACATTTTACCGTGACGTTACAACGTTTTGACGCCTTTTCTGTCAGATTTTCCACTATAACTCGTAAATTCAACCGTAAACCCTAAAATATTTTTGCATATTCGGATACCTTGTAAAATTTACAATAAGTTCTGTTTAACAGTTAGTTTTCATTGGAATAGTATGTTTAAAATGGGAATTAGTAGCGCAACGTTACAATGTTGTAACGTCACACTACTCATTCTCATTTTTAACATACTTTCCCAATGAAAACTAACTGTGGAGCCTCGTAGCTGTGCGGTTAGGGTCACCAAGCTTCTAATCGCACCATGTTAGGGGTGAGGGTTCGATTCCCGCTCCGGACGATGAATCTTTTCGTGAGAATAGTTTCTTCTCCGTATCCACTGGTGCATGCTCCGTGTGTCCCTTGTCTAGTGTTCAGTTTTCATATTCAGTCTGTGCAGCCTCTGGCTGAAGACGGTGTCCGTGTCTTTAAAAAACTAACTGTTCAACAGATCGTACTTATTGGAAAATTTACAGGGAATCCGAATATGACAGAAAAGGCGTCAAAACGTTGTAACGTCACGGTAGAATGTGTCAATACCATTAATAAAAACAACAGATTTTGGTGCCTCTCAACGTTACGCAATGTAAGCCTGTCAGCCACTTTTTTATTTCAGTCAAGGAGTCCCGTGCGATCGGCATTGAAAAAGCTTATTTTCAAAGCCGCAATATTCAAATTTTCCAGCATTTTCTATATTGTTTCAAACAATGTTCATAATTTCAGAGTGCATGCTTCATGATTCCATGACCTAATTTGCCATTTTTTGTCAACAATTATCTAAAGCGTTACGCTAAGGTTACGTTACGATAAAATAAGTCATGCTATCATGACCTTTTTCATGGTGTAATTTTATTACATAAAAACACACATTTCTCGCGAAATCATGACTCATCTGTCAGCTTTTAGGTGCCGGATTATTGTTTGAAGAATATTTTTCTTAAGAAATTTCATTTGAAAGTGTAACCAAACTAGTTTCTAAACGCAAACAAACCAAAACGTTCTTCAATCAAATCCCCGTCCCATAGCCAGTTTTCTAATCTTATCCCACGTTTCACTTTCCTCTGCAATTCAACATTTTTGGAATTCTCATCCCTCTCTCGAACCTACCGCCAAGGCGCCGTCCATTCACGAATCTAGCAGCAGCCGTGTGTCTGCCGTAGAGTCTCTAGCAGCAGCCAAGCTAAACTGTAGCCAGCATTGGTGCGGGTTTCCCCAATTTCGCCCTTTTTGTTGACTTCTCCGAAAAGGAAACCAGGTCGGAAGCCGGTTGTCGTCCGTCACGCCGCACAGGTAGGACGACAAGCATCACCATCGGTCTACTTCTACTGCCGCGCCGTAGGCAGTCGTATATCCCTTTCGTGACGAACCAACACAATTGTGCTGTTGAGCAACAACAGTTTTGCGTATTTTTTTCAACAGTTAAGTCTTTGATTTACCTGATGTAAATTGTTTTATATATTGAGCCTCTCTCTCTCTCTCTTCTTGGCGTGACGTCCTCATTGGGACAAAGCCTGCATCTCAGCTTGGTGTTCTATGAGCACTTCCACAGTTATTAACTGAGAGCTTCCTCTGCCAATGACCATTTTGCATGCGTATATCGTGTGGCAGCACGAAGATACTCTATGCCCAAGGAAGTCAAGGAAATTTCCTTTACGAAAAGATCCTGGACCGACCGGGAATCGAACCCGTCACCCTCAGCATGGTTATGCTGAATACCCGTGCGTTTACCGCCTCGGCTATATGGACCCTGTCAGGTCTAGCCTAACGCCGGCCCTGACTTGATAGATAATTGTTAGAGTGGGACAGTTGGCTACACTGAGATGGTGAACGTGAGCTCGAGGCGGTTGCCGGGTAAGGGAGGTGAGAGTTGTGTGTGAACGAACGGACCGAGAAGTTGTACGGCGGTGCGGAATAAATATCTCAGAAATATAAAACGGTAAATTAGAACGCGTTGTTATTCGTATACCAAAATCCGACATATTTTGGCGGCGAGGATGAAACAAAAGTGTACCGGATGCAAACAGGCCGATTATCGTCGGGGAAAATAAGTTTTTGTCTATCGAAAAAAAAAACGCGGTAGCGTGGTCGGCCAAGTGGTTGGCGGAACGGAAAAGTTGTGGTTGTGCTTGGAAGCGAAACGAAATCATGAACCATTCCAGTCGCATCAAACCATTCGACGTGACGATTGAGTCAAGCCGTCTACCCACCGAGTGGGAGACGTGGAAATATGATCTAGAGTCATTTTTTGTGGCTCAACGGATCGAAACACAGTATGAGAAACGTGCACAGTTAGCCTATCTGGGGGGACCAGGACTTCAAAGCCTACTGAGACACCTTCCTGGAGTAGACAACGTACCCCACGTTACCATTGATCCCCCATATTATGATGTAGCTGTTAAATGTCTAGATGACTACTTTGAGCCATTCCGTCGCAAAACGTTTGAGCGCCACCTATTCCACCAAATTTCTCAAAACTCTGGGGAACGTTTCACGGATTTTGTAATGCGACTTCGGAAACAGATTGCGAGATGCGGTTATGACTCGTCAGTGGTTGATGAATTGATCGCTGATCGTATTACGCAGGGTTGTACTTCCGAGGAATTGCGCATCAAACTTCTTCAGAAAGACAGGACTTTGGAAGAGACAATCGCATTGGGGACTAGCTTGGCAGAATCCTCACAGAAATCCACAGACCTGAGTCGACCGTCTGTATGGAAGAGAGAGCAACAAGAAGTTCATGCCATTCGTCAATCTTTTCCGCGGAAGTATCCAGAAGCCTCTCGGAACACTCGCTCGGAATTCAGGTTCAAGGGGAATCAATTTTCACGTTATCAGCGAGGTCAGTCAACCGACAGATTTATCTGCTACAGCTGTGGCAAACGTGGACACATCCAAGGAAGTCTGGACTGTCCAGCAAAAGCTACGAAATGCGCTAGTTGTGGTAGGATTGGTCATTGGGCTAAACGGTGCTACACCAAAAGACAACCGGCAAAGCGAGAACATGAGTCCGTTTCGATGTCAGGGGAACCCAAGCCGAAGCGCATTCGAGCGGTAATCGAAGAAACGGAAAAAGATCAAACCGAGTACATCTTCTACGCGATGGGTAAGAATGTTTTTATGTTCATGATCGGAGGAGTCAAAGTGCCGATGACCATCGACTCGGGAGCGGACGCCAACATCATTAACCGAGAGATATGGGAACAAATGAAAGAAGCAGGTGTTCGTGTAGAGAACATGTCTACTGTGGTCGATAGGAGCCTTACAGCGTATGCATCAGAACAGCCCATGGATATTACCGGATCATTTGTGGCAGAGATTGAAGCTGGCGGGAATAAGGACTTCGCTAAATTCTACATCGTCGAAAATGGCCAACAATGTCTACTCGGAGATCACACGGCTAAGCGTCTCAAGGTTCTGAAGGTAGGGTTCAATGTGGGTGCTGTGAGGGACCAAAAGTTAGAGCCATTTCCCAAGTTCCGGAACGTAGTGGTGGAAATACCGATCAACGTGGACGTACAACCGGTCCAGCAACCCTATAGACGTCCTCCAATTGCCCTTGAACACCAGATCGAAGAAAAACTGCGTTGCCTGCTACAACAGGATATCATTGAACGAGTCAACGGTCCGTCCCCTTGGGTGTCCCCAATGGTTCCGATAACTAAGGATTCAGGTGAGATTCGATTGTGTATCGATATGCGCCAAGCAAATCGAGCAGTGCTGAGAGAAACCCATCCACTTCCGTTGGTTGACGAACTGTTGAGCTCTTTGAATGGCGCGGTACGTTTTTCGAAGATTGACATTAAGGAAGCGTACCATCAAGTGGAAATCTCTCAGAAGTCAAGGCCCATCACCACGTTTATCACAAAACACGGACTTTTCAGGTAGATTTTATTTTCATGCATAGTAATTACTCACGACAAAAAAAAATAAATGAACTAACGAACTACAAATTTATATTCTGTTTTCAATACATCCATATACTTCTGCAATAGGTACAAACGACTAATGTTCGGCGTTAGTTGCGCACCAGAACTGTTCCAGAAGGTGATGGAATCTGTTCTTGCGGGGCTGGAGGGTGTCATTGTTTATCTTGATGATGCGATTGTTCATGGGCGGAATCAGAAGGAACATGATGAGAGGTTAAATGCGGTTCTTCAGAGATTGGCTGAGTATGGAGTTCTCTTGAACACTAAAAAGTGTGTATACAACGTCAGATCTTTGGAGTTTCTTGGCCATGTATTGTCCGCCGATGGTGTACGTCCAACGGAGAGCAGAATCGATGCAATTGAAAAGTTTAGGGAACCACAGAATGTGTCTGAACTTAGGAGTTTTCTGGGATTAGTATGCTACGTTGGCCGGTTCATTCCAGATTTGGCCTCAAAAACGGACTCTCTAAGGCAGCTGCTTCGAAATGACGTTTGTTTCAAATGGACTGAGAAAGAAAAGATGGATTTTGAGAAAATTAAGACCGATATTTGCAATATCGATTACCTAGGATTCTTCAATCCTAAGGACCGCACAAAACTAATTGCCGATGCCAGCCCAACTGGTCTTGGAGCAGTTTTGTTGCAGGAAGACTGTGACGGCAGAACCAGAGTTATTGCCTATGCAAGCAAAGCCCTAACAGATATTGAAAGGAAATATTTTCAGACGGAAAGGGAAGCGTTATCTCTTGTTTGGAGTGTGGAGAAATTCAAGCTATATCTACAAGGGATTAAGTTCAGCTTGTTAACTGACTGTAAGGCATTAGCGTTTTTGTTTAGCCCGAGGTCTCGCCCATGCGCTCGTATAGAACGATGGGTTTTACGACTACAGGCATTTAACTACGAGGTAGAACATATACCAGGTTCAGCCAATATCGCCGATTCGCTTTCCCGGTTAACAACGTCTTCCCCAGATCCAATCGACAAAACTACGCAAGGATATGTACGAACTGTTGCGGAACAAGCGGTGCCGGTAGCAATGACCTTCAACGAAATCGCAAATGAGACGAAGAATGACGATGATCTTCAAGCAGTGATAAAGGCTCTGGAGATTGGTCGTTTTGAGGAGTTCCCAAAGGACTATAAGCCATACGAGACCGAGTTATGCAGCGTCGATGGAATACTACTCAGAGGAAGGCGTATAGTTGTCCCAACAGTATTGAGAGATCGAGTAATAAGCTTGGCCCACGAAGCCCATCCAGGTATTGCAGCAATGAAGCGGCGTTTGCGACAAAAGGTCTGGTGGCCGTTGATGGATAAAGCAGTGGAAAGCTGTGTCAAACGGTGTAAACAGTGCACGCTAGTCTCGTCGCTTGGGGTTCCGGAACCACTCCGTAGAACGAGAATGCCAATCAAACCGTGGATTGACATAGCGGTGGATTTCATGGGGCCATTGCCTTCTGGTCACAACCTTTTTGTCATAGTTGATTATTTCAGCAGGTTCACCGAAGTGGTAGTTATGAAGCAGATCACGGCAAGACACACCATCCAAGCTCTTCACGAATCTTTCTGCAGATTTGGCGTTCCGGAAACCATAAAGGCGGATAATGGTCCACAATTCATTAGTGAGGAGTTGAAAGCATACTGTCGAGAATACGGCATTCAGCTTCGCAGAACCACGCCCTATTGGCCGCAAGCTAATGGAGAGGTGGAGCGAGCGAACAAAACTATCCTAAAGCATCTGAAAATAAGCCAAGAAGCTGGAAGTGAGGACTGGATTTGGGACTTACGTACCTTCCTACTTATGTACAACTCCACTCCACATGCTACAACCGGAGAAGCACCATCGGTGCTTATGTTCGGACGAATCTTGCGTGACAAGCTGCCGGGAATCGATCATAGAAGAATGCTTTTGGATGGGGAGGAGGTACGCGACAAGGATTGGACCAACAAACTCAAGGACGCTGAGTATAGCAACGCCCGCCGCCATGCAAAGCCCTCCGAGTTCAAGGAAGGAGACACCGTGGTGGCTAAAAGAATGTGCAAATCGAACAAGCTTTCTACAACTTTTCATCCTGAGGAATTCAAGATTATCGAAGTGACGGGATCAGATGCAACGCTATGTTCAACGGAATCGAACCGCATCATACACCGGAACGTAGCTCATCTAAAACCGCTAATAAAGAACACGTCGTTGGAAACTGGAGGCGCCGAACAAATCGAAGTCGAAGAAGATTCACAAAAGTCAACAGCGGATATTCCAAACTCGCCACGGAAAACGGAGTTGATGCCTCTTCAAGAACAACGTCCATCACGATCGCTTCGGGTGCCAACATATTTGAAGGATTACCAAATCAACGCTGTTCATGATTATTAAGTAAAGGGGGGATGTCAGGTCTAGCCTAACGCCGGCCCTGACTTGATAGATAATTGTTAGAGTGGGACAGTTGGCTACACTGAGATGGTGAACGTGAGCTCGAGGCGGTTGCCGGGTAAGGGAGGTGAGAGTTGTGTGTGAACGAACGGACCGAGAAGTTGTACGGCGGTGCGGAATAAATATCTCAGAAATATAAAACGGTAAATTAGAACGCGTTGTTATTCGTATACCAAAATCCGACAGACCCTATATATTGAGCCATTACATATACTTGTATGTGTGCAAACATACTTTTGTATATGTTGTGTGTGAGATTTGCCACAACAAGTTGTGCAAAAAGTGAGCAAAAATTGTAAAACATAAAAAAAGTTTTATCTGTCGCAAATTTTTATTTTTTGATTTATCTAGGTGGACAAAACTAGGAATCGAAAGTTAAAGAGTAGTTCTTGTAAATTCCAAAGAAAAAGTGTTGATTTATTAAAAAGTCTGTGAGTTCTGTAGAGCCTAAATTCAGCAATTTGTATGGAAATTTTAGTTTTTTTGCTCTCCGTCCCGAAAGGGATATGGTATGTTTCTAGACCGCGCCAAGAAGTGCGCATGCCACGATCCGGTGGAGGTCTCTCATCTCTCTCGATTGGATGATAGCAGGCGGAGGGAAGGATCTGTGTCAACGACGTCCGATGGGGATGTTGAAGAGGAACCCCGAGCCCAAACTGAGGCAGGTGTAAATGCGGCTTACGGTTTTTTTCAGTCATCTGTTGGAGAACTGAGACTAACTCGTTTCAGTCGTCATGTATTCTCTGTTTGATATAGGTTAGGGTCATGAACTTTTACAGCTCCAACGGGGTTGTCACGTGCAGACGAGTGCGGTCGTCGTCGGTAGAATGAAATTTACGAAAGTAAAACTCTGACTCTGAGCTCTGGCAGACCATTTTGGCACGCTCGACAAATGGAGGTCTATCATTATAATATATATATATATATATATATAAGAACACCCGAAGCGTAAATTTGTCTCGTTCAAGCGACGAAGAACCAGCGAGCATGAGTTGCTAGTCGCACAATGCTCTAATCAGAGCACAGAACACGCACGCCCATAATGATGCCAAAAAAACTTATTCGGAATTTGCCTATGAATCACAATGTGTTCGACGGGTGGTCAAAACTGTTTGATGGTAGAGAAACCTGTGTTTTGGGGTTGAATAAGAATCATTGGGTATATGAGGCCATTTTTCATCCTCCCATGTGTATATCTGTGAGCTTGGGTTACGTACAAAAGGCTGAATTACGAAAGGCTGTTATAACAAAAGACTGAAACACGAAAGGCTGAAAATACAGAAGGCTGAATGCATCAAAAAACTGAAATAACATAGGGCTGAAACAGTGATTCAACTAGTTTTTAAATGCACCAGGCTAAAGGCTAAACAAAATCATTTTAAAAGTTTTGCATGGATTCTCCACATTTTTTCCCAGAAATTTCTCCACGGATTCCTTTAGAAAAATCATCACAGGTTCCTCCCAGAAATGCGTCGTGATTTTTTTCTGAAACTCGGCAAATCCCTGATTGATGAAGTTTTCTAGACATAGGTTCAGAAATTTCTCTAGGGATTCTTTCAGAAATTCTTCGGATTTTTTTTTGAAAATATTCTAAAAAATCAACCAGGAATTCCTTTTTTAAGGATTCCTTCACCGATAAAAAAATCCAACGATTTATTTGGAAAATTTCTGCAAGGATTGTTTCGGAAATTCCACCAAGAATTTCTCCAGAACCTGTCTAAAAACTCTTTAACAAATCATGCATGACTTGCTTCAAAAAATCTTCCCAGTATTTCCTCAGAAAATTTTCCAGGGCATCCTTCAGAAAATTTCTCCATAAAACTTTCCATTGATAGCTTTAAGCATTCGTCCAAAAGTTTCTCCAACCATTCCTTTACGAAATCTTCCATGGATTTCTCGAAAATTTCCTCCAAGGTTTCTTACAAAAATCTTCTGAGGTTCCCCTCAGAAATTCCTCAGAAATCTTTAGATAAAATCAGGAATTCGTTCGGAAATGTTCTCCTCAGATTCCTTCAGAAATTATTCTCTAGGGATTAATTCAGAACTTTTATTGGGGGTATTTCTCGAGAGATCCTTTTGAAAAATTGGTTGTTTCAGAAATTTCCCTAAGAATTTCTTCACAAATTATTCACAAGAATTGCTTTGTCAAAAACTCTTCGTGTTTTTTTTCAAGAAATTCCTGCAGATAATCGCTTCTTCAAACACTTCTTAACGGATTCTTCAAGAAAGATTTTAATGGATTTCTTTGGAAATTTCCCCAGGGAGTCGTTCAGAAAATCCTCCAGGCCTTCCTTCAGAAACTTTTTTGAAAATTCCTCCACAAATTTCTCGATGGATTCTTTTTAAAAATCTTCCTTGGATATATTTGGAAATTCCTCCGTGGCTTTCTGTGGAAAATCCAAAAGGATGATTTTTTCTCCAGATTTTTTTTTCCAGAGAAGGAGGTTTTCAGAGATTTCCTCAGCAATTAATCTACGTATTCCTCCAAAAATGTTTCCAGAGTTTTCTTCAATTATTTCTCGGGGATGCTCATGGGTTGTTTCTGTAATTGTTTTAAGAATTTCTTTAGAAATTACTCTTTGCCAGAAATTCTAGGAGGAATTCTTCAAGAATTTACTGCAGGGATTTCTCTTTCGAAAACTGCTTCACGGATTTCTTGACAAGGTCTTCAGTAGACTTTTTTTAGAAATTTCCCCAGAGAGTCGCTTAGAAAATCCTCCAGGGATTCCTTCAGAAATTTCTCCAGAGTTTCTTTCAGAAATTCTTCTGAAAATTGCTCCAGAAATTTCTGGATGGATTTCTTTATACATTTTTTCATGGATTTCTGTAGAAAATCCTACAGGTTTTTCCCAGAAAGTCTTCCAGCGAGGAAGTTTTTCTGGAATTTCTTCATCACTTAGTCTAAGGATCCGGTCAAAAATGTCTCCAAGTATTCCTTTACAAAATCTTCTATGGATTTCTAGAGAATTTTCTCCAGGGAGTCTTACAGAAAATCTTCCAGGGATCTTTTCAGAAATTCCTCAAAGAATTCTTTTGAAGAACCATTCAAAGATTCATTCTTAAATTTTCCCCAGAAATTTCTTCAGAAAACCCTCCCCAGTGAAAAATCAAAAATTTCGATAGAGGTTTCTTCAGTTGATTGTGGGGGAATTCTTTTAGAAAATGGTTCAACGGTTGTTCCAGAAATTGCACTAAGGATTTCTTCAGAAGATTCTCCAAGTACTTCTTCGTCACAGATTCCTCTAGCAGTTCTTATTGTTTTTTTTTTTCAAAATTCGTCCTGGGATTTCTTCATGTAGATATTTGTTCAGATATTTCCAGAGATTTCTTTAGAGAATCCATAAAAGATTCCTTCAGAAATGCTTTCGATTTTTTAGAGAGCCATTCTAAACATTCCTCTGGAATTCCTTCGGAAATTTCCCGAAGGAAATCGTTCAAGAATTCCTCCAAACATGTCCCCAAGTATTCCATTACAAAATCACCCATGAATTTCTTAAGAATGTCCTACAGGGATTCTTATATAAAATCTTCCATAGATCCCCAGAACTGTTTCAAAGAATTTAAAATGGATTTCTTCATCAATTTCCGATTTTTTTCCGGAAAGCCTTCCGAAAATTGCATCAGGAATTCCTTCTCCGTAGGCAATCCTTCACAGATGTTTTCGAAAAACCCTCCAAGAATGCATTAGAAAAATTTCTTCAGAGATTGTTTCAGAAATTCCACTAGGAATTACTCCCTAATCTGCCCAACAATTTCTTTTAGAAAACCGTACATGGATTGTTTTAGAAATTCCTCCCTGAATTTCTTCAGAAACTTTTCTATAAATTTCATGAGTATCTGTAGAAATTCCTCCATGGCTTCCTGTAAAAAAATCCAGAAATTTTTCCAGAGAGAAAAGGAATTCTTTCCCTGAGAAATTTCTCAAGGATTCATTCATCCCAAGATTTCATTCAAAATAATCGTTAGGGGTTTCTGGGGTTGTTTCAGAAATTGTTCTGAAAATTTTTATAGAAATTACTCCAAGAATTTCTTTGTCAGAAATTCTTGGTGAGATTCCTTAATTAGTTCGTGCAGGGGTTTATAATTCAAAAATTTCTTCACGGGTTCCTTAAGAAAGCTTTAATGAACTTTTTTTTTTAAAATTTACCCAGGGAGTCGTTTAGGAAATTTTCCAGAGATTCCTTAAGAAATTTCGCCAGGGCTTTCTTCAAAAATCTCTTCATAGATTCCTGAAGAAAATTCTACGGGATTTTTTCAGGAATTCTTCTCGAGAGGGAGTTTTCTAGGGATTCCTCCAAAAATGTCTCAAAGTTTTCCTTCACAAAATTTTCCATTGATTTTTTGAGAATTTCCTCTAGTGATTCTTGCATAAAATCTTCCAGGGATCCTTTCAAGAATTCTTCAAGAAATATTTTTCAAGGATGCATTTGGAAATTTTCTCCAGGAATATCTTTAGGAGTTTCTTCAGTTATTTATCGTTTGTTTTTTGAAAAACGTTCATAAGTTGTTTTAGAATTTACTCTTAAAATTTCTCTAGAAATTATTCCAAGAATTTCTTTGTCAGAAATTCTTCAAGGGTATCTTTAACAAGTTCCTGTGGGGGTTTCTCCTTCGAAAATTTGTTCACAGAATCCCTAAGAAAGTTTTCAATGGTTTCCTTTAGAAATTTCTCCACGGATTTCTTAAATTTTTTTTCCAGGAATGGATTCTTTTTTTTAGAAATTTGTTCTTTATTCTTTTAAATATTTCCCTAACATTTCTTCAGATATTTTCCAGTGATTCTTTCATGAGTTTATACAGGTATTTTAACATGAACCCCTTCAGTAATTCCTCCTAGGATTTCATCTTGGATTCTATTGAATGTTCGCGAAGCAATTTTTCTTGGAATATCTTCAGGGATTTCTTCAGAGATTCATGGATAATTTATTTCAATGGTTTAAGCAGGAATCCATCCATAATATATGGAAGAAATTTCCACAGATTTGGCCTCATGAATTTCTTCGGAAATTCTACTAAGTATTTTCCCATAAATTCTTCCGGAATTTCCACCAAGAGCATCTTTCAGAATTTCCCCTAGTATTCTTTCAGAAATTCATTCAAAAATTTGTCCAGAAACATTTTCCTGGAATTTCTGTCTGAATTCTTTAAAAAGTTTATGCAGATTTTTCTAAGAATATTCACAGTTCTTCATCCAACCAATTCTTCAAATATTGTTTCTGAGATTCCGAAGGGATTTTTCCGGAAATTTATCTAAACAGCGTTCAAGATATTTACATTGCAATTTCGTTTCAGGTGTTCCTCAACGAATATCGCAAGAAAAACTTTCATTCGGGTATTTCCCTTGGAATTCTTCACTTCTTCTTCAATTGATTCTTTTGTACAGGATTTCGACCAGAGATTTTTCCGTGAACTTCTTCAGGGATACCAGAAAGCCATTCAGTAGCTCCACCAGAAATTCCTTTGGAAATTTCTCCTAACACTCCTTCAGTATTCCAAGGATTTCATCAGGAATTGTAGCAAAGTTTTTTTTTAAGAAATTCTCATTTGCATTTTCATTTTTCAACAAGCAACTGACAAAAAAATAATACTGATTCGAAAAATAATTAATTTTTGTATCGCATCGGCCTTAAACACTTGGAAGGGTTAGTTTTGTGTTGACTCTTTCGGACTAAGACCAGGGATGCCTTCCTTCTCAGTGTAAACGGTTTCAAAATAAAAATGAGCAGCACTGTGCACAGTTTTTGTGCGGAATGCCAATCCTGTTTCAGCAACTATTGCTAATAGCTAATATATAAATAATGTTCTAAAGTCATTTCCATGAGGGTGGGGTGCCGAAATTTGGAAACCTTGAGTAACCAACTTTAATTTTACCAAGCTGCATTGCTATTGAGTCAGGTTCTAGCCACTTGAATTTATCAGCTGGTCATATTCTTCTCGTTCATTACTCGTTGGCACTTTTGAGTACATGACATCTATCTGAAGTAACATTTTTTGGTCCAATAGACTAGCAGAGATTTTCAAAATCGTCATGAAATCAAAATTTAAAAAAAATGGGTTTATGGACGGTTCTCGAAACTTCTACAAGACTGACAAGGAGATTTAGATTGTGAAAAGAAGCAAACCATGTGCTATAATGGTATCGAGATCAGTTCTACACCACCAGGCGATGAAGACAGACAAGTGGCTCCGTAGCTTGGAGGAATAAGAAGCACCCGTGTAGCGAATTGAGACTCGTGGGTTCGATTCCCTCCGGAGCGCATGAATTTCTTTTAGCAAATTTGAATTTCCATTTATTGATCGAACACGTGTTTATGTTGTGCACATGGATGAAAAATATATATCCGGTCGATAATTCTATCGGAATCTATTCATACTTCTGAATTTTCACCCAGTGTGCCGTCAAGTGACGAACCCAAATTTGACAAACAGCCAAAACAGGCACTCCTCCTTACTCCACCCCGTTCGGTCCTTTCCTATGTGACATTTATTTCCGATAGCGACTTTCCTACGCATTAGTCGTCTGGTGGAACTCTTGCTCTCTTCCTCATACCCAAACCTCACTCCACTCCTGCTAGCAGGAGGGGTTTCCCCAGCGTATAGAGTACCGCGTGTCCTGATTGCGGGCCCGCACAAGATTTTCATAAATGAGCATCATGTGGGATGCGAAGCCGCCTGAAATGCTGCAACCACACCATCACCACCGGAAGGGGGCAGGAAGGAAGGCGTCTACCCATATCGATCGGCCGGCACACATTTCCTCCGCGTGTTGTGCCAAAAACGACCGAGAAGAGGCTTTCATTCGTATACGTCCTACAAGCCTTCGCTCGCACACACTTTCGCGTTCGAATCATGGAGCCCCAGAAAAGGTTGGAGACTTTCACAAAAAGCAGACGGTCGGTGGAGGGGACCAATTTTCGTCTGGCATACATCGTCGCCGACCGGACCGTTTTCGATGTCGCGTAAGCATCAAAGGACGATGGCTGCGATACGACGTCGATGTCGGTTACGCATGCAGCCTACTTGCTGGCGGTTTTGAGGACATCGACCGACGACTAGGCGATTACAAGAAGAATATAAATAAATAAAACAAAAAATGTCTCGAATTTTATGCGGCCCTATTTATAAATCATGACACGCGGTGGACCTGAAAGCTCACTCAATTAGAAAAAAAAGTGCTAAAATGAATTATGAACTGGTAAAAAAAGCAGTTCGTATGCACATGCCAAGGATATTCAAGAAATAAACTTCAGGGCAATTGGGGTGCCCCAAAATGCCCCAAAAGTATATAACTATATCTAAGAAGGTTCAGTAAACATGGTGGTTTTTGCAACGTCATTCAATATGCCAGAGATGGCTACTGTAGATTTCAAGGACTGAACTCCATGACAATTTGGATATCCAAGAATGTTCCAAAATGATATAGGAATGGTTACAAAGCAGGTGTATCCAGGAATAAGATTAGTGTGTGAACTATTCGCCTTAAGAGGTCATATATGACCCCCGGTCTCAAAAGGTTTACGGTTTAAAAGAGTTTGGATTCCAGTTGAACAAGAAACAAGAACATACTTGGGTATTTCATACGACCCAGACGTATTCCTGGCCAGACTTGATGTGAGCTAACGTTATCTCATTTACAATTTGTCCCTTACAAATGCGACACGGCATCCTTATCATGAAACTGACTAAATCCAACGACTCACCTTCATCTGCTGCCTGGTCCCATTTTCATCGGTTCCCAGCAATACCCAAAAAAAAACCACAAGAAAGGACCTAGCAGGCGCGAAAAATTGGGCTGATTCTAATTCGGAGCCCCTCGTTCGTCATCCCACTGTGCATGGGGTTCCCATTATGGAGACGTGACTGGAAGTTCTTCATCGCGTCTACCACGTGCAGAAAGTTCGACGAACTCTACGGCCGGCGCGGCGGCAAGTGCCAAAACAAAATATTGATTCCTCTGGCTCTGGCATCATCATCTCGCTCGCCAGCCGCCTCCTCCGAATGAAAGCTGACGATGCGATACGACGACGGTGACAAAAGCAGCCGAACCGCACCGCACCGATGAGAATTCCGCAGAGTTTGGATACCGAATAAGGTGGTAGTGGGATGGAGAGATTTAGACGGGGTTCCCCGCGCCTAAGGTTCAGCGGCTGCGGACCTAAACCCGCCTTTTCAATGTGAATCGTGCGAAACGGAACACGGTATTCGACGGCGATCTGGCCAGGCCCGGCATCGTTGTCGGCGGTAGAACCCGGTATACCGTTTTTCATTTGTTAGTGTGCGTTCTAATTTGGGGTGTGATTAATGAGAAATTTAATATCCTTGTCGCGTCACCGTTTCTCGGCGAGGTTGTTTGGCTTTGTTTATAAGTTTCTTCGCAGGAGAGAAGGATGTTGTCTGCAAAAAGTTACATAGTGGAATGACTGATAAACTATCTCATTTTCCAGTTAAGGCGAAACTGGAAGCATTTCCTCACTTTTTGGTTTTGGATTTTTTATTAAATAACGAAGCAATATTTTCAAAATCGGTTTTCGTGCACATGTAGAGTATGGATCAAGGTATCTTCTGATTTTTTTTTGTAGTGGAAAATGTTTTTCGTTTTTGCAGAAACCATTTTTGAACAAAATTTCACTAAAAAATGGTTTTTGCAAAAATGGAAAACATTTTCCACATCAAAAAAATTCAGAAGATACCTTGATCCATACTCTACATGTGCACGAAAACCGATTTTGAAAATATTGCTTCGTTATTTAATAAAAAAATCAAAAACCAAAAAAATGAGAAAATGTTTCCAGTTTCGCCTTAAACAAGACAAATAGAGCACTCAAAGGGGCTTTTCCCACTTACAAAATTAAAAGTTAAAAATAAATGAATAAACAAATAAATATGACAAAGTAGAGTTTTATCGCACATAACAGAAAATTTCCAATTTTAGCGTGACGTACTTAATGGATCCTCTTTGCATTACGGCGTAAGATCTACCATAACAAATTTTGATATTGTAATTTTGTAGGTTTGTTAATTTAAATGCAGGAACATTCCAAGATCACAATTTGGTATACTTTTTTTTGTATTATGTTTTTTTATTGTTAATAAACTATTTGCTTCAGAAGGATTCAGGTATTTTTTGTCTATGTCTAGAGAAATTTATTTCCGAAAATTATGTAACTGTTGTGAGCCTTTAATACTGTTTACCATTTAAAACTGTTTTCTATTTCAGATGTACAAGCAGGCAACCCGACTGCAGGGACGACGAAACATCCTTCTTATCTTTTGAAGGGTCAAGATCGCCATATCATTCGGTGGCGGGTAGACCACGTTGTCCGCGTCGTTTTTCTTAGAGCCGAGTGTCCTCGTAATGTCGCGGGTGTGGATGTGTTTTTTTTGTTCGGATTGCCAACTTTTTACTCGTTTTACGCGATCTTGTTTTACTTTTATTGTAGATAAACTAAGATGTTTTATGTTGTTTTTTTAACGCGATTTTTTGTTTGTTTTTTCCCTTTATTTTGTTATTTCTCGAGTAACCAATTTTTTTCTCACGTTTTGAACATTTATTGCAAAGTTCCGATGACCCTGGAGGGATCGGTTCTGCTTGTGCCTCGCACTGAGCAGAAACATACTTATCTATACAATAAATAGAAAAATTAACTTTTGATTTTATTTTCGTTCAACTCATATTTTTTTTAATAAATTCAGATTGATTGATTTGTCTTTATTAAAGAAACTTTCAGCCCTTGGCTGGTTCGTCTCCTAAATTCAGATGTATTTTTCGCTTTTTTTAATGTAAATTATGTTTTTTTCTCCGATCGCCAACTTTTTTTTTCATTTTTTTTTTCTCACGCGTTTTAAATAGTTATTGTAATGTTACAATGACCCTGGAAGGATCGGTTTTGCTTGGGCCTCTCACTGAGCAGAAACATAATTATTTAAACAATAAATAGAAAAAAAAATCTCTTTTGATTGCTGGCTTTCAAAAGATTAAATTTTTACCAAGTAAACAACCAATGCCGTGGGTCCATCGCCAGCTTTTCAGGCGAATCCTTGACCTACATAATACATATCCCAACCACCCACTCCGTAGTGCACATGGGAGTGTCACTGAGTCGGAGGCCTCTTCAATAAGTGCTGCATCAACATTTCCTTCCCCTATCCCAAGTTACGGTAAAGATGGGCGTGGCCGGGAATAATGGCTTTTGTGCTTTTGGTATTCTTGCATAAGATTGGAGCAAAGTTAACTCTCCGGCCTTGTTCCGAAAAGCAATCCGAGCAAGATTAGCAAAAGGTACATGAATGTTGTTAGTATCCAATCTACGAAGTATACCGTAACTACGCTAACGCTAACTTAATGGATCCTCCCTTATGTACATTTTGAAGAATTTCAGGTTATTACCTAAAGTTGTCACATTACTCGAACTCTTGCCCCACAATTCGAACTTTTGCCCCAGTATGTGTAAAATATGATTTCCAAATCTAATTTGAAAAAAAAAAAGTTACACATGCTGTTTTCGGGTGGCTTTTCAGTCCAACTACTTGTTGAGTTCCAACGTTTCGGCCATTGGACTCAGCCTACTTAAGGGGAGCTGTCGTATGTTTCCACCAATGCAACCGCGAAACCGAATACGGTGTGTAGGGAAAGAACATAAAAGGGACGGTGCAAGTTTATGTCCCTTGAAGAAAGCCGAGTCCAATAGCCGAAACGTCGGAATTAAACAAGAAGTACTTGTCTTGATTAATTGCAATGACTACTTTATCAAGAAGACATGCAACTCTCTTATTTTCCCATACAAACGGCAAGCGTCACTGACGGCACCGCCGCCTGGTGAGCTAAGGTGGTACCTTTGTGTAAAAGAGTAAGAGTGTATTGGTGCGAGTATGAAAATGTACTCACACTATCATGAATAGTGCCACATTACATTCATCCGGAGTGGCGCTGCTAGCAGTGACTCCCGATTTTCAGCAGTACTGCAAGTCTTCTTTAGGGGCTGTCCATTAATTACGTAAGGGTTTATGGGGGGAGGGGGGGTTTGAGAAATCTTACGCGCCATACAAAAATTTTTGGGTTGTCATACAAAAAATCTTACAAGGGGGGGAGGGGGTGTCTAAAAATCGTAAAAATTCCCTTACGTAATTAATGGACAGCCCCTTAATTGTTAAGCCCAGGTGTTTGAAAGAAATCGCTCATAAAACTTCTTGAGTGATTGCTGGCAGGAACTTTCTACATACTCAGCCTGTACTGTATTGCATTTTTTTCGTCGCATTTCCGGACTCAGAACATGATTCTATTATGTAGCAACGATTATCACCTCATCGGATTCAGAAATGCTGTAAACTAGTATAACTCCACTCCTAACCTTCGGTAAAGTTCTTTAGAAGCTCAGAAGCAATCTGGTGATTCGGCATTTAGTTAGTTAGCATTTAGTTTAGTGAATTCTTCGCTAGGTGGCGCTAATTATCTAGTGAAGTTTTGAATCTATGTATCTCTGGATTCAAAGCAAATAGAAATGTATCGTCTTCGGAGTAATTTGTCAGGGAGTTGAAAGAAGTTGGGCGAAGCGTGGAATATTTGGCAGTTTCGACCCTTGGTCGAAACTATCAAGATAAATTTGAAATGCTGTTGGCTCTAGGAGAAAAAAAAGAAAAAGGTTCCAGATGAAATTTTCTGCTGTGCATCAACTTTTTATTGGCTGAAATGTACAACTGAATTATTTTCAAGTGCCACTTTTAAAAAGAAGTTATTCTAATAACACACAATATATTTGTTCTTTTACAGTGAGTTTTGATGTTCATTTCAAACTTTCGATTTACCTTAGCCCTCCAGCTTTAACACGTGAAAGAAATTATATTTTATAATTTATAATTTTTATTATAATTTATCATTTTACGAAACATGATATTAATGTGATTATGATCAATGTCCATTTAAAAAGTTTATTTTTCGTAAGGACTGTATCGGAAATTAACTATAAACGTTCACAATTGCCTGAAAAATAATCTGTTCGAAATAAACATAACTTTATTTTTGGAGACACTATATAAATCTCTTAAATAAAGAATGGCAGTTCTCATTTTCAAAAAATAGTCATTTAATTTGGACTTTTATCTCAAAGGTTGCACACATGTTTTTAAAATTTTGGACACCTCCTGAAAATTTAAAATTGCGAAAACTGTGGGAAAATATTTAATTTTTTCACTTATTTTTGCGCAAATATATTCTTTTCCAGAATGCTCATGATATAGGAAAATTATTTTTATCAAGAAAAATTTCCTCCGCAGTTTAGGGCAATTCTTAAAAATGAAAAAAGGCAATTTTTCGAGGAACTCTTTTTTTATGCGTCTTCAAAGAACGATTACGCAAATAAAAAATACATAAAGTTGAAAAATTTGCATTTTTTTCGATTGGGTATGTATTTAAATCTATTGAAGAGGTAGTTTTGCCAGAGAACGGAATTTTATAGCCTCTAAAGATATTTAAAACAGAGCGTCAAAGTTCGACCAAAAAGTAGGTGTTTATTTGGGATAGACCATATTCTTAATGTTGAAGGTTTTTCTATCCAAGATAAAAATTTTAAAAGTCGGTTTTGAGTGATATGTTATGTGTACATAACTGCTAGTAATAATCATTATTTTCCAGATTTTTTTCCGTACAAATTTTTTTCGCTAGAGATGTTTGAAACGTTAAAAAAATTAAAATTAAAATGCTGTGTGTACAGATTGTTATTTTATGTGGTATACTCATAGAGCCATATTTTCAATAATACTAAACATTTTCCAAATTTCTTCAAGCTGTTCTAAACTTAACTATATTGTGAAGATTTCATAGAAGAACCGGAATGAAAAGATCAACCGTGCGTCGAGATAGAGCATTTTGAATGTTTATAGTTAATTTCCGATACAGTCCTTATTGAGTTCAATTTTTTTCTGGAAAATGTTTCGGTAAATATGAGGTGGAAATATTTGTAGAAACATTTTCCAGAAAAATGGTTGAATGAATGGAATTCCATTGGGAAAACATTAGAAGTTTAATAGGCAACTTTTTTAGAATTCCTTCAAGGAATTTCCTTGCAGAGCTCATTGGGATATTTATTGCAACGGCAGTGCATTTGGAAACATTTATTGACAATATACTGATTCAGCAAAAAATTTGTAATGGTTGCTTTGGGAATTCATTCGGTAACCTTTTTACGGTTTCTTCATTAATCTCTTTAAATTTACTCGTCAATACTCTTGAGTATTTGTTCAGAAATATCGACTATATATCTGAAACTCCTTCATCAACTTGTTGAGCTGTTTTTTGGTAATCTATTTAGATAATAATTCAACATTTTTTTCAAGAATTCTCCCGGAAAGTTTGTGTTTAGATTTTTTTCTGATGTTCCATTGGCATTCGTTTGAAAAATTTCAACAAGAATTCTGCTGAAATTCTTTCTGCACTTTCTTTGCTATTTTGATCAGCAATTTCTACAGTAGTCACTTCGAAAAATCCAACGATTTCTTTAAAAATCCATTAATTTAAAAAAATATTCTTCGAAAATTTCATAGGAAGTATTTTTGACAATTCGTGTGAAATACTCTTCAACAATTAATTTGGAAGTGTCTCAGACAATTATCTTGGGATTTTTTTTCCAAAATTCCATCGTTCATTTTATTTCATTCATTTTTTTTAATTTCTCAGACAACTTCTTTGGAAAATCAGAAACGGCCAATTAGAATTTTAATTAATTACCAATTAGGATTTTTTTCAGAACAGAATTACAAAAGGAGCTCTGAAATGACTTATCGATAAAGTTCGAAAAACGCTTAAGAACTTCTTAAGTGAAATTCCAAAGAAATTGCTTAAGGTAATCGTTAAAGCATTTTTATAATGGTATTGGATAAATCTTTTCCTTAAAAAATATTGCCAAAAAGATTTCCATGTAGTTTCTGAAACAATTTCCATACACATTTTCAACGGCATTTACAAACTAGTTTGCAAAAACATTCTCAAAAATATTACGAAATCATTTTTAAAGGAATTGAGCCTTTAAGACTTTTTGATTTTTTTTCTGTAGGAAATTGACAATTTCTCCTAAATCCAAAATAAAAATCATTGACATCTTTTTTTATATACGAAACTAATCAGAGCAAGCCCGATGTTTTCAAGATCCAGCCAGCTAGCTTCGCTTGATGACAGCCAGACCAATGTTATAGCCAGTTGCCATGCCATTTTCTTGCATCTTCTTCCAGTTGCTAAGAAATTTAAAACAAAATTTCAGACAGAATTTCGGAGGAAATTTTAAAAAAAGTTGCTGAAGGAAATTAAAAAAAAGTAGCTAAAGAAGTTCGCAAAGCAAAAACTGAAAAAAAAATAGAATAATTGCTTGAGAGATCATAAAAAAGGTGTTGACGAAATTCCTAAGAAAAGGCAATTACCATAAACATTCACAAAAAACTGCCACTGAGTCATTACTGACAATAAAAAAAAAGACACGGACACTGTCTTCAGCCAGAGGCTGTACAGACTGAACGAAACTATCACTAGAAAACGGACACATCACACACTACGAGCACCAATGGATACGAGAAAGAAACATTTCTTGCGAAAAGTTTCATCACTCGGAGCGGGAATCGAACCCTCACCCCATGGCATGGTATGTTTATACGCTTGGTGACGCTAGCCGCACGGCCACGAGGCTCCACTATAGAAATTAGAATAACTGTAGCAATTTTAAAAGAAATTACAGAAGAAATTCACAACGGAATGAGTCTGTTCCCAACTAATAGCAAAAAAGCTTCAAAGGAGTTTCTGTAAATTATTCCATAGAAATTTTCAACAGAATTTACAGACTAGTTTTCAAAAACTTTCTCGAAAAAATATGCTGAAAGAATTTGCTTGAGAAATTTCCAAAAAAAAAACTCATAGGAGTTGCTAAAGGAATTTCAAAATAAAATTGCCAAAAGAATTGCAGAGAAAGTTTTCAAACTGCTGAAGGAATTACCAAAGAAATAGCAGAAGAAGTTTCAAAAGCAATAACCGTAAAGTTTTCATAGGAATTGCTTGTGCAGTTTTTAAAGCAATTGTTGACGAATTCCTCAAGAAATTTTCGGAAGCAATTGCCAAAACATTCCCAAAAAAATGCCACATGAATACTTAACAATACATTGTTGAAGAAGTACGAAGAAGTTATCTAAAGAACTCCAGTAGGAGCTAAGAAATGAATTCATAAAATAATATCTAAGGTTTTCCAAATCAAAAAACTACTTGAGAACTTCCCATATGAACACCAATTAAATTTCTCAAGGACTTCCTAATGAAGTCGTGTAACCTTTCCAAAGGAATTGAATAAATCTATTTCTAATAAATTGCCGAAAAGATTACCAAGTAGTTTCCTAAGAAATTTCCATAGAAATTTTCAACATAATTCACCTAGTTTTCAAAAGGAAATTCTTAAAAACCATGCCGAAAGAATTTTGAAAGCGATTCCCAAACTAATTGTTTGTGGTATTTCCACTGAACGAAAAATTACAGAGAGAATTTTTAAAGAAATTTCAAAATCAAGTTGCCATAAGAATTGTGGAGGGAATTTTCCAAGAAATTTCCGAAGGAACTACCAAAGAAACCACCGAAGAAGTTTCCAAAGAATTGACTGAGGAATTTTCAAAGCTATTTCTGACGAAATTCCACAAGAAATTTTCGGAAGCAATTTCCAAATCACTCTCAAAAACATTCCCAAAAAATTGCCACAGGAATACTGAAAAAGTCACGAAGAATTTTTTTTTAAGATTTTTATGGGAACTAATGACGGAATGTACAAAATAATTACTGAAAGAATTTTCAAAGGGGTTCTGAAATATTTTTCATAGAAATTACCGGATGAATTCCGAATGACACCAAAATCAAAATCCCACAGAGAATAACGAAAAAGTTCTCGAAAAAAATATAAAGGAATTTAAAAAGAAATTTCCAGGGTCATGACCTATTGCATTAACGAAAGAATGAACTGTAAGATTTCTACAAAAAAAAAAAATCGAGGAAAGTGTAAAAAGTATTCTCAAATTAAATTACCAAAGGAATTACTGAAACAATAACAATTTTTTTTTGTTTTTTTCACACAGGGGAGTCCTTGGAGGAATGCTTGGATCCCTGGGGGAATTCTTGGAGAAATTATTGGAGCAAACCTTGAAGGAATTCTTGGAGGAATTTCTGCGGCTATCCTTAAAATAAATAATGAAGAAATATTTGGAGGAATTCCTGAGAGAATTTTTGGAAGAATTCCTGATGAAACCCTTGAAAGATTTCTTGGAGGAATCCTTGGGGGCATTCTTGTGGATATCCTTGAAACAAATCCTTAAAAAAATCTTGGAAGAATTCTTTGAGGATTTCCTTGTAGGAATTCTAGAAAAAACAAACCTGGAAGATTCCATGGAGGACTTCCTGAAGGCATCTGGAACAAATTAGGAATTCTTGGAGCAAAATTCCAGAGGAATTCTCGGAAGAACTCCTGGAGAGATCCTTGAAACTAGCCCCAAGAAATTTTTTGTAGGAATTCCGGAAGTAATCCTTGAAACAAATCCTGAAGAAATTCTTGTGAGAATTTCTAAAGTAAATCTTGAAACAAATCCTGAAGAAGTTCTTAGAAGAACTCCTAAGGGAATCCTTGGAGGAATTGCAGGAGGAAGCTTTGGAGGAGATCCTGGAGGAATCCTTAGAAAAACTCTTGGAAGAATGCCCTAAAGAATTCTTGGAGGATTTCCTGAAGGAATCCTGGAAGGATTTCCTGGAGGAATCCTAAAAGCAATTCCTGGAGGAATGCTTGGAAAATTGCGTGTAGGAATCCTTGGAGGATTTCCTGGAGGGATTTTTTGAGGAATTCTAGGGAACATTCCTGGAGGAATCCTTGAAGAATTTCTTGGAGAAGTCTTTGGAGGATTTTCTGGAGCAATCCTTGGGGGAGCCCCTGAAGGAATTCTTGGGGGATTTTTTTGAGGAATCCTTGGAGTGTTTTCTTGAGAAATCCTTGGAGGATTTCCTGGAGAAATCCTTGGAAGATTTCCTGGAGAAATCCTTGGAGCATTTCCTGGAGGAATCCTTGGAGTATTTCCTTGAGGAATCCTTGGAATGTTTTCACAAATGAAAAAATATTTTAGAGAGTATATTAGCTTGTACATACGTATGTGGGGTTGTACAGGTGGTGTTTATTTTTATTTAAAAAGGTAATGGTGAAGTATTTAAAAAAAAAAACAGGGACCTATTTCTGAGGGCCCATATAGCCGAGGCGGTAAACGCACGGGTATTCAGCATGACCATGCTGAGGGTGACGGGTTCGATTCCCGGTCGGTCCAGGATCTTTTCGTAAAGGAAATTTCCTTGACTTCCTTGGGCATAGAGTATCTTCGTGCCTGCCACACGATATACGCATGCAAAATGGTCATTGGCAGAGGAAGCTCTCAGTTAATAACTGTGGAAGTGCTCATAGAACACTAAGCTGAGATTGCAGGCTTTGTCCCAATGAGGACGTTACGCCAAGAAGAGAGAGAGAGAGAGAGAGAGAGAGAGAGAGAGAGAGAGAGAGAGAGAGAGAGAGAGAGGACCTATTTCTAGACCGCCCGATAGGTAGGAGATTGTCCGCATCACGACGGTTTAAAACCGATTGGACTCAATCTATACCAAAACTTCCGCATGCCATTTTTGAGTTTAGAAAAGCCATCTTGACTAGGGTAAATGATGATGGTTGGACCAGTTTGGCGTGTTTTACTACATGGTCGAAACACAAGTCGTTTTTTTCCTATGACCATAGCATTTTTCTATAATAAACTAAAGGTTGGTGGAAAGCTCTACTCTTCTAGCTTCTGAAACGTACCACAGTTTTATAATTTACTTGATATTTCACTGTAAAAATCGTTTTTATTTAGCAGACTATTTTGATTTTGGTTGGACCAATGCTGATTATGGTTGGACCAGTACATTGATAATGGTTGGACCACACGGTGTCTTTGAAAGAAGAATGTTATTTTCAAAAAAAATCAGTATCGTTTAGTCACTCACTGTATTAAAAGGACGAAATAACATTGTTTCCCAGAAAATTGTTAATTAAATATCAACACCATACGGTTATTCTCGCAAGTTTTATTTGCATTTAAAGGATTTCTATTCTCTGATGTAGTACGAAATGAATGTGGAAGACCAGTGTTTTATGAGGATAAATACAGTGAAATGAAACAAGACAATGGGTTTGGGTATGTGTTTTATATGTAAACGTTTTATTTTTTTAGTATTCTTTAAACAAATCGCCTGCTCAAAATACACGCAGCTTCGTTCCCAAAGCCTGGGGCGCTATTATACAAGATAAGACGTTACTGCAATGCCACCTTCTCACAACGCAACGGAAAAACTGCATTCCAGTGCATTTTCGGCATCAACTGAAGGCTTAATATCCGGGTGGCGTTTAAGCTGGGCCAGCAGCGCAGTGCGTCTCATCACAGCCAAAATATCCGGGTTGCATCCCTTAGCAGCTGGGTTAGTGAGAGCCGTTTCGGTTTTGGCGATATTTACTCGTTTTTTCTCGTACCTAGTAGTTTTGCAATCCGTACCAGAGTCGTCGAAGATGCGAAGTGAGTCCCACCGCCTCTGTGTGATTGTTACCGTGTAGATATTCTGTTCATTCCGCCACGTTATCCATGATGAGCGTACTAAGTGCAGCCGCCAACAGGTCTGCTGATTGTTGGCACTAGAAGCGGACGAATCCCAGCCTGGATGATATTTGCTTTGGAGTGTCGTCTGATATCCGATGAAATCACGTAATTGATAAATTATCACTAGTTTATTTAGCCAGCAATGAAAGGGCAAGTCATGGAGTTAGACTTGCCCTTTCATTGCGGGCTAAATAAATCCACCGCACAACTTGCGATACCGTTCCAGGATGTAGTTCAACGAGTTCAACAATCTTTTCAGCTTTGAAGTTTTCAACGCGCGAAATGAACTGTAAACAAACAGAGCTGGTCTCGTAGTAACGGTTAGGTCCAACCAAAATCAGTCGTTGGTCCAACCATGATAATATTCAGTTGATCCTAAATCGCTAATTATTTGTATTTGCAATAGAAAATTATATTTTTTTAATGTGCTAGCATAAAGTTTACATATTTTCGCATTAGTAGAAAGCAAAAAGTTTATTTGTTTTATAGAGAATAGGACTCCTGTGAATGTTACAAGTTGGGTTATTTAGGTACCCCAACTGTGCTCAAAGTGGTCCTTGACAAAATTCTAAATAATATAAAAGATTTAAAGAAATTTTAATGAAAGTCGATGTAATTTCAATGAAAATAGAATACGCTATAACTTTCAGGAGATATACGGTTCAATTTTCGAAAAAATATTGGTAAAATCAGCATTTTTATTAATTGGTCCAACCATAATCAGTTTTTTGGTTGGTCCAACCATCATCATTTACCCTAGGAAACCTTGACAGATTGAACTCTTGAAAAAGGCCCAATGCGGATCAAAACGTCGGAAAAATTCATAAACTTATGTTTTCGATTCCCAAAAAAGACTGCAATGCCAATATTCTGAAACCTGCAGAACAGTAATTACAATCGCAATGTGGCTTTCAGATTGCATAAGATAAGTTGTACAATTGTATGCATAAGTAGACAAGAGAAAGAGAGGAAGTAGATAAAAGGATACAAAGTAGAAGGAAAGTGACGGATAAGGATTGAACCCAGAACCTTTTGCATACGCATCACATAGGGCTGCCTCTGGACCACCAACTATGGTATAACAATGGAAACGCAGGAGTTAACACGATCAAGGCCTAAACAGAAGGGATTAATAAAAATAAATTCAGCGTTTACAGCTTTCTGCTTTTAGGTCTAATAGGCGGTGAATTTTGATACTCATTTTCCACAAAAGAAATTTTTTTTTTCGACAACTTTGTTTGATATTTAAAACTCACCATCAAGATGATTAATTCGGTGAAAGTGTCTTTTCTTACAGCTTTCAACTTGGTGGCACCATCCGAAAGTCTACGACAAATTCATGTGGGCGCAGATTGACTTAGGATTAATTAGGATAACTCAAGCTAAATTATAGAAGTCGTCTATTTCGGGCCTAGCAGCAGACAAACTTCGACCCTCGATTTCTGCAAAGAGTTTTCTCCGCTTTTATCAGTTTCATTGAAAATGTACACTGAAATAGACATTGTCAGTAAAAAGCTGAAAGGATTTTGTAGCTTCTGGTCTTCTCGGAATCACGTTCACGCTAATTCAAAGATTGAAAATATATGTCTGAATGTGGCATTTGAATACGTTATAAGGGTCCATTTTCGAACATCAAATATATTTCTATAGAAATTGACATTCAAGGCTCCGTCACATAACGGTTCTTCGTCGCACAATTAATTCCATGCAGCCAGGTCGATAAATTGCCTATTCTTGGGTGCACTTCTACCACCACCCACCTTGAATATGCCAATCCACCGTCAACGGATATAAAAATCAGCGAAAACATCCTTCCAGAAATGGAAATCTGATAACGACCCCGCGGAGATATTGAGATGCTCCTTCTGAGACTGTCAGATGCATGAATGCTTGGAGTCTATGCAAATCCGCTGCAGTCAGCACGGGACACGTTGCACATTGAACCCCCAGACTCGAATCCTGGGACTGCGAAAGAGTCGGACACCAGGAACGTTCATACTTCATGTCTTTGATGTGACTTTGCGTTGAGCTTTAATGATTGAAATTGAATCGGTTCTGGTTCAATGTATTCCTCCCAAGGCGGTCGGTCGGTTGGTCGGCGGTGGTGCTTGATTGGTTGACAGGCTGACGAGTTGATTTCTGATTTTCTGTCTTCTGCAGACAGCAGACTGCATTCAAATATAAAAGTGCATCGGAAACGAGGGCTGTTGCTGCTGCTGCTGCTGTTGCATCTATGTGCATTCGTCAGTGGGAAGGTTAAGTGCATTAAATTTTACGACCGTGTGGCCTTGAAGTTGAGACGGGTCTAGTAGTCTGGTCGGTCTTTTGCAAACCAAATCAAGCCTGGCATGGCGGGGCATTGACGAGCATTTATTGATTTATTGGTGAATGGTGACTTACTTAGCGACGGACGGACGGAGACAACGACAATGCATCCCTTTCAATCGAATCAATGTTTCATGGATGGGGGACATTACCTGAAAATAGAACAAAGCAAAAAATGATCATTATAAAGCGATTCGTTTTACTGAATGAACTTGATTGCGGTTGGTGCTGCTAGGGATGAGCTTTGGAACGCATTTATTATTGAACCTCACTCACAGTGGTTGACCTGATTTCCCCCGAGGAGGGCAGAGTGCAACATGGCATGAAATGTCATGTACCGGGGTGGCCTAGGCAAAACTGCATCGATTACTACTAGAGTCAATACCTATCTTTGGTGCGACGA